>NC_136006.1:26421450-26783950 GCF_048128805.1 Centroberyx gerrardi | reverse complement strand
AGCATGTCTGTGTATTTTGATTAGGGCAAACATATAAACAGTGATTAACCATGTTTATATGGTATTGTCCATGTTGGTTAACTATCAGTCTCTATTTGAAAGTTTTTAGTAAAGCTTGTTAGGCTTAGATAGTGCAGAGACATAGAGATTTTGTCAACAATGCTGAATTTTTAATCTCCCTGTTGTCTCTATACAATTTCAGTACACTAAGGATTCCTGATATCATGGCTCGACCATATTCAACCTAATCGAAGATAAGTATAGGTTAAAATCTACTTTTCTCGTATAAATATAAGTGTTTTTATTGTAGTTCTGTGTAGTTAAAATGTGTGGTTTTTTTCCAATGGAAACTTGGTACTAGATGCTGATAATCATCAAAAAGATCTACGACACCAACTACTTACTACCTACTGCAACCTACATGCTGGTAAGTCTGCTTGCAAGCAAATAATACAAGTCAATTCAACCATAATCTATAACATAAACACTTAACATGAACAACAAAAAGCTAACTCTTGTCTGTGTGTGTGTGTGTGTGTGTGTGTGTGTGTGTGTGTGTGTGTGGCAGAGGATGTGAGAATGACTACTGTTCCCCCAACACAGATACAAGATCTCTTTCATCTCTACCATCATGGGTCTCATCAACAGCTTCATTACAGTAATGCCAGTCAGTTGTTTCATGCTAAGCTGTTGCTGTTAAACAGCCACTTGAGAGTGAAATGAGAGCATAAATACATCTGACAAATTAAGTAAATGACAATAATAATACAAACATTACTGTCCTTTCTTATGCAATCTTACTTCTCTCCCATTGATCTCAAGTGCTCTGCATTCCCAATACCGAAGTGCATTAGCTAACCTACTGTATGTCTGCTGTACGAATGAGAAAAACCAAGTCCATTAACCATTCATCACAAAGGGGCCTTGTTCAAAGAGAGGTGCTGCAGGTTTTACCATGGTGGAGTTCCACTGAGAGAATACAGCATTCAGTTTCACATCAATTCATGCCACAGGGAGCACTCTCTCTCTCTCACACACACACTCTTGCATGCACACACACACTTACAAATGCACACACACACATGCACACACACTCACAGAGCAGGGGGTTCACACAAGAAAGGCAAAAAGGCCATAGGGAGTGTGTAGGGGGTCTTATTAGGCTGCTTTACAGAATAGGAAGCTAGGAAACCTGTCACACACACACACACACATGCACACCTGCGCTCTCATGGACACACTAACGCACACATAGGAGCATACACACACGCACACACACATTCATGCACTGAACAGGCCCACACTCTTTCATTTGGACATATATACATACATACACACACACACACACACACACTCAATTCAATTACTTTGTCATGACTTCTAATCATAAACAATATTGCCAAAGCAGTATTCCAAATGTCCATTTTCAAAACCAGTTTATGCATTTTAACCATATTGAGACGATGAATTACATGGTTTGAAAACATATACTATACAATAATGCATAATCATCAATATCCATGGTAATGTAAAACATACACATACTGTACACACACAACAGAGTTCACCAACTGACTCTGACATCGAAGCTCTGCCGCAGAACGGCCCTTGCTGAGAGTTAGAACAACAAAGCAGGAACAGCCGACAGAACAGGAGCAATTTATTTTGAATGAAGCAGCGTCTTGACAATTGGAGCTCCAAAAAAGCAATTTGGGACAGGTGAAGTCCACCAGGCGATAAATGCCTCCCGAAAACCATTCATTCAGATGGAGAATAGTGATAGCTTTGGTCCCTGTGTAGGAAATCTGCCAGCCAAGTAAAATCGAACCTGGTGAAAAAAAAGAGTTCACATCTACACACACACACACACACACACACACACACAATCACTCTTTCGTCACTTATTCATACACCCCCAGACTCAATAACCCAGTCCCTTAGCTAATTAAAACTGGATGCTGTGATGTTTTACTTCTGCAGTTACTGAGTGTGTGTTCAGACTTTAGTAGCCTGCCTGCTTATGGTAATTCGTCCCCAGTGGCTGCAAGGGCCGGCATCTCAGACACATGGAGAAGGATGGAGGGAGGAAAAGAAAAGGGAAGGAGGGAGGAGGGATGACAAAGATGAGGGGAGGAAATGAGGCGGGGGGAAAAAACAAGACTGTTACACTAGCAGACAGTAGAATGAAGAAACAATGAATGACAAAACTTTGGAGGCAAATTAAAAGAGGTTGCCAGTATGCGAGTCGGTCAGTCAACCAGTCAGCCAATCAGTCAACCAGTCAGTCAGTTCCTTATCCAGTCTCCATGCTATCAGCCTGTCTCAAGGCTTCAGACTAATGCGGCACAATGGATTCTCTCTGCTCTGTATCTGATCAAGGCCTGACTTGCATTGGAGGAATCGCAGCTTTTCAGGATCAGTACAATAAATCATGAGGCCTTGCACCAGAATGGCATGTGAGTCTATCAGAATTTTCATCATCATTTAAAATTGCTCGGAATCGACCAATATCGGAGAAACTTGTATCATTTTTTATTTTATCCCTCGGTGAGTAAATTGCTCAAACAACCCGACAAAAAACAAAGAAAGTAGTGGAAATTTCCCATTTCAAAGGCTGCTTTTGAAAAAGAAAACAAATAATTCGTATGAAAAAGTGGTTGGTTTGTCACTTTAATTGAATGTCTTGCTCCATGTGTGACCACACTATTGCTAAATTCTATTCAGTGCAGCCACTCCTTCACGTACACTCTGCATGAGGATGTTTTCATGGAAAACTTGCCCAAGGAAAAGCTCTTGGAAAATGTCTGTATTCAGAATAATATGGAACTATACACTTATCTACTTCCTATACTAACTTGGTGAAAATCCCTCTTACTCCCTGCAGATTGCCCTTCGCGGTTCTGTCATGACGGATGGGAATTTACACCTCATCAGAGATCTCAGTGGGTCGTCCTGGTTAGCATCCTGCCTGGCCTGCTCTAATTAACAAGAACTGCCCTTAATCTGATTCAATGGTGTTTGACAGAGAGGCTGGATTCCACACCTCACGCACCTCACGATTAACCCCAAAGTGTCACGAAAATTACCTCAATTACTTTGGAGAGCTTGATTTGGTCTGCGGGGAGTGCCAAAAGGGAGGCGGGGTTTGGACAAACGGATACAACTCGCTACCAGTGGCTATGCTGTCATTCTGCAGTGTCATTGCTTCTGGATAAAGTGACAGAGGAATATATTCTACTAACATGAATGAAGCTACAAATGTAAAAGGGCAAGCATGATATCTGCACACACACACATCGTATTTCCAGTACAAGGAGTTACTCATTTGGGAAGGTTCCGCAACAAATTTATGGAACATCTGTTTAAGAGCCAGCAGCCACAGAGTCTTTCTTTACTGATTAGAGTGGGTAGTCTAGTCCCATAACTAATTTTTCTTAAGGGCGTTTTCACACCTAGTTGGTTTTACTTATTTGGAACCCTGGCTTGGTTTCCCTCTTAGTTTTGCTATATGAGAACACAGCGATCGGAGCGAGAACTTATTGAAAAGGGAGGTTTCTCGGTATGTTCCCGAGCCGACCCTGGAGCTTTGTTTGGGGCGAGAACGTGATCTGACTGTGATCTGACTCAACTACAGACAACAATGTGCATGATGGGTGAATGAATTATGGGTTAAGGACAAGTTTTACCTCAGAGGAAAGTCCATTCCTGCACCAAATATCTGACCGACAAAGGATATGACTGCCCCCATGTGGCTTTGGTTGAGAAGTATAACTAAAAGTCTGTTTTCATGAAAGCGGTTACATTCGCTGTAGGAAAACACTCTTAGTGAGGTTGCAAGGGAGGATCAGAGGGTCCCAGCAGGTAAGCACTGCACCATCTTGGGGTACATCAGCAGGATCTTGGGGGCAGGCAGCAAGGTGGCTAAAGCTCAGTGTACGAGCAGAACCAGTCTGGCGGCATACAAGATACATCTGAATCTATTCCACTGTTCCTGCTCCTCAGGGGAAAGAGCAAGACGGTGGGACTTCTCAGCTGTGAAATAACCATGGGTTAGTCACCGTCATGCCAAAGCCCTGGGACCCATGTCAGTTCTCGGACAATCAGGGGAAATCAGGGGTTTTCCTGGGGACTAAAATCAATCCACCCATGTGAGACAGTAATCGGCGAGCGTCAGGTTTGATCTGGAGTTGTGAGTGAGCCTCCGACAGTGAAGTCTTGCTCAGCCTGTGAGAAAAAGCGAGCAAAATATCCACTAATAAGACTCTTGGAACTGTCTCCTCTCCTCCTTGGGATAGACTGAATATTCCAATGGGAAACACATGGAATGAAAGCATGATGAGATTAGATGGGAGCAACTTTGTCAAAAAAAAAAAAAAGAGACAAACATGAAGACTTTATCCAGTTTGTGTTTGCCTCTGCGAATTCCCTGCATAATAACACAGTACATTGCGAGACGAGAGTCGGAAATCAAATGATCTGCTATCGTTAGAGAACATCAACATCCAGAGGAATTAATATGCAGATTTATTCATTGGGCCACTTAGCAGCTCTAGAAACAAAGCTTTCTCAACATTTTGGATTCAGTTTATTGGAATGTCTTTGTATTGATGAGCCACTAATACGGCTAAAGCCATGTGATATGGCATTGAAGGTCAAGCCTGTCTACCTATGAAATCATTCTAATTTGTCTTTAGTAAGGACAAAAGGTACTGTTGAGCCTTTTGGAGGTGTCATAGGCATCTTTAATGGATAATAGCAGTGTCTTTTAAAATTCATGCAAATGGTCTATGTTGCCCCTTTCCTTTACTTTCCATTTTCTGCTGGTTTCTGCACACAGCATATAGTTGGAGATATCAAGGCTCATTTTCCTCCCTTCAGAAGAAGCCATTTGCTGCCATTCATTTTTGTACAGTACGAAAAAACAAGATAAACTATCACAGTAAACGTGAAGCCTTCATTTCCTGTGGTCAGAGCTTCTGTTTTATCCTTATTTCCTGAATTGTGCCTGAGTGTGTGTTTTCCTATCAGCGCTGCATCACGTTGCTCTCTGCTTCACTGTCAATCGCCTGACACCCACAGGAAGAAATGGAAGCCTCCGCCGGAAATAATTCCTCAAAAACATGTCGTCTTACAAACTTCATTGTCACATTTTTTATCATTTTTTATTTTGTCATCTTTGTTAGCCGGGACAACAGTTAATTTCAAGCTAGGTTTGACACCGTAAAGCTTGTATTTTAAAAACGACGACGTAAATGTTAAAAAATCTAATTACTTTCAACATGCATTGCAAAAAAGATTGGGGGAAATGTCAGCTAGACCTAGACAGCAGCACATGGGCTATAACTCTTAATGACACCGGTGTTCTTCTTTAATGCCCCTTATATAACCCCAGAGACTGCTCTCACCCTTTTTTCCTCTAACATCCAAGCTAGGTTTCTACATAGGAGCTGTCCCAAAATAGCGCAAGGGATAGTCACAGCAGTACCTGTGTGTTGGTAAAATAGAGACCCAACACCATAGTGAATGATGCATTAATCTTCCTTACTTCCCACAGGCACACACATCCCCTCTGGTTAGAGCAGACTCCGTTCTCCTAAAGTAGCTGTAAAGCTCCTTATGGCACCAGGCTACACACACTGGGAGGCAGCAAGATAGACAAAGCCAGACAGACAGAGGAATGAGAGAGGCAAGGACCCACCGGGGTGAGGAAGAGGCCGAGCCAGAGAAATTGGAAAAGGAGTGAAAGGAAATAAGAGAAAGATGAGTACGAGACGCCGTCAACCTCCGCTCGTCTCCCTCTTCCTCTCTAAATTCCCCCAGTCTCAGTCAACCTTCCCTTCCACTGCTCGGGCGATAAACATCAGTTTGACAAATCGCATTTGAGTGTGATGCACAGGGAGGGACAGAGGGGGGCGGCGGAGACGACGGTGCCGGCGTTAACCGGTGGGAACATGGCTTGTGTACGCGATTGGTTCAAGCATTAGGAGAGCAGCAGTAAGAGAAGATATGAGGCACATGCAAATAGGGTTAGAGCAATATATAGGGCTGATATTGATATTTCAGTAAAAATCGGATATCAGCCAGTCAGTGTCGTCCACCTCTGATGTGATGGATATGATGCAGTTTGTTTGATTACATATTTACAGTAGAATTGATCAATACTACACTGGTTGCCTATGAGAAGCCCTTAACCTGAACTGATTCTAATGCGACATTTTGATCAGATTCCACACAAGACTGTGTGAATATGATTTAAATGTTGTTTTAGAGGCTTTTCCACCCTGCCAACAAGAATAAAATTCTGGGAGAAAGTGCTAAATACTTTTGGAAAATTGGGAAATTTTTGGCATGAGCATTGCCAAATTTGAAGATACTGGAAGATTCAATCCAAAAATATTGGTATCAGCAAATACTATCATCATGCAAATACTAATTGTTTAACGGCTTAACCTCTAAACTTGCCCTAAATTTGTTGTTTTTCAGATTAATTGACTTGTGGCTGCCAGTGTCACACCCAGTAGTGCACATGCGCGCACACACACACACACACACACACACACACACAAGATGACACCCGTGCTGAGGTGAGGACAAGTGAGGTGGCAGGAGAAGCTCCCTCGCTCTCTCTCTCTTTCTCTATCCTACTGTTTTTCAAGAAGACAGGAAATTCCACGTGTGAAATATGTCTCCCCAGCAGCAAATTTAGATCAGGACCTAAATAGAGGGAGAGGAAGTACAGCAGGAGCAACACCCGAGAGAGAGAGAGAGAGAGAGAGAGAGAGAGAGAGAGGGGGAGGAAGGAAAAGTGAAGGAGAAAAGAGGAGGAAAGCAAGAGGTGACAGCAAGCAAGTAAAATTTGTACTTTGGTTTGTCCCAGCTAAATCTGACTCTGTTTGTGTGTGTGTGTGTGTGTGTGTGTGTGTGTGTTTGGAAAAAGTGAGGCAGAGGCAGCCAGCTGGTTGGGTCCTCCCAGGCCTCTGCGGTGCGCTCTCTGCCCACATCAGAGGCTCTTCTCCTGGGTGGGGTTTGGAAGACGCTGCCCTGCGCTGTTCAGCTGCTGGAGCAGACACTCTGGGCCCGCAATAAAAACGACTGCTAACAGCAGTTGTGATGATGTTGTTTGACAGAAAGCACCTTCCTTAATTTCCACCCTGACAAGAATAACAATCTGAGGGAAACTGAATCTTTTTTATGTTTTTTGGCATGAAAATGATGCAATTTCAAGACATTGTATATTAGAACAAAACATGAGCTGTAAGCAGCTTCTACCAGTATCGACCTTCAAAAACTCACGAGTTCAACCCTAATGAATCAATTAGCATTCATTGTTTACTGATTTATCACAATCACTAACAATATCTCCTCATTTGCTAGAATCAGACACTACCAAAACATTGATATGTCCTATTAACACTTTCTGATTAATCAGAAAACAGTAATCAGTCTAATATTGCAGTTACAAATGCTACCATGTATCAATTATTACTAATTAGTCTAAGGTGTTTGTTTGTATGATGACTAAAAGTTGCAGATAGAGGTATATGTTTGTGTGTATTTTAGTGTGTAGCCTGGAGAGAAACGCTATTTTCATCCATATTTCCATCTATCCATCCGTCTCCTCCTCTATGTCAGAGAGCAGAAAGGCTGAATGACATTTGATTCAAGAAAATTCTTCAACCAAGTTGATTTGCATTGGAAACAAGTGAAATCATCTCTCTGGCATCTCACTGGCATCCTTCTTCCACTTGTTCTAAGAAAAATTTTAGGACTCTACTACTACAACTACTAGATTAGATAACCTGTAAAGAACAATATTAGTTTCTAGTGACCTTCATTCATTTGTTTGCCTGTGGGAGGTTGAGACAAATATTTTTGGCCATTCAATAACATTTCTAACAAGATCTGTATTCTCCTTGTCAAAGCGAGAGCTCATATCTGGGTCTCATTGTTTAGTATTTATACCAAACCCCATTAAGCCACTATTGTTCTTGGTCAACCGCCCCATTACAAACCTTAATTTAGCATCCACTGCCCTAGATGGCTTCCACTGCTGAAAGTTTCCTCTTCCCATTCAGTTACATTCCGTATTAATAACTAATTTCTGAATGGTTTGTTGCCAGTGACTCCTGCAGCCAATGCATCTCCAATACTGCAACAAGAAGTAAGGTCCTTCTATGTCAAAGGGCCTCCAGTGGTTTAAGGTAAGGTGGCTCGCTCTGCTTTATGAGAGGAAAATACAGACCAGCCTTCAAAAGACCTCTTGTCCTTTTCAGCCCTTTGCTGGCTACTTGTGAAATACTGTATGGATCGTATTTTTACACGCTGACAAACACATACTGTGCATATGTATGTGTGTGTGTGTGTTGGGGGTATGAAACTTCCCGCTGCAGCACTGTGGGTCCTTCAGACAAGTGTTTTTTCCTACGCCCGACCAAAATAACCCCTAATTTCCCTTTGCCAATGAAAACAGAGAAAAAGAAAAAGACTGGAGGAAGAGCGCGAGAGAGAGAGAGAGAGAGAGCCTTTTACCACCAGCCATTTTTTTTTTTTTACTATTTCCAATTTGTGGAAATGGAGGCTACACTCATTTCCTCTCCTTGTGCTTGTCCTCTGCAATGCATTTCATTTGTACTGTGCGGAAGGAGGGGAGGAGGAGGGAGGGAGGGAGGGGGTCCAGAAAGCCAGAGTGCCGGCCTTACACACTTTAAAGAATAAATGACCCAGCGAGAGTTTGATTTGCTCTTTTTTTCCTCCGTTTCCTTCTGTCTCTGGCTTTTAAAGGAAGCCGCCGTATCCCCCACCTCCCCCCACCCCTCCACCCCGATAAAACATAAGGCCGGCCCGCTCTAACGGCATCAGACACTGTATAGCCTTCAGATGGTGCTGCTCTGTGTGTTCGCTTTACAGAGCGAGCGTCTTCACAGCCTTTTTTTTTCTTTTTCTTATGAGTGTGCGTGGGCCGCTGCATAAACAGCGCCACTCCATTACATTCCCAGCAAGCTAATGAACGCTCCGCGCACACACACACACACAATATTCACCCATGCCTACTTGCACACGAACACACACTTAACTCACATACACACACACATATGGACAGCTTACGGCCTTGACCGCTCGCTGTCAGTCAAGAGCGCAGGCGGAAGCAGCAACTGACTCACTCCAATGTAAATCTACGGTGAGATAAATCTCCTCTAGATCAATCTTTTTAACGGTGTAGTCGATTTCTCTCTCCACACGAGGTATTTGCAGTATTTCAGGGCAGATACCACAAGTGTTAATGGTGTGTTCAACATTATTAAGCAGCTATGAGAGCCAAGGATAAGGTGAAATGAGAGACTGGACCGTAATTGATTCTGGATTACACGTTCCACAGTGAGTGTAATATAAGGGCGATCTCTTGGCTTGCACTCTTAAATCCATTACCCTGCCTTTTGCCTATGTGCAATATTGTTGTCTTGTAAGAAAAAATTCAGTCCTACAACCTACAGGGTTTTAGTACTACTGGGAATATTCACCCAACAAACAACAAAATGATGACAACTTTAAGTTTGTGCCAATTTTTGGTTTGACCTCAAATCTAAAGCATGGCACTGGCACAGCAAGTTTAAAGATGAATCCATCATGGTTGGAAGAAAGCCCTTGTGACAAACCTAACCACAGGACGTATATATAAGAGCGTGGGCTATAAATGACCTCCGGACATCTGTGCACAATAGTGGGTGACTTTACTTACTGCACTCCACTACTACACTGCATCATACAACAGCAGATAGACGCTACACCACATTGTACTATACTACACTGCAGTTTACAGCTAAGGTTTGAAGATAGTTCATGTTACATTTTCACCATAATACTTTTACGTCAATTATACAGTATGCTGCTCAAGAATGACCAGAACATGTTGTACACTGTGACAAAGTTTAATAGCACTCAATAGCACCAAAATATAGAGGAGTGAAGCGTCTCACCCCTGACTAAATGATCTAAATTTGCCTCTTGAAGAACACTGCACGCTGGCAACAACGCCATGGGAAAAATGAGGAAATAAAGAGATAGCAGAAAAACAGCAATCTCCATTGGAAAGGCTTGGGATTGTGATGTCTAAACAGCAAAGATTCCTGATAAATCACATCCCAGCACACAACAGTATCTCCAATGTGATTAGATGAAGTGTAATGGGTGTGGACCCGTGCCAGCCCAAGCAGATTGACGATCTCTGTCCATTGGCCTATATTACAATGAAGATGATTTCAGCGCCACTGTTGAGGGAACCAGTCCAACACTGTGCTTAAGTGCAGCCTACAGTAAATGTCATATGGGATTCTTTCATCCTCTGGACCTCTCAGGTGGTTTGTAGTGTGTGTGAGTGTGTGTGTGTGTATGTATCAGTATCACAGAGGCAAATACCAGGGGAGCAATGAAACAGCGAGCCGCGGCGAGCAACACAACTGCTGTTGAATTAATAAGCAGCTGTAGGCAGGGAGGATGCTGGGAGGCCTGATTAAGTTTCATGCGCCGTGTTTTTCCTACAGCATCTCAGCGTTTTCCTTCAATTATAAGCCAATGGACAAAGATAATCTGCGTGCAAAGAGGGCTGGGCCTGAGTCTAGAACAGGAACCGTAGGCCCGTAGCACTGTCTTACAGGATGGAGGAGCCTGAGAGCCTGGTTAATTCCATTCTATTCTATTTCCACTGTATCCTAACAAATACTATTCTACATCTTTGATATAATGCCATGTTCCATTTGGAGTGAAGAAACAATATATGTAAATTCAACTGTGTTGAGCAATTGAGACACTAGTCTCTCTCTCTCTCTCTCTCTCTCTCTGTCTCTCTGTTCAATTCATTCTGCTTTATTGACATTATTGTTAGATGAACAGTATTCCCAAAGCATCTAAATACATATTTATATAAATACTCTGTCTCTCTCTCTCTGGCTGTCTCTAGTGTTTACAGTCAAAACACTCACAAAAAACATCTACCTTTATGCACAACTTAAACATCATTTTACCGGCCATCTCTCTCTCTCTCTCTTTCTCTCTCTCTCTTTCTCTCTCTCTCTGGGACCTTCAGCCGTTGCTGTGGTAAAGAGCCTCCATCATAGTGTGTATATGTGTGTGTGTGTGTGTGTGTGTGTGTGTGTGTGTGGGTAGGGGGGGTAGCAAAGAGCAGCCGCTCTTAACTGTTTCCACGGCAACACCCTCACTCCGTCAGTCTCCATGGCGACCGATAACAGCATTAGCTGCATCAGCCTAAGTGAAGGTTCATAACAGAGGGAGGGAAATGGAATTTTTTTTTTAAATGGTTGCTGATGAGAACTTGGGGGGGCTGAGGTCTTCTGAGAGATATTAGAAAACGATTGGAAAAGATTCCAGATCTTCCACCACAGGTTTGTCAATCCTCTAAACCGTCAGCTATGGCAAAAACCCTGCATCTAATATCATTTACCACCAAAACTTCCAAACCCGCTTTCATAAATAGACTAAATTACTGGGCACAAAGTGGAGTGATGACCGATGACTGACAAGATATTATTATATGGTCAATGTGATAAATTATTAGACGTAGGTCACCAAACTATCAGCTTAGAGGGAACATTGGTCCTGAGTCCGTCCCTGATGTGACTTTTTTAGACATGGCTTCCAAATAGATTTCTAGTCATTTTTACTCTCCATTATAATGACAAAAATTACAAGATCAATTTCGGATTCTTGCCCAATTGACACCCATGTTCCACCAGCCTGTGCCCTATAGGTGATGGCACAAACCTTTTGTGTTGCTGTGAAATGATAATGTAGCATCCCAAGGACAAGCCCAAGGTAAGTTAACGAGGTAAGCTTATCCAATACCCATCAGAGAAGAAATGAATGTGGGTAAGCTGTAGGGGCCCAGGAATCCTGCAGCTTCCAATAATCAATTATGTGATGAAAGTCAGCATAGTGTCTGCATTTTCTACCCATGGTGTTCACCGCTGCAGTATGAAGCATAATCCAATCAGCACAAACAAAACCCTTATAGGTTGAACTTGGAGTGAGATGCAACAGCACAATAACTTGACCTTGGTTTTAATTTCCCTTCACTCTAACCGTATTCATCATTGTAAAAGAAACAAGGAGGAGTTGGGGTGGTGGGTAGGGGGGTGATTAAAGGAAGAACGAGCAAATATGAAGAGAGAAAGAGGGGGGAGGTAGCATAAAACATTCATGAGGAGATAAACCATCTCTCTGCTAGTGGGGAACTAGTGGGGAACTCAAGTCAATAACAACAAGGTAAAACAAAATAAACAACACAACACACTTGGCAGATTGCAGGAACAGTACAGAAGTGAATGCCTTTACTAGCATCAAACCACAGAGTTGCAGAACTGAACTGAGACATTGGAGCATTGTAACAGGAGGTGGGGAGTGTGGGAGTGTGTGTGTGTGTGTGTGTGTGTGTGTGTGTGTGTCGGTGTGTGTGGGGTGTTCTGTTGAGGTGAATGGTGAGGTTGAGGCTTTGCTTCAGCTTGGCTTTGCCATTTTTTTTGCTGTAAAAAGATGAAAATGCAAAGGTTCCGAGGAAGGATGTTAAGTTCAAGTTGGACTTTGGTTGAATTTGATCAAATTTGGTTGAAGTGGTTTCACAGCAAAGTATTAAAAACAACATTACATAAAAACATAAGACTGGTCGCCAATGCAAGGTGTCAATGCAGAGCTTCAGGCAAGCAGCATAATGCAAATCATCGTCATCATCACAACCAATCATTTGCTTTACAGTCATCAACAGTCCTTGTCTTCCTCCTCCCTTTACCAACATTCAGTTATCTTTCTGAGTCATTTAGGAGTCCTTGCACCTGTTTTTCCATGGCAGTATGAGACTGAAGTGATGGCCAGACAGTAGTGGCTTCAATGGAAGAGATGGACACAGTCAGAGAAGATGGCATTCGCTCCTAAAGAAGGACACCAGTCACCAGTTTGTGGCCTCCTTCCCAGCTGTAAACACACTTTCACACACACTCTTGTTCGTTCTCTATGTTTGTGTGTGTGTGTGTGTGTGTAACAGGAGTGCAAAACACCCAATAGCAAACAATAAAAAAAATTCCCACCAAAACATCTCCACCGTCACAATTGGTTTGGTAGTGCCAGGTTGCCATGGAAGCATGGAGCAAGAGGAGCACTTGATGGAAAGGTTGGGCAGGAATCGCAAAAACACACTTGACAGGAGGCTGTCATAAGGCAGCCGAAATGTACACAGAGAGAAAAACAAAGATAGAGAGAGGTAGAGATGAAGAGAGAGAGAGAGAGAGAGAGAGAGAGAGAGAGAGAGAGAGAGATCCCACTGATCCAGCCTTGCATTTCCGAGGCTATCCCCTGCAAGCATCGTCAGCAGTGACTATATATATGGGGGCAGCTGGCAGGGTGCGAACACCTTCCTTCTCAAGGATTCCTGCATCCCTTCCTCCCTCCATCCCTCCATCCCCTGCTGCTGCAAACAAGGGAAAGGCACATAAAGCCATGTGATGCAACACAGCAGAACACTGCACTGGGCAAACCACAGAGGAGGCGCTCCTGCATCGACAAGAGGTAAATGGATTGCAGGCTGGGAAAGAGCAACTAGCGTTACTGTGTGTGTGTGTGTGTGTGTGTGTGTGTGTGTGTGTGTATGTGTGTGTAGGGGGGCCTTACAGCAGGATGGGTCTTGTGACTTAATAGCTTCCACAGGGAGAAAGCAACACTAAAGGCTAGGTCACGATAGATGACTTTAGTGCAAACTGTAAGCCCACATTCCCTTGCTCCCTCCTCTCCTCCATGTCATTCCTCCCCTTGTCTCCCCCAAATTACTTCATGGTAGAAGAGTGAGGGAGGGGAGGGAGGGGAGGGAGGGAGCCCCCCGTCCCGTTGCGGCCCCTAAACACTCTGCCTCGACACTAACCCACAGATTTGTGGGTTTGCGCGAGCCACCGCCATGTTGAAGGGTGTCCCATTACCAAGTGAGCCAAACGATGCTCCCTTGAAATTGAGGCAACTGAAGTGCTCGCTTAAAAGTGAGGGTTTACCCAGCAGGCATCGCGATACCTAAACAAACCACTGTGGAGAGAATGAACTTCCCAGAAATGTAATAATAAAGCTAGATATTCATTTGCTACAACTCAAATTACTGTGATATTTAATTATAATAAATAAAGTAAATAAAATACATGTTTACTTGCCAAATTTTGTTTTGTTGTCCCCAATATGATACACAGTTGAGTAACCTCTCAGGTAGAAAGATACATTTTACAATTTCGCCATTTATTTAAATTAGGCTAGGCTTATTATTTTTTATTGATGTTTCAATATATTAAACCAGCCTCCCCTATAAGGCTCTGAAACAAACATACTAACAATATTAAGAAAATGCGTGTACCTCAGTCTGATGCAATGCACCAATGATGCGATGCAGGCGTCTTCTTTTTGCGGTCTATGGGCAGCGCTCCATATCTCCAGTTCTGCTGGAAACATGCCGCAACTGAGGCAACAGCTGGCTGGTGACGCTCCATGTCAACAGGAAGTGATGACAGAGGGAAGTGCGCCCCAGAGTGCAATTCATACCACGTCACCTCAGTTCTTCGCCCTTGAGTGTCTTCGCCCTTTATGATACATCACTGACACTTCTAATTGAGAGTTACTCAAAACAAAGGGGGGGAATCTGAAATCTGCGAGTGATCCTGGCAACAGCCAATGGGAGTTTAGCTTTAAGAGGAGTCACTCTTAGTCACTCTAAGCAGCTGATGGCAGGTGACTTGGTAAGAGACTATCTCCTCCATGTTTGTTTTGCCTCTCAGTGGTCTAGTGGTCCTGGAATTCCTCACTGGAAAGTTCTTTGGTGTGTGATCCCAAGTTGTTCAGTCTGAACCATTTGAACAATCTTACAGTCACGTAATCTTAACGGACACACCCTGCTCCACCTTTTCTTCTCTCCTCCCTCTATCTTTCTCCCCAAATCCCGTACAATACATACATTCTCCAATAGCCAGTTCCGTGTGTATGTGTGTGTGTGTGTGTGTGTGTGTGTGTGTTCTGCCGGTAGAGCAATCCGGTCCCCCTGTTCCCCCTGCTGTAATCCTGTCATTTCCTCCTATAGGGAGGTTCCCACTCGCACTTAATCACATATAAACTGGCCCCTAATCCTCATAATCTAATAACAACTGTATTGTTTACGGAGGTCTGTAAGTGTGTGTGCATGTGTGTGTCTGTGCGTGTGTTTGTGCAGGTATGCGTGCCTATGTGTGCAAAGGTCTCTATGTGTTAAGTCTAAATACGTAGCGCCCTTGGCTAATCTCCCAGAGCCAGACAGCGAGCCAGACAGTGAAAGCCAGCCTGAAAGACAGACAGGGCTTCTGTCTTTATTGAGTATTATTGCTGAAGGCTGATAGACTGACTGGTAGTGAGGGGGTTAAGGCAGGTTGTGGAAAGGGGGAAGGCAGGAGAAGCAGATGGAAGAGGGGAGGATGGATCAGATTGAGTTCAAGGAAAAATCAACTCTACTGATGCTGTTACACTGTTAGATAATCAATCTGTGATGTTCATTGCATCCCAGGAGTTATGTTGTGAGGAAGTGTTGTAATTTACTTTTTTGTTGTACCCATTTTCCCTCAACCCGCCTCATTCACTTCTACTTCAGTTATGATTTCCTATATTTCCCAGAATGCCTTTAACCCTCGATAACCCTCAGAAGGGGTAACTTGTTCCATTCAGCTGTTGGTTATCTCTAGGTGGAGAGAGCAATAGCAATAGCAATAGCAATAGCAATAGCATAGTAAGAGCAAGAATTTTGTCCCTTACTCAAAACACGTCTTGAGGCTGCATTGCATTCTGGTCTATTGAGGCTACTGTCAGTGGAGAAATTTGTATCTCTGCCTTTTCTACAATGATTTCTCCCTGTATGATTATTGAATGTCGGTGCAAAATGGTGAGTCTAGAAAGAAACCCTGAAAGAAACCCTGATTCTGAGGGACTGACAACAAAACCTGATGTTTACCTGATCCACTGGAAATATCTTGCCATGACGTCTACATTTGGCCAGTTATCCACAGGAATAAGAAAAACACCACCAAACAACAAAATTGGCCCACAAATGCAAGGTAGGCTGCATCGCTGTTTCAACCATTTAAACAGAATTAAAGTGTTTTATTGTGGATTTTTTTTTTACGGTGGCTTAAAACTGTTTGGCTTAATTGGAACTGCATGCTGTTAGATGGACAATGTAAGGTAAGATGAAGGTGGTAGGATGGGGTTGGAAGGGGCTAGGAGCACGTTCACACAATTGCACTTTTTTCAAACTGTCACCACCTTTTTTTTTTTTTTTTTAGCTTTCTAAAGCTGAGAAAAGTTCAGCTTAGGGTAGCACTCCTGATATGTACAGCATTTTTTGTACGCTGACCAATCACAACAAAGAAGAGGTGGGGTTTCATGCCACATAGGCAGCTGATTTGGATTGGATTTTAACACAATACATAAAACCCCAAACCAGTCGTACATGCAACATACATACATGCATCTATTGTTGGTTTATGTAACCTAGGGTCAATACAGTTGAATAGGTATGTTGTTGTTGTATGGTGATAGGACGATAAGGCTGGATATGGCTGGGTGAAGTGGAGTTATTAGATTGGTTGGCTGAACAGGACTGTGTCGGTATGGTGAGACACATGAAGGTGTGAACAGAATAGGGTTTGGCCAGAGCAGATGGTCAAAGATTAAAGTCTAAAGGAATGGAGCTGGTCTCCCCCTCCCCCCAAACAGAGGACTTCCAAGAGTTAGACCATAGAACAGAAACACACAAGAATGGATCTGTGATAATCCTGCATAGTGCAACAGTGGTGACAGTGGATCTCTGCATGAAGCTCTGTGGCATTTGGGGTTGTATGGATCCTACTATAAGTGGGGATTGGTGACTAGTAGACTCAAGGGACTTGGACCTTCAAGCAGTTGGATTGGTATGTCAAGCCAAAACCGATGAATGCTACAACACACTGCATCTGATGGTACAGAGTGCTGGAGGAAAGGTGCTCAAAGGCTAGTAGAGTAGAGAGAGGTACATCACATAGGAATCAATCCTAATCCACTGCCAAAGAATCTTGTGTGCATGTATGAATGTGTTTGTGTGTGTCATGTTTATTTGTTTCTGTGTGTGTGTGTGTGTGTGTGTGTGTGCGTGAATAGGCGTGTTTACTCTACAACTGAAAGGGAGAAGACTTGCTTCCCCAAAGACGACCGCTGAGGAGATGAAACGCAACACTTCAAAACAATGATGGAATAATTCATGGTCCTCTCTCAAGTCGAACTCGCAGGCTTTTAAACTCGGAATTCCCGCTGATCTTCAACGAGCTGAGAACCGCAGATCACAGACTTGACAAAACGACTGGCGACACTTCTGGCAATATCGTCGGAAACGGGGAAAGCCGACACAATGAAAAAAACAACTTGCTTGCTTGCAAATCTGCAGCATCAGTCCCCTCTGCATTTTGCATCAACATGCATCTCATATCCGGATTGGGTCTAGGTTTACATTTACATGCATCTCCGGTATACACAATGACATCGCTTTCCATTGCCAAAATGCAGATTGCTGCGCACATCAGTTCCTCAGGTAATATTTACATCCTTCAAAATTGACAGTGAACGCCTCATCTTGCTTGTTCCCCATCCACTAGTATCCTGACAATCCATTTTTGACAAGGATGTTACTATCTGAGCTGCATGAAAGTTCATTTCCATTTAGTTTTTGGATGAAGACGCACTGCATTTACACTTTGTTCTTAATGAGGACAAATGCGTCTCTGACAGGCTCCAGCGGTGGTTTGAGTAAATGGATCTTCAATGCGTCTTGCGTGCATTTACACCTGGATTTGATAGGAGTTTTCGCTCTATCCGAATACGGTCCGATCACCCAGGACACATGTTCATGCAGGTGGAAAGGAGGTTATAATGTGCCACTTGCCTGAGTGAGCCAGAGTTTTCTCGGCGAGCTGAGAGAGAATGGCAGAAGATTTAATTCCTCTGCAGTGCCGTCATTCAGCAGCCTCTGTCTCTGTGTCTCTGTGTCTCTGTGCCTCGGGGGGCGTCACAATCAACCTCCGTGGTCCATCAAGAAAAGCCATTAGGAGAAACACAGCGGAGGACATAGCAGTGATATTAAAGCGTTTCAATGAAGTGATGTGAAAGGCTATACTCCCTGATGCAGCTGGAGGTTGCACCGCAAGCTGCACTGATCAAACAGCGCTTTGACCTATGTAGGCTCACACTGAAATGCAATCTCAGCATGGGAGCGGCTTTATGTTAGACTGTATGTCGGCTCTTGTCAAAGAGGTATGTTTGATAAAGAATAACACACTGTAACATGGATATGATCAGACAATGTCTGTGTAGGATTGTGCTGACACAACACACATGCCAGATTAAATGCAAAGAGGCAATAAACTGCAGCCCAAACCTAGTGTTCTAGCCCAGGGCATCTCAAACATTTTCATGTCACGATACACATTAAGACCCTGGACCACCAATTGATAAGTCCCAGAGACCCATATGGGAAGATTTTAGTTATTGATTTAGTATTGAATTGTACTATTAAACTGTACATGGGGGAGACAATAGTGTAAGAAACATTTTAATGTCTGAGCCCTAATGAAATAAAGGCTTTTTAACTCTACACTCTACATGAGTGCCTTGGACATGGAATTCATTTTTTGTATTTCGACCGACTTGGGACTGTCATCAGTGCATGAAGAATGCTTGACAGGGAGATGAGAGAGAAGGAGAGAGGAAAGCGGAGGGAAGTTCGGGGACATCCATCATGTGTGACTGATACCTATGTCAGTTTCAGCCCCCTGGGGCCCAGTAAGTGGTGGGTGGGAGGAATTTGGTAGATACTGGGTGGGCAGACAGCCGTCTTTTTTCATATCCATCCTCGCATGGATCATCTCAGGGGCTTTTCAAGCTCTCTGCTAATGAGCTGGGCGAGTCCCAGCCTCCCCAGTGCTCACACACCCACACAGGGGCGCCATGGAGGGATCGACCAATATACCGGTCTGCCAATATATCAGGCCGATATTAACATTTTATTAAAAATCAGATATGGTCCAGTCAGACTTAGCATGTCTGTGTTACTCTATAGTGAGTTTATAGTGAGTGGGTATCATCATTCATTCATTCACGTCCAGATATTTCCAGTGCAGCTACAATGGAGTTTGAGAGCAGAAAATGTTTCAGCTGTCAATAACATCAATGGTAAACCCCTCAGAATCAAAGAGCAAGGGCTGCTTTATATTGTAGAAGAGGCAGAGTTACCGATTTCTCCTACGACCACGATCACCTTTGAAAGCAACAAGTTCATGCCCCTTCTCTAGGGGTTGTCAAAAGGCATTCTGGGAAATGTAGGAAATCACTAACTGAAGCTGAGGGAAATTGGGTTCACCAAAAAAGTAAATTACAACAATTCATCACAAAATAACTCCTGGAATGCATTGAACATGACAGATTGATGATATAGAAGAGGGTAAGAGGATCCAATGGTGGATTCTTCCTTTAACATTTCCTTTAACACCCCCACACACACACAGAGGCTGGCAGATACATGCATACCAATGCATGCATACATATATACACACACCCATACACACATACTAAAAAATCAGCAGAGACAGATGAAAGACAGATAATCGTGCCCACAAGAAAGAAGAGAAAGGAGAGGAGAAGGGACGAAAGACAGCAATAACCAGTGAGAGAGAGAGAGAGAGAGAGAGAGAGAGAGAGAGAGAGGCGAAGCCTGTGAACGGAGAGTATAATATTGCTGTGAGTCACCCTTATGTTTCCCCTGGCTCAGCCCACACATGCATCTCAACCAGCCCTCCCACTCTACCACGTACTGCATGTTGACGATAATGCTGCTCTACAGAATATGTTACATCCTATAGGTCTGGATGGCTGCTTTCTGATAAACTAGGGATATAAACTAGGAAATAAAAACCTGTCACACAGGCTTCTCCTCCATTACACACACATATATCTGTTTTTTGCAATACAACTGTGCTGTTTTATTTTTAACCAAATAAATATTACAGAAATCTATCATAAAAAGAATATAAATCATATATACTGTATATGTGTAGTGTTTTAGTTCACTTGGTAGGGCAGTGGACTCCCAGGTTCCAATTACAGAATTGGCAAATGATTCAAACAGACTTTGACTCTTGAACCCAGCAAGCACAAAATTATGCTATTTGACTTTGACATGGTCAATTTAAAGAAATTTCCACTGAGAAAAATGTGTATTCATGAAAATCCTTATTAGTGACTGCACAATCTAAACGAGTATAGGCCTAGTTTAGGCTACCACTTGTCATAATGGCCCCAATAAGGTAACCTGCACCAGTCTGGTCACAGTTACCAATTGCGGGCTTGTTTTGTGTGGATCAACTGGTAGACCTAAAAATACAGCATATCAAACATACAAACATACAGACACAAACACAAGGAAATGTACAGTTTCTCTCTCTGAAGTTGTATTGTTGATAGTCTGCCTGTATCTATAATTAGCCAGCACACTCTCTCTCATACACACACATACATAAACACACACATATAACCCCATACACACTCAGAATAACTGCAGACATGAACATCCGCTTCTTTATTTTCCTGTCAAATGTAGCCAAAATCACGAAGTCATCCAATTTCAACCTTCAGTGGAAATTCCCATCACATCCACAAATAAGACACAAAATATAAAGACAGCAGGTCTAAGAAAACTACAAAATGGGAGCTGTTTTATTTGAATGAAAACCTATTTTAAAACATATTTTATAAATAAATCAATGATAAAAAATCATTTTGAAAATTAAATGAACTTTTAATGTAAGATTTGAAATATATGTTAGATAAGATATAAGTTTTATGACAATATGGTCTTTTACATTTTTGCTTTTCTGAAAATATGATTGATTTTTGTTTATATTGGTGGTTGTGATGCATTATAATGATCACCAACTGGTCATAGTTTAGTCACCTTTTTACTTACCACTACATCACTGATTGACACTAATTCAACCTAGAAGAGGCAGACCTGTGAAGACACATGTAGGCTACAATATGGTACAGTAGCAGTCTATCCTGCACTCTGAGCTGTCATGAAGACAGATGGAGTCTGGGCGTTGGGACGGACTCTCGTGGGTTTGACCTGACTGATCTCTGCCTCCCACAAACTAAAGGTCAGCTACCTTAACTCCAAGTGTCCCCCAGGGCACAAACGAAGAGTCGCTCAATAGGGACCCAATAAAAGGGAAAGTCCAGCCTTCAGCAAATAGCTGCATTGTGTTAGCAGGTGTGAATCAGTCTCTGGCTGGTGACAAGGCTACTCAAACACTGGACAAAGAGGATATCCTTGAGGGTTGAAGTAACAAATTACTCTTGACTCCTGATTCTAAGCTCCATTTGCATGGAAGATTTTTTTATTTCTGTATCACAAATACATCCTGTTTGACATGGTCTTGCAATCTGGTTACCCACTGCAGCAGCATACCATTCACTCTCGTGTTTTCAATAATCCATCTGCTGCTAAATTTTCTTCAGTTGTTATAAAATTGAGTCACAATCAGTCTCATTTTCTCTCACATTGATGATTTGGCTAACAGCTTCAATGACCCGTGTTTATCTGCACTGAATGCTGTTGCTCCTGTAAAAATCAGGTCCATTCCTACAGCTAACTCCTCCATATGGTTGAATGACCATGTTCATGCCATTGAGAGAGTACGTTGAAAATGGAACTGAATATCTTCCACCAATCTAGTGCCTCACTTAACTTCTGTAAAATCACTTATGGAGATTGTATCCCAAAATGTGTGCTTCTTGTCCTCTGGATATAATTCCTACTAGACTCGTAAATGAGGTAATGGCGACCATCTGCCCTTATATCCTCTCTATCACAAATGGGTCATTATCTTCTGGCTCTGTTCCTTCATACTTTCAACAGGCACTCGTTGATCCTCCGTTGAAAAAGCCTAGCCTCGATCATTCCATCCTCAGCAATTGTAAACCCATCTCTAAATTAAGATTTATGTCAAAAGCCCTAGAAAAAGTTATGTATAAACAACTAACTGACTACATGAGCAAATGTGATCTTGTTGAAAAATTCCAATCTGGGTTTTGTGCTAAACATAGCAGAGAGACTGCCTTGTTAAGAGTGACAGTTCTGCTAGACCTTAGTGCTGCTTTCAACACTGTTGATCACAACATTTTAATTGCTTGTCTAAGGGATTACATGGGAGTAAATGGCACTGCTCTTAACTGGTTTACTTATTAACGCTCAGGCAGATATTTCAGTGTTGACCTAGGTAATTCTACCTCCTCCCGGGCTAGAATTGACTGTGGAGTGCCTCAGGGCTCCATTCTGGGTCCCTTGTTATTTTCCATCTATATGGAAAATATAGATGGTCATATTGGTCATATTATTTGTAGGCATCATGTTTCTTTTCATTGTTATGCTGATGATACTCAGCTGTATATACCCGTAAAACCCAATGACAAAAGCAGCCTCATCTCTCTTAAGGACTGCCTGGATGACATCAAGGGCCCTATTTAAACGATCCATGGCGCATGGTCTAAAGCGCATGGCGCAAGTGCATTTAGGGCGTGTCCAAATCCAAATTGCTAGTTAAACGACGCACAATGTGGGCGCAAAGTAAGGCGCAAGGCGCAAAGGGGTTGTACTAAGTCCCTTAATTAATCATAGGTGTGTTTTGGGCGTAACGCGAACTCAACCAATCAGAGTGTCATCTCCCATTCCCTTTAAGAGCCAGGTGTGCTTGCACCTTGGCGTTTTGCTATTTAAATGGCTGATTCGGCAAGTTGGAGAAACGAACGGTTTTCTGCTGAGGAAACGGATCTGCTCGTGCGCGATGGCGATGTGTGTGTACTTTTTGTTGGGCTGTGCTTTTTACATATTTACTGTGTTGTTTTTCTTGGTTGTAGGTTGCGTATTTAGTAATTGGCAATGTGTGATGATGGTTAACGGGACATGTACGTTGCGCATTTGGCACTGCGTAATGGTGAAAGCATATGGCAATTTGGCAACAAAATACATGTCAGGAATGAAGTAAAGTGATCCTATTTCTCTATTTTGCATGGTAACGTTGTGTGTGTGTGTGTGTGTGTGTTTGAGAGAGAGAGAGAGAGAGAGAGAGAGAGAGAGAGAGAGAGACGCATCTTACTATCTGAATAATGCGCCCTTTAAATAGCAGGAAAATACTGTGCCAGACTTTAGACCAGGTTTTTGTTGGTCAATGGCGCAATCGCTTCCCGCTGCCTCAAGATAGCAATGCGCCAACAATGCGCCTGACCACACCTCATTTTAAGACCAACATGCCCATGGGCGCAAAGATGGGCGCAAGTACATTTGCTATTTAAACAACGTGGGCGCTGGGCGAGAAAATGACAACTGCGTTGGTCGGAAACTAGCAATGACACTTGCGCTGCACTTTGCGCCGGGTGTAAGATAGGGCCCTTAAATGTTGAATGTCTCTGAATTTTCTTCAACTCAATGATGACAAGTATGAAGTTGTTGTTTTTGCCCACCTAATATGTCACTCAAAATGAGAGAACCTTTGGGTAACCTGGCAACCTACATCAAACCAGCTGCCAGACATTTGGAAGTAATCTTTGACTCTGCTCTGAATTTGGAGAAGCAAGTCCAAACGGTTGTAAAGTCTTGCTTCCTCCAGCTGAGGACTATTACTAAAATTCGATCATTTCTACCCTTTCATGTCATGGAGAAAGCGATTAATGCTTTTATTTCTTCTCGCACTGACTACTGCAATTCTCTTTATTCGGATCTCAGCTATAAAACTCTTCCTCACCAACTAATTCAGAATGCAGCAGCCAGGCTACCAGTTGCCTTTAGAGTAGATTTTAAGATGTTATGAATTACATTTAAAACCTTAAAGGGCCTCGTCCCTGCTTACATCATGGAGCTCTTATCTCCCATTTGCCGAAACACAGTCTGAGAGTCTGAGAAGAATTATTGTCTGTTCCTCAGTCCAGATTAAAAACTAAAGGTGACTGTGCTGTTGCCATCAGGGCGCTATATAAATAACTTGAAATAACTTGAACTTGAAATTTAACTGGAAAAGTCTAACTGGGTAGTTTCAAGCCATCTCTGCGCGCGCACACACACACACACACACACACACACACACACGTACACACACGCACACAGATAACCTGGGTTCAAACCCCTATGTCAGCAAGCATCTGCCCTGCTGAAGTGTCCTTGAGCAAGACACTGAAGCCCTACCAGTTTCCCTATGGGGATCCAAGAAATACCACTTTATTATCACACAGGCATTCTTAACAGCATACAATCTTAACAGCATGGTCTCATCAAATTAACTGTATATTGACCATAAAGCCTGGCATGATGGTCGCTGATGGAGACATTAAATTGTTGCTCCATCTGATAGTGTGCAATTTAACCATCTGTTAGACAGTGCAGGCATCCTGGGCACTCTGCCCTCCATCTATCAAACTATCAAACTGAGTCCTAAGCAGCCAGCTAATGTAGAACGCCCAGCGCTTTATCATAGACAAGCTAGCTGTTTATGGGCTCAGTATTTCACCTTGTTTTTTCCTCTTGCTCGCCTGGCAAACAGGAGAGGTCAGCTTGGAGTAGAGCAATAAGAGAGGCAATTCTGGATCTCAATACCAGCACTGGCTGATGTATTCAACAGAGCTGAAAAAAGGTACCAGTCCAGGCAGTTTGCAGACACTGGATGCCTCCAAGCAATCAATATACTGTTGCCGTAGGAGGTCTTCTAGTTGTCTAATAGTTTGTCTATCGTAGGGATTTTAAGGGGGTCAGGGACAATGTGAACTAGTTTTTGAAGTGATTTCCAAAATTGTCAACAGGGCATGTTCATATATAAAAACAAAACAGAAAAGAATTGTATTTTCTAGGCTTTGGGAAGCACTTCAGAACTGAACCCCTGCTATTTTCCACTTCTGGTGAGAAGACTGGCAGGCAGGGTGAGCAGTGGGCGCTGGGCAGTGCCAGCACGCCAGCCCTGACAAGCCAGAGGGGAAGATGTCTGGCCAGGTTAGCGTAATGATTGTCATCTGACTGGCACGGTGACTTGGTGTCGTGAAAAAGCCGGCATGACCACAAATGCCAATCCCAAATCCCGCTGACCACCGGTGTCTTAACACACCCACTGTATGAGCAATAGAAAAGAGCTAAAAACTCATGCAGGGTAGCTGTCAGGGAGGGTACATCCACTTTGGGTTGAGATGGGGATAATGACTCGGCATGAAGGTTAGACCTATATATTGGTTTGCCGATATATCAGGCCTTTATTAAAAATTAGATATGGACCTGTCAGTGTCGTCCACCTATGATATGATGGATATGATGCAGTTTGTTATTGTAGAATTGATCAATACTACACTGGTTGTTTATGGGAAGCCCTTAACCTGAACTGATTCTAAGGTGACAAGTATGCTTGAACATGTATTATTATTATTCTTATTCTTATCGTTGTTGTTATTTTCCTGGTTTTCAATGGAGAGTTTTAGTGTCCACGATGGTCTAAATGCTGTTTCAGAGGCTTTTCCACCCTGACAAAAGTAAAATCCTGGGGGAAACACTGAATACTTGGAATTTCTTGAAATTTTTTGGCATGAAAATGGTCAAATTTAAATATCCTGGAATATCAGCACAAAATATCAGATACCTGCAGCTTCAATCCGATAAAGTTCTACCAACCATGCGTTTTAGTGAACTCTTCAACTCTGCTACAGATATACAGTAGATTAGAATAAACTGAGAGTGAGAGCTGACTGTGACTGAGGACGCAGTTGCAGACTCAGAACATGATACCAGTCTTGAAACACTTCATCCTGGAAGTCAGCAGACCTTTTTAAAGGTCAGCCTGCTGACAACTTCAGTCAGTATTTGCTTGCTCCTATAGGTGTCTGGCATGATGACAGATCATATATATATCATACACAGCTATTCTGGTTCATACTTGGCTGAGAAAACTCAAGAATTGGGACTAGGGCCAGAGAGGTGAGATTTTATGTTTCCAAGTATCCACAATAAACGCATAAATCACTCTAGTGGTAGCCAATAGCGCACTGCTGATCACACACCCAGTGGCTGAGAGTTCTTAATTGGAATCAATGTACAGTACAATGTGCAATGTCAAGGGCAATGCAAAGTGGTGGGTTTGGGGTAGACACTACAGTAGCCCTGTTTCAGCCCTAGTGGATTGTGTCTTAAAGAAATACACCAGGTTTTTGGGAGATTTTCCCATTGGTCAAAATACTCGCAAGTGATGAGAACATAGAAACCAAAATCATCCATATATCAATAGATTACTGGCTCCAGTGCTGTATTCTAACACTTTAGCACTATGCTGAGTGATTGTAGGCTACTAGCATCATCTCAAAAGTGTGAAAATGAGAACTTGTAGCAGCTCCAAAGTTAACGGTAAGTACACTTAAAAGATATGTGACCCAAGTCGATTGGAAAGATGTGCATGAAACATATCAGAATAACAAGCTGCTTTGAACTACCAAGAGCTACTTTCCCTGTTTCTAGGAGGAAGGTGGTGGGTGACGGGAGACTGTGTACAGCTAAAAATCACTGAATGCATCATTGCTCATCTGAAATAGTTCCAGAAATAAACCTGGCTGCATCAGCTATACTGAGTTAAGAAAAAACACATTAACAACTTTCTATTACTTATAGGCCAGTCAGAGAGAGAGAGGGGGAGAGAGAGAGAGAGAGAGAGAGAGAGAGAGAGAGAGAGAGAGAGAGAGAGAGAGAGAGAGAGAGAGAGAGAGGGCAACTAGCTGGCAAAGTTGGCTGTTGTGTGCATTGGTGCTACTGCAACAGCTACTACCAAGTGTCCCTCCCTGTTCATGCAGTAGGGCCTTTCTCTCTCTCTCTCTCTCTCTCTCTCTCTCTCTCTCTCTCTCTCACTCTCTGTCTCACACACACACACACACACACACACACACACACACACATACAGCATTACGTCAAGCTTTGGATGTGACAAGTAAGGAGTGTGTGTGTGCTGTTAAGTATCTTTGTCTGAATCAGGATTAGGTTCGTCTCACTGACACAGAGCTTATGTAAAGCTGACCTAGTACCACACATGGTTGTGAACTGGCCTTCAGCATTACCTAACCTGGACTGCTGGACTAATTGAGTGAATGCTTCCTTCAAGGTTAATTGACCCTGATATGCTGGCTCTCTGTGGCTAGTATAAAATTCCTATGTGTCCACTGGGTATGGCAAGGAGGCACCTTAGCCTACGTAAATCCAAATTTAATCTTGCAGTTTTTGTCATTATAATGGAGCACACAGATCACACAGAAATCAGACATGGAAGACATATCTAAAAAATAATATCAGGGAATCATTTAGGACCAATGTTCCCTCTAAGCTGACAGTTTGGCACTATGAATTAATCATATTGAACAAATAATATCTTTTTTTGTCATCAGTAATCCATTTGTCCCAAGAAAATGATTTAGTATAATCAAAATTAGTTCATATATAGTCGAGTTGGTGAAAAATGATATTAAAAGTAGGGACTTTGCAATACCTTAGGGTTTAGTGAATTGACACCTCAAACAGCTGTAGCCCCATACCTCCAGACTATAGTCCAGTCCTACACCCCCATACCTCCAGACTATAGTCCAGTCCTACACCCCCATACCTCCAGACTATAGTCCAGTCCTATACCTCCATACCTCCAGACTATAGTCCAGTCCTACACCCCCATACCTCCAGACTATAGTCCAGTCCTATACCTCCATACCTCCAGACCATGGTCCAGTCCTACACCCCCATACCTCCAGACTATAGTCCAGTCCTACACCCCCATACCGCCAGACTATAGTCCAGTCCTACACCACCATACATCCAGACTATAATCCGGTCCTACAGCCCCATACCTCCAGACTATAGTCCAGTCCTACACCCTCATATCTCCAGATTTTAGTCCAGTCCTACACCCCCATACCTCCAAACTATAGTCTAGTCCTACACCTCCATACCCCCAGACCATGGTCCAGTCCTACATCCCCATACCTCCAGACTATAGTCCAGTCCTACCCCACCATACTTCCAAAACTATAGTCCACTCCTATACCTCATACCTCCAGACTATAGTCCACTCCTACACCTCATACCTCCAGACCATGGTCCAGTCCTACACCTCATACCTCCAGACTATAGTCCAGTCCTACACCCCCATACCTCCAGACTACAGTCCAGTCCTACACCCCCATACCTCCAGACTATAGTCCTAAACCCTGGACTCTGTTATTACCTGGCGCTGAGCAGTCCCATGCCATTTTAACATCGGCTACTCAACACACTAACTCATCTTTCATTCAGTCACAAAAACACCTCGCCCTTTACCTCTGCCTGGTGTCTTCATTCACACCACTAATTACAAATCCTTATTGCAAAAGCTGAATTTATATTTATATTAGAAAGAGAAGGAACTGAAAGAAAGAAGTGGAGAGAATATGAAGAAGACCTTCCTTTATCAAATACCATTCAGTGCTGTGGTTCATCAGAGTCATCTCTCTCCAGGGCCTGCTGCCTAACTGACTCACCGACTGACAGTCAATCCACCCTCCTGCTGAATCGATCACACACAGCACAGGCAGTGATTCATTGACTCAGGTACAGACCACCCGCCCCTCTGGCCTGCACATGTTTACAGAGATAGGGGCCGCTTTTCACTCTTCATTTAGTTCCCCTAATAGATAGATCCACTCTAATATGTCTAATGGACTCAATTCTTTGAAATGCTACACTACCTTGACTCATGCGCTTTCAACTAACGTCCCTGTATGTATAAGAATAAGAACCTTTATTTATGAAGCACTTATCAATGTTGTGTTATGTTACTTATGTTATAATAAAAAAAAAGAAAAAACAAAAATGTGAAAAATAAATAACGTAAGAGTGGCTAAATCTGAATACACTCTTTTATATGAAATTTCATATTCAACTTCTCAAATATGTATGATTTCACATCACTTTCCTTTTGATAGGAAACTCTTTGAAATATTAAGAAAAGAGAATAAAATGCTAAAGGGGAAATGCACAGAAAGTTTTCAAAAGTGTGAAGAAGAATAGAAAGGAGCATATCCACGGTCCCCCCCCCCCCCCCCCCCCCCCCCCCGTGGCCCTGTTGTAAAATTCCATGACTTTTCCCATGACTTTCCATAACTAAGTAAGAGCACTTCCATCAAAAACTTAAAACTAAAAAAATGCCTTTCTTCCTGGTTTGTTAATGTTATTTTACAGCGTAGAAAAGGGTGAACAGTCTGGTCTCTGCTGCAGTTGGGCTGCTGTAGGGAAACCCACTGTAAGCACCATCTGATGCAATAAATGTATGAAACAAGTCATCCTGGTATATTCCTGTAACGTGACCCAGTTCTAAAATTCCCTTCCCCGAGATTTTCCCTGTCTGGAATACACCTCTAAAATCCCATGATATTCCAGAAACGCCATGACCAGTGGGAGCGCTGTAATGAAACATTTTGTTTTTTGCTACCTGGCTGTAATATGCTGCTGACCAGAACCAGCAGTGAGCGCTGGATCTAAAGGAGGCCAGTGTGTCCTCGGCCCTCCTCCCAGCTAACTGGGCTGGAAGAAGCTGCTTGCTTCCCTCGGCTGGCGGAGAACAGACAGGTCATTGTGCCGAACGCCCGGCCCCACCCATGTCAGAGGTCCCCTTCCCCTTGATGCCCTCACCAAAACACACACACACACGCAAGGATGTAGTGGAGGGTAAACTCACCTATACCTTTCTATTTGTGGAATAAACACCTTTACCCATCTTTTGAGGGTAGCATAAAGCTTTAGGACATAAATTCATAGTATGCATTATAGTAGATTGTATCAGAAGAAAAAAGCATGAAGTATTAATGGGAAAAGGGATAAATTGATGCTTTTCTGAAATTATGTTGTTAAATTATAGAGTTCATGATCACCGACTGGAGGACATAGTTTGCCCACCTTTTTATTTACCACTACATCACTGATTGACACTGATTCAACCTAGAAGAGGCAGACCTGTGAAGACACATGTAGGCTACAATATGGTACAGTAGCAGTCTATCCTGCACTCTGAGCTGTCATGAAGACAGATGGAGTCTGGGCGTTGGGACAGACTCTCGTGGGTTTGACCTGACTGATCTCTGCCTCCCACAAACTAAACACAAAAATGCACAGACACACACATACACATACATATTCGTGAACACAATCACAGAGGTGCAAACAGACATACACACAGGATGCCAACCTTTATGTAATATGGCAGTTGAAACAAATAAACCAGGCAATTTTCAAGGGTAAACAAGCATCTGGACTTGACACTTTGCACATCAGGTTGTAGTAAGCCAGTGCTGCGTCTCTACATTCCAAACAGGACTCACCCACCGCAGGTCAAAGCTGGACTCTTGAGGTGGCTGGAGCTCGGTCACAGTCCCCTATACTGCGGTACAGCTTTGGCAGAGCAAATTCAAAACGTCCCCGTTTGCCTACACAGGCCACACAACAGGCAGGTGCACAGTCTTTCCATTTAGCGGAATCCAGCCAGTCCCATATGGCACACGTCATTCACTCACTCATTCACACATACTCTAGATGTGCATACAAAAGCTGTTATTAGCACCACATCAAACCAGAAGCGTCTCTGTGTGACAGCTTGCAACACAAGAGCCTTCTGTTTTTGACAGTCACAAAGGCGACGAGAGTCAAGTGCGGTGTTGGAAAAAACAAAAAAAGAGACTTTGCGACCACAGGTAAGATCACAGAGAGATGATGAAGCAGAAGAAGGCACATCTCCATCTAAAGATCATTCTAGAAGCATCCAGCACCTCAGGAAACACTGTCAGCTCTGCCCTAACTGGGTATTTTCTAGTAGCCTCTCCTCTGTCCTTTCTTACAGTAAGTCTCTAACATGCATCATTCCCAGTAAGCTTCCCTTACTGGGAATAAAGCAGGGAAGGAAGCAGATAAGGGCAGAGGGATAGAAACAAATAGAAGCCAAGCCCGGTCCTCCAGCAACACGAGCCGTCTGCTCCAGCGTGGAGCGCCGAGCTGCCTGCCTGACCATCCATGACTCACGCCATCCCAGCCTCATCGTGAATGCATCAGGCATCTACCTGCGCCCACAGTCAGGCGAGTGGACACGACACAGGAGAAATCAATAGCCGGCCCTTCATGTAAATGGGATTGGATGGGAGCGCGCGCGCGCGCGCTATACGCTCTCCATTCGATATCTGTTTAACACCGGGGGTGAAGGATTTCTAAGGTTTTACAGTGAGACAGGCCCCAACTGCATCAGCCACCTCTGCTGTGTTGGCTTCATGATGGACTGTGCATTCACAAAGGAGACAAGGTTTCAATGTGAGCAGCCATCAAACACTCTTGATTTTAAACTGGAGGCAATTGCACAATTCAATCCAGTCCAATCCAATCAGCACTGCAACATAAATGCACAAAGGGCTGCAATCTCTGTTGCCAAAGAGGCATGTAACATGTAATGCCACAGTAACAATGACAATCATGCATATTAGGCTGTAATTTGTATGATCGACCAGAGGAAGACCAGCCAATATGACTCAGCACCTGTATTTGCACCCCTCCCTTCCTATCTCTCTCTCTCTGTCTCTCTCTCTCTCTCTCTCTCATTAAACCATATAGGAAAACGCTCTGAGCCGAACCATGCCTATTTCTCCTGCATCATGCCCGTTGCTTTGCAGGTTTTTCCACTATCAAATACGAGTTGATCAGTGTCACCCCAATGGAAAATCACCATTGTATTCCCATGGGGACTTGTGGTGTGTCTGTGGTGCTCAATACTGAGTTTATAGTGACTTTATCATATTATCTCCTATGGTATCACTATAATATTCCAATATGTATCTTATTGTTTTGCTGTGATATTCCTATAGTATCCTTCTATAATGTAGTATAGGATTAGTATCTTGCACTGTCACCGCAGCAAGGCGAGCTTCCCGCAGTGACCGCCATAGGTAAAGCCTATATGTAACACAATGCAGACATTAAGTATTATTGAAAATATATATATATAGCCTACACATATTTAAGCCCAACAACAGACAGGTGATGAATTGGATCGATAATAGCCAAGGCAATTAGGCCGATCAATAGGTCTTACCTATCTCAGAGATCTGGTTCCTATAGATCTGTTGCTCAGTCGTGCTTTCATATCAAACTGTTCCTGCTGCACAGTTCGGCTAAACCTGGCTGGAAATAAAGATGAGACAGCCGGCAATAGCAAAGGATCATAAACCCAGACCCAGTTCTCCAATAGGCGAACAATGCGTCCTTTCTCTGTCCATAGAGAGAGGGGCAGCTCATCATTTCAGCCTCAGTGCATGCTGATGAGCTGCTCATACAGCGCGGTGTAAAAACTCCCTCTGACACTCTATCTCATATGTTTTTCTTCACTCACTCCCATTCACACAGTAGCACTCGTACTATAGGGCTGTTATAGAGACAAAGAGGTATATTATTTTACCTGTTCGGCGCAGTGTCTTCCAGTGCAACTCCCGGTCTGTCGGACAGAGCGGCTCCGCAGGCTGCAATTACCGTAATGATCGTATTAGCAGCACCGCTAGATTATAGCTGTAGTCTAGTAAATACGGTGTTGTAATTCACTGGGTACAGTGAGATGTGTAAAGGGGTGACTGTTTTGTTCACAGGTTTCACTTTCTCTAGCGATGATGATAATGATGATGATGATGATGATGATAAGAATAAGAATAAGAATAAGAATAAGAATAAGAATAAGAAGGTTATCTTGATTTAGGCCTATATAGCTTTTTTTTTTTTTTTTTTTTTTTTTACAAAGTAACAAAGTCCTTCACAGCAAAAAATACAAAATAAAAATATATTTTTAATTGTTAACTGTAAAGGACTTTGTAACTTACATATATAGGCTATATATAATAACACAGTCAAGTCAGTGAAAGATAGAAACACCAAACACAAGGAACAGTGATGAAATTAAGAGTAAGCAAGATTATTCACTTTCACTGCAGAAAATGTCCATCACAGGAAGTCATAGTCCCCAGATTCAGTCTTATAATATTATGTTTCTGAAAATAAGTAAAATATTCTGCCACCAGGGTGAGATTATTCTGTTGTTTCCAAAGCTGTTTCATTTGTTTGAGGATTTTTCTGGTACCGTGTGAATATCTTGAAACAAGGCAGAATAAGGCAGAGGACTCCACAAGCATCAATCAAATTCTGTTGTAAAAAGTAAAGTTGTTCTGCACTGAAAACAAGTGGAATAGTCTCACTGCACTGGCACATTTTTTGTATTTGTTTTAAGAAAAACAAGATGTTAAGACTCAATATTAGATTAAATGACTTCAGTGACTGGTATTTTTTGCAGAATTGGACAAAATCTTATCAAGTGGGGGGTCCTGAATATGAAACCCTGTGGGAATCCCTGCTCTGATTTATACAGGTGCTACTTCCTATAAATACACAGGGCGTTGATCGGTCTCCATGTTTTATTCAGCAGCTCTCTTGCATTGTAAAAAGGCATTGAATAGATAAATACAGATTACAGTGGACAAAGAACCGCTCTCTGCTGTATCATGGTAATCTGATCATTTGCCCATTTGCTTTATGCCAAGCAATAGGGAGTTTGATGATGAAGGGAGTGTTTTTTATGGGTGATACGTTGCATTTTTTTTATATGCAAAATTGTCACTAGACTAGACTGGACTATGGCAAGGTCATCATGTAACAGGGGCAGAGCTAGGGGAAAGGTTGTCAACTCAGTGATGATGCACTTAAACATTTACTTGTATAACATCAGTTTACTAGTCTCTCTCTCACACACATGCAAGAAAACAGCACACACACACACACACACACACACACACACACACACCTCCTGTCTCACCTCTGTCCTGTCCTGTGCCCCTCAACTTACCAATACATGGGCTCATTCCTGACCTCTGGCTGACCAGACTGAAGCCACACTGTGGCCAGATGCTCCTGTGGTCTTTAGTGTCATCATCTAATCCGAGGCATCTCAAATGTTTTCATGGCACGGACGCCAATCTGATCTGATGTAGTGCCAGGGATCCATATGGGAAGATTTTGTTGTGGAATTGAATTGTAGGACTGTCTACAAAGCATGTGGGGAGATACTAGCAGTACGAGAGAAACCTACAATACTCATTCTTATACATTCTCTAATTGTGATAATTTCTAGTGAATTAAATAATAGTGAAACTAAACTATTCCTCATTTTGCCGGGGACCACCTGGAACTCCCTCAAGGACCCCTGGAGGTCCCTGGACCCTAGTTCTATTTATTTCCCACTGATCTATTCTCTCTTCCTCTTTGTATGGGACCCTGAAGACTCTTGGTGCTACTGGAAGCTCTATTTTCATTTTGTGTTTAGAGGGAGCAGCAGAATTCATGATGTGAACCAGGAATAAAACATCAGACGTTCTGGGAGCAGCTGCACCTCAGTCTCTTCTGCTTTGTTCATCCAGCTCTCCAGCTCCCAGATTTTGTTTTTCTGGGTGAAAATATACAATCTCATGTAGGCTACCTTTTCTATGTCTAGGTCTAGTTTAGGTTAGTTCATGGTGTCATATACCGTTTCACTTTTTTAAGTGTAGCATAAAGTAGTGGGTAAGATTTTGTTTCAAAGATGTATATATCAGTATTCTGAGTATTTGATTTGACTAGTATTTTGTAGCATATCGTGATAAGCATTAATTGTAATTTATAAGTGTGCATTTTGATGTATTATTACCATCTTTGTTTCCATGATATTAAAAATTCTATCACAGCTATACCTTAAATCCATTTTACTTGACATAATGCCTTGAGGGTTTATAGCAAGTCATCTCTCTGGGTGAATAATGTTCTAATTGGCACCTAAGATAATGATAATGGTTTCATTTATCACAAAGCCAAATAATACAAATCATGGTATTGCAGGGGTGTCAGTCTTAATTCAAATGCAACTTTTTGCTGAGCAGGACCTTTTCAGGGCCATTTTTACACTCATATTGATAACTAGTTTCCATCAATGCCATGTCCAACACTGAAAAAATAGGTTTCAGACAGTGTGCATGCATTAGGAACCAACATCAGTATGTTCAACATTTTCATTGCCTTACCTGAGTGCACATTGAAGAGCACCCTCTTGAGTATTATTGCAACAATTACAACCTAGCGATGGTGAAACATCACAAAAAAGTACTGCTTTCTTCCATCTGCATATTGCTTTAATGATAGATACCCACTCACTGATTGAGCTGGTTTGAAGAAAGCCTCATCAATTGTTGACCTATGATTGTGATTATTATGACCTATGATTTATCAACAGCTTTATACTGTTAATTCCAGGAGAAGTAGTTCTGCTTTTATGTTGCTTGAAGCTGGCCATCATATTCTATTCTCCAAGGAGTGATATCACCCCCATGTGGCCAGCAGAGTTTTGGCTGGATGTCCTGCTGCAGAGCTGAGACTCATGTTGCCTTCTCTCTTCATGGAGTGAGATGAAGGCCTCTTGCTCCAAGCTGCCCAGGAGTGAAGCAACTGGCCAGACTGGAAGTGATCACCTCTACCATATGACACTGGGTCATACATTTCAAAATGATCTACACAGCTTCTGTCATTTTTTTCACCTTTTAAAACAAATATGCTTTGTTGTTTCCCAGGAAATACAGTAAAAATCACCAAGGGGAGGATTTTGTTTGTGAAGTTATTACAGCATTTTTAAAAACAGTGAAATAATAACCAATTTGCTTCAGCAGACACTTGCAGCATGGAGAATGGACTGAAAAATAACCCCCTAATTTTAGGGGCATTCCAGAATCAGATTACAATTTTAGAATTTATCTCAGTGAGTTTCTAACTGGGCATGCCGATCTTTTGACTCAAGCTTAGTATGAACAAGCTCCTCAAGATTTCTCACTGGCACACACATACGTAGATGAGAAGGATGACCTTGACCACCATCTGCCAATTAGGCCTCCTGGTAGCACTGAAGCCCTGATTATAGGAAGGAGCTTCACATGTGCGATCAAAGTGCCAGTGGTTTCAGTGGGACCTCTGGCCTTCAGAAGCGAGGGTGGCCTCCACATGAGTGTTATTCCTCCAATTCACTAACTTGACCTTGCACAAGGTTGGTCCTTCCAGTGCCAAGTCCCACTGAAAACATCTGTGAAGTAGGCTTGGGTAAGGTAGCAGAGGCATTTTGCATGTCTGAAATAAAAGCTTCAATCATTTCAAACTACTACTGTTATTTTGTACATCCTGCATACATACATGCTGTAATTATCATGTTTCATTTGTTGCATTAGTAGTGTTGTAATTGTCAGTTGTGTGTCTCATTTGCTTTATTGTTATATTCTTTTTTTGCTGCATCTTATTACTATTTGCTGCTGCAACATGCCAATTTCCCCATGGGATTACTAGCTTCATGTTGTCTTGTCTTATTGTAACAAAAAGCGCATACCTCATTGGATATTTATTTTGATATTATTCAGTGTCAAATTCTGTAATTATGAAGATAAACAGTGTCATACTGTGCTCTATGTGAGCAACACAGGCCTGTCAAATCTTATTGATTGATTATTCAGCCATTTCCCACAAAGGTAGTTAGAGAAACTCAAATCAATTCAGAAAGAGAAAAAAAAAAAAAAAAGGTTAGATTTTACTCAAAAGGACTGGTAGTCCAAACAAGCAGTGCACTAGCCAAAAAGACTTCTAACACCTTGTTTTTCTTTCATCATAAAAATCATCATATATCAAAATTACAGAGTCAACAAACAAGAAAAACCTGTGAAATCAAAAAGCACATAAATCAAGTACAAGTTACATAAATATGGTCTAATAATACACAGTGTTTATATATAAAGACTTTTCTAAGACAAGAGTGAATAGAAATAAATAGCATGTGACAGCTACAAACAGTATGTGGACCTGAGACTACAGTTGGGTCGTGCTGGTACATATCTCTTTACATACAGTACATTAGCACCTGGAAGTGTAGTGGGAGCTATTCATTTAAAACCATTGTGGCACATTTCACAATACTCACAAAATAAAGACTTTCTCTTCAAAGGATTATGCAAATAACATGAAATCACTATATTCAAGGAATGTAGTAAGTATCCCGAAGAAGTTTTTCCTCCTGGGCCCAAACATCTGAGGGGATCTGCAGAGACACAAACACATTCACAGACATTAATATTCCTTTCTTTCCTTTCTAATAGTCTTCTCTGTATCTGTGAAACACCTCTGGGAATACAGTGACACTCCTCCTTTGTGCTTTTGATGTGCGACTATGAAAGACTTCAGACTTAATGAATGAACAAATAACTTGTGCAAGTACTTAGTGAATTAATGAATGACTAAATGACTTACTGAATTAATGAGTGGATGAGTGAAGGAATGAATGAATGAATGAATGAATGAATGAATGCATGACTTACTGAACAAATGAATGAGTGAGTGAGTGAGTGAGTGAGTGAATGAAAGAATAAATGAATGAACGAATGAATGAATGACTTACTGGATGAATAAATGAATGAATGAATGACCGAATGAACAAATAACTTACTGGATGAAGGAATGAATGAATGATTGATTGAATGAATGAATGAGTGAATGAATAAATGACTTACTGAACGAATCAATTTATGAATGAATGACTTACTGAATGAATGAATGAATGAATGACTTACTGAATAAATGAAAGATGTACTGAGTGAATTATTGAACTGAATAAGCAAACGAATGGACATGTACAAAAGAATTTCAGAAGAACTGAACAAATGAAGAATGAAACAAATTCTACATTATGCCATTCTACTAGCATCACAGAATTTGCGTGAACTACCATAAAAGCAGAGTGAATCCACAGTGAGCTCTGCAGTGTTTTCCCACCTACATGTAGGTACAGTAGAGGCAAGGCACTGCTCCCTTCAGCAGCCTCCGAGGGCGTTGTTCCTGCTCTGTCCAGCAGAGGGCGGTGTAGCACTGGAGGAGAGGTGGGAGTTGGACTCGTTTGCTGCTGTGGAGGAGGAAGAGGAGGAGAAGGAGGCGGAGGAGGAGAAGGAGGCGGAGGCGGCGCTAGTCTCTGACCACTTGGATGGGGCTTGTTCCTCTTCATCCGAGCGCAGGGCCTCCTCCTCCTCCTCCTCATCCAGAGGAAACACCCGCGGCTCCCATGGGGCCCGAGGCTGCAGGGGACACACAATGCACATGTAATGAACATACAGGCATGGGCTTTGGAGCCACTAATGCACATATACAAATCTGCATCTCTAGGTACATAGTGTTTTTACATCAGATGTCTGGACTCCTCTCTCTGTTCATGTGTATGTCTAGTCTTGTTTATTTATATAGCGCTTTATCACAGTCAAGTCTCAAAGGGCTTTACATAGCATCACATATCATACTACATCATACATACTACATACAGTATGCAGTATATACTATACATATATCATGTACATCCTAAACTACGTCATATACTATACATCATATACTAGATCTAGTATAGCCTTCTGTAGACCTGGTATAGGGTAATACTCATTTATACTGTAAATTCACATCTTCTTAGGGTCATATCATATAGGATCATTATCTTGATAATTATATATTTTCATTAATTTTCATACTGCATATATTTTCATAGTTTTCATGTGTTTTGTACATATTTTTATTTGTCTCAGTATGCCCTGCTGCTGTTGTTTTGCACATACATGCTGTAATTCATACTTAGCCATTCATATACAGTAATATCTCAGCACCTGGAGGAGTAATTGTTGAGTCATTGGTATTCATCAACAACCCAATCAACCCACCACAGATATATTGTGCTCTTTCTGTGCTATGGGGCAGTAAAAACCTTACTTATTGCCCCTTTAAAATGCCAAGACAATGCATCTAATCCATTTTCTCAAAAAAGTTTATTAAAAAGTTATTCTCTTCCATCATCTTTAGGCTGCGGGCTCAGAGGTACGCAGCAACGTCAAACACTGAAATCAATGGAGCTGAGCCTTTTATTGCATGTACTGGCAGCAGTGTCTCGAGGTGTGTGTGTGTGTGTGTGTGTGTGTGTGTGTGTGGTGGAGGTGATTAGAGTGATCTTCAAACCTACATTCTGCACACTAGGGAGCCCTCAGCTGACTGCCCTTTTCTTCAAGTGCTAGCCCACCCCATGAACTCGCTTCAATTAATCAATGTCTCACACACATACACACAAACACACACACACACACCACTGGTGATGACCCATCGGGTGTCATAGTCCTCCAGGGGCTAATGTGATGCACAGATGAGAAGTCCTACCCCACAAAACAGATTTAAAAAAAAAAATAATTGAGCTACATGGGACCACAAGGACAAGGACAATCATCCAGAATGCTGTACTCAGATATTAATTTCCCAACTGCTGTTGGCATGACACTGAAGACCAGATGGATGGTTTTTTTCCTCCAAAGAATGGGCAGTCCTCAAGAATTGTATTTGTTTTAAAGAGTCAGGAAAGGGGCAAAAAATTTGATGTGACTATGAGCCTGGGATTCAAACGTGCTTTGCTGCTATACATACAGTATATGAAGTATGATCCACCACAACCCTGATAATTCCTATTCCCTATTCATGCCCTTAATTTTTTTTCTATGCCATTCAAGGGTTGTTTTATAGCTTTACATGGCTCTGATGCCTGAATACAAAATCAAGCATTGTGCTTTAATCAGCATCTTGTAGTGCTGGAGTGCTGAAAGAGCGGCAAAGCGGCGATGTCGGAGATATCTGCGGTATAGAGAAGGTTGATTAGGAGAATCTGCTTAAATAGCCGGTGGATGACTCATTCCTTCTCCAATCAGAGGAAAGTGGAGCAGAGCACGGCAATCAGAGCATCATCAGCTGGAGCGGAGAGGAGACGAGCATCCGTGTGGGCTCTCAAGGATCTCATCCAGGCTTTATAATGGGGGCAAACACACCCACGCACCCAAACTCACACACTACAACTGGGATAGGCTTTTAGTTTTCCTGCAACTACTCATTACTCTTGCTGTCTCTCCTTGAGTGCGAATGAAACAGCCTCATATTAAACCTGAATGTTTCAGAAAACATCCTTTACGCACATGCAATATCCTGTTGTTTGTCATCCTATCTTTGTCTCTATGGTTTCTCTCTATTAAACTGCATGGATAAAAAAATAATAATTTCTACCTCTTGTCAGCTGTTATTTCCCTTCTGTACACTTCTCTATCATCCATGACCATTTTAATATCACAAGAATAATTCATTCAGTGTATTGTCCGGGCACTATGGCTCTGACCCTTGACCACCTTACTATTGGTTGCTTTTCATGGTGGAGATCAAGCATGTCAAGCTTATTCTGCTGTTGCACTCGCTGTATCTTGCTTTGGAGTAGAGCATCAGCTAAATGCCTAATGTAAAATATAAATTGTATACTACCCAGTAAAGCAGAAATGTCACAAACATAATATTTAAAAGGAGTGGAGCCACACTTCATTCTCTATTTTTTTCAACTGCACATAATGTAATAAAAACACATACTGTAATAAAGTGCCCATAATGTAGTAAATGCTGGACACATACAAACCAACATAAAACATCATAACTTATTACATTGTCTGCCAAAAGGTCATAAAGTTACATGTCATTTTACTACATTATGGGCACTTTATTACTTTTTATTACAATATGTGCAGTTATTATATTCTAGGTAGCTCCATAATGTTGCTCTGTGTCTGAAGTATCACATTTTCTGCCGTGTTGGACACAGAAGGGAAACATGTCTGTTTTTGATGACATAATGACCTGACAGCCCATAGGACATTCCCTGTGAACTGCTTCCCACAGGACCCGGACCAGCACACTCTGATTCTCCCAGGTGGTTTTGGGGGGGTTGGGGGTTTAAGCTGTGTTGCTCTGGGTCTTACCTGCCACTCCTCCCAGCTTGGCTGTTCGTCGGTGTCCAGCTGAGAGCAGCTCCACTCCATAGAGCTCTCCTCTCCCGAGGCGCACACCCCCTCCCCGCCGCCTGACGACCTGCTGCCGGACCTGCCGCGAAAAACAAGCATACCCCACATCGAACTTCAGTTTCTTAGTATCCCAGTTGTGTTTACGTGCACGGGAAATCACATTCCTAACCCAGTTGCTCAGGTTACCAGATTCTGGGGTGACGCTGATCTTCCGATTATAAGAAATCCAGTTAAGATGTCTGCTGATAAACCCGTTCCAACTGTGCTGAAATAATAACATTATCTTAGTAGAGGACTAGGGCAGAACTGTTCTTTTAAAATCTTCCATTGTAATTCTTCAGCCCTTGGGTGTATAAGGCTGGGGACACACTACATGACTTTTAGGCCAGTATAACCATTTAGCCATCATGACTGATTTTTAAGATCAGACCAAGTCAGCAGTGGTTTTGGGTTGGATAGTGGGCACTGATGATCTTGTATGTGAGGGTTCAGGACTTTAATATCTTGCCTACTGATCCAGTCAGGACATCACAATTATTTCAAACATGCTTGATTTGTACACTTCAAATCTGGACAAGTCTTGACACTCTCCTGTAGTGTGAGCGGATCAATCACTCAAACCTGAAGTGAGGCCATGAATAGCCAATGAGCGTTAAGTGCCAGAGAAGGACAAGTCGTTCCACCTCCATGTTAGATTTGGTTGTGTGTTGTAGCAGTGTGCAAGCTCATGTTTTCTCAAGATTTGGGGGTTGATTGGGGTTAGTACTGGGGTCATGTTTGTTCCCTAAATCCGACTGCTCGTCAAGTGTGTGCATCCCTATGCTGCAACAGTCTTTGTATCTGCATGTGTGTGTGTTCCACCTGGTGGGGCGTCGGCAGCGTCGGCTCTTTCCCCAGGACGGCCAGCGCAACTTCTCTCTCTGCTCTGATGCCAAGTGTCTCTGGGCAAAGGCTTCATCAGTGAGAACCTCCACCTGAGAAACACGCACACACATGCACACACATGCACACACATGCACACACATGAAGATGATATTTTCTTCAAAAATATCAAAACAGCTGCTCCTGTCTAAAGGGATGGGACTGTACCTCCCACTCCTCCTCCTTGTCCTCTTCCTCCTCCTTCATTAGGGACTGGGAGTCCACCACCCTCCAACTGTGGAAAAAGACAGACTTTGTGAGATGAATGACAAATCATGGACTATGTGCATAACAACTCTCTGACTATTATATTAAAAAAATATATAGCAGCGTTACTACATATCAGACATGGGACTCAAACAGCCTGAAAAGTGGGAAAGTCACTTGCAAGGTAAATAAATCAAGCACTCGTCATGGTTTGATCAAGCATAAATAAATAAATAAATAATTGTAAAGCACTTTGAGAGGAGCTGATTTTTTTGGTCATGATTGACCCCACCCCTACCACACCTGCTGATAATGTATTCCTCCTAATCCAACCACTTTAACAACTGTGCCAACCCTGTTATAGCACCTCTGATCACATAGTCACCAAAATCTGTTGGTCACGGCTAAGTGCACTAGTGCCGTGAACTTGTGCCAGAGCCCCCGCCTACGCCTTGATTCACGAAAACAGGGCCCTAACTATTATATTTGACTCTTATTAGATCCAGTTCTGTCCCATACCTGGGTGTGAGGATGTCTTTGTACTGCAGCTTCTCCACTTTGGTGGTAGCAGCCAGCGACATGGGGATGACGATGTTGTCGATGCTGTACACACTCTCCCCCTGCCGTCTGCGAACAAGGCCCTGACAGGAAACATGACGTTGTAACGCTGCATTGATAACCGTTGTAGCTGCCAGTTTAAACCAACAACTTAGAAGTGCTCACATGTTCAAACTCGTTTGAAGTCGTTAGGATGCCATGACTGAAGTTTTCTGTAGACTTTGATCAGCTTTTTCACACTTTAGAACACATGTGCACTTTGTAAGTGATGCGTTTGAGTTCATGTTTTACAGCAATCCGAACATTGCAATGTGAACTACCAATGAAAAATCCAGCATCTTGTTCTGCTTGCCATGGCATTGTTAAGAGTTTGTTTTATTTGAAGTGAATACTAGGGTTGGGCGGTATCCAATTTTTGACACCGTTAAACCTTCCCCAAATTTTCCCGTGGTATACGGTATTACCATCTGATTAAAAATCACATTGTATCATCATCTATTATGTATCATAATAGATGATGTATGTATCATCTATTAACAACAAATATAAAACTTGAGTGCAAATACAGCGGGTTGCCTAAGGTAAATAAAAAATAGTGCAAGGACATTAAATTAATTCTCGGACGTCTGTCAACCAAATTAACAACAAATTGTCTATGGGCTACAATCCAGTACAAATAAATTAAATTAAAAGCCTATAGCATCCAGTAGGCTTATCAAATAATAACAAAATAACAATAAATAACAAAAACGGCAGTAATGAAAATAAAAGCGGCATAAAAGCGTATCCTACAGACCGCAACGTTAGGCTATTCTTCAAGCCTATTCTAGGTTTTTCTCCAGAAAAACAAGCATATTTACTTTTTCCGGCTTGAGCAGGGCACGTAACAGACTTCCAACTTTGCCTGCGGTGCTGAACACCCGCTCTGATGGTGAGCTTGTGGCACACGCGCACAAGAACTTTCGGGCCACCCTCGACATCAGCGGAAAGCGGCTGGCTCCATTTGATTTCCACCAGAGAAGGGGATCTTCGTCTCCGTGAATCACAGGCTCGCGACAGTAGGCGGTCATCTCTGATTCTGCTCGCTCCTCTATGGTGCCGAGTCCGACGGGATCTGCCGCGCCCGCCGCATCAGCTTTTTTTTGCAAGAGACTGCCCAAAGTTATCTTTTTTTTCAGGGGTGCAGGTTGGGCATCTCTCTCCTCTTCTTCTACCAGAATTTTTTTTATGACGGTCATGAAACGGACACCGTAGCTATTTTCAAATACCCCGGGATACCGTATTACCGTATTACCGCCCAACCCTAGTGAATACATCATTCCCTACACTTGACTTTTGGTCAAGTGTAGGTATTTCCGTGTTGGTCATGTCAGAATTCAGGAAGTCAGAGAAATCAGAGTCAAACCCTGAGTTCCCAAGTAATATTTACCAGATGAAAGCTGAGGTGAACAGTATTTTCAAGTTGGAAGCTTGTATCTACTGTTATTTCCATATGCCATGAATGCAGCATAACAAAGACATGCTCAACAATCAAATTTGAAGCTCAAATCACTATTTAACTATTTCTGAATATGATTTATTAAAGAGATTGCATGTGTAAAAACAAACAAATACATTTACACTCCACATTTGACACTATCTGACCTATTTGGAGGTGTGTATGTGTGTGTGTGTGTGTATCTGTGTGTGTTACCTGCGAGGCCTGCTTGCGTGTTTGTGAGGTCTGTGTGTAGGTCTCCTCCAGCGCCTCCTCTGAGCTTTCCTCAGGGTCACAGAGCTGGTACAGGACATCCTCTTCATCTAGGCATCACACACACACACACGCACACACGCACACACACAGGCAGACACCATAGACTTTATTGCAGCTGTAATAGCCATTACTATATGAATAAAAAGACCTTTAAAACAGTGCAGATCTAAAGGACTACACCGAGTTTTTGGTAGACAGGCCTGTTGGTGAATGTAGTTTTTAAGTTACGAGAACATAGACACCAAAATCATCCATGCGTGTCTACGGTAAATTGCTTTCTCCGGTGCTCTATGCTAACACTACAGCATACACTATGTTGAGTGATAGTAGGCTACTAGCATTATCCAAAATAAGAAGATGGACCTTTTTGTAATAAAATGTTGTGAATGTTCATAAATTAAAAAAATGAAACATCATTAGGCTAATTAGGTATAGTTGATGTAGCCAGGTTTATCTGGAACTGTTTCTGGTGTGAAACCACATATTCATCCGCTGCGTAGTGATTTCTCTTTTCACCCAACACCTTCACTTGCTGTGGAAACAGGGAAAGTAGTCCTTGGTAACACATTATTTTTCCATCATATTTTGTGTAAATTTTGGCTGCACATCATTTAAAATGACTTACCATGACCAAGTCAATAAATTCTTCTAATGTGTGTCCTGTCAATTTTCTAAATAATCATTAACAGGATATAATGGATACAAAATAAAGCAACAGTTTGGATGATTTTGGTGTTTATGTTCTCATCACGTAACAGGTAAGACAGGTAAGACAAGGCAAAGACTTGGTGTATTCCTTTAAACCCATACAAGTCTGAGTGGTTTCTTTTCACACACACACACACACACACACACACACCTTCTATCACCCTGTGGCTGTTCCTTTTCTTCCTCTTCCTCTGATAGGCTCTCCTGTGTGGCATCTGAGCAGATCCCGCCCACCCGATAGGCGACACACCCCTAACACTGCCCCGCTGATGCCTTGCATGATGCTTGTAGTTGTGACCTAGAGTGACACACACACACACAGATTTAGTACACCACAGGAATTTCCCCTTGCATTCAAAACCGCCCTCCAATCCCTCAGGGATTATGCGGTTTGGTTAAAGTGTACAATAGCCTGTAAAAGCTAATCCTTAACTATCAGTCCCATTACGTTAGGTGGATGACTGCTTGTCAGCGTCCTGAACCCTGCTCTTATCACACAATGGAGGGTTTTTTTCCCTGTAAGCCTACACTAAGTAAACTGGAGGGACAAAAAGATGCCATGTTCCAGGTAATCTTCATTATGAGAGTGAGGTAGATGCCAGCCTGAGCTTGCTGGCCATGCCTGGGCTGAATCATAATCCAAAATCCAGCCAAAATTAAGATTTTTTAATACCTTGTAATGCTATGGTGGCTATGATATTGAATGTAAGACCGATTTAACAATCAAATAAAGAAAGGAAGCGGGCAAAAACAGCCTATTTCTAATTGAACATAGCTAATGACAGTCCTGAAACTATAAAAGAGCAGTAAAAGAAAAAGGACCACAGGAAATTAAATACTTAGGGATATGATGTCCAACATGTACTAACCCTGTTCTGTACTAATGTGATCAACTGGAAGTGCAAGCAACATAATACAGCATAAGAAAACCCACACTTCTGCCGATCCCATTCACATCTTTTGATTTAACTATACAATTAATGGCATTTAATTAAATTGAATCCCAACCAAATGCCCCTAAAGAGGCCTTTTGCCTCTTGCCAGGCTGTTATTGTAAGTAAGAACTTTTTCTTCATAGACTTGCCTGGTTAAACAGAGGTTAAAAAAGACAGAAAGGTAGAGATTGAGGGAGCGAGAGACAAAGCATAGAAGCAAATATGAGCTCACAAAGTGAAACTAGTGACCTTTCTGCTGTCAGTGTACAGGTTGTAGCTCAAATCATCAATGATTGGCGAGGACTGAAGTCATTCCAGCTGACGGGAAATCGACAGAGCAGCAGGTGACGGTCTTCAATACGCTCCCAGCTGCCCTGCTATCACCCAACGCCCCCTCTTTTCTCCTCCCTCCCTCCTCCCACCAAGATGATCTAAATGTTCGTCATTTAGTCTCATATTCAGTCTTGAAATCTCATTTTTTCTTAAAGCAAGTGAGAAATTCTGCCACTAGGGTGAGATAACTCCAGTTTTTTCTAGTGCCGTTTCACCTGCTTCAGGATTTTTCACAAACCATCAACATCTTAAAACAAGGGAGAGTAAGGCAGATCACTCCAATACTATCAAGACGATAACACTTGATTCGAAATATGTTGATTTGCAGTGGAAAGAAGAGGAATTTTCTCACCCTGATTGCAGCATTCTTCACTTGTTTTAAGAAGTTAGTTCAAAGGAATACATTAAAAACAACTCCAGTGTGTTCCGGCCTTGCAGTGGCCTTCATGAGGGAGTAACACACCAAACTGCATGAAGTATTTCTCATGCATGTTCTACTAGATGAAAACGTTCCAACTGGCTATGAAATAATAATAAAGGTTTTATACGTTTTTGCCCAAGAGTGTCTTGGAACAGCATAGGCTGGTCTCTCAGTTCATGTCCAAAAAAACAAAAAAAACAAAAAAAACATTGTTTTTCATCACCTACTGTATATCTATTGATGTCAGAGTCACATTGACATGAGTGATGATTTGTCAGACTCGGGAGAGTTTCCTATGGATTGGTGATGTCGTTTATGCTCCACCCCATTTCCTAAATTTCTGTATTGAAGTTGTATTGAAGTTGCATTACGATGTGTGACTGTCTACATCTGTTGATCCCAAAGTTGCACTGAAATGAGTGACAGTTCTTGCGACTCAGCAGACCAATTCTGAAGCCACACTGAGATCTGGGATGGCTCGTCGGACTCAAGTGAGTGTCCTATCAATTGGTGATGTCATTAAGCCCCTCCCCCTTTCCTGACTCACTGACTTTGACTGACAATGTCTGTTGATCCCAAAGGTGAATTGACATGAGCGATAGCTCATCAGAATTAGGGGAGATTCCTATCGCTTAGTAATGTAATTTAAGCTCCATTCTCTCTCAGTTGGCTATTTTTTCAGTATGTCCCAGAAATTTGAAATGCTTTTCAGCACCTATATCTACTGATTTCCAAAGTCACATTGAAACGAGTCCCTCCCCCTTTCCTGATTCGCTTTATTTTGTTCATCCATATCTACTGATCTCGAAAGTCGCATTCAGATGTTTAATCATTTATATCTGTTGATCCCGGAGTTGCACTGGCATGAGTGATGTCTTGTCGGACCCAAGAGTGAGTATCCTATTGATTAGTGATGTCATTTAATCCCCTTCCCCTTTCCTGATTGGCTGTTTTTTGATTGTCTATATCCATTTATTCTGAAACCACATTGAGACATGTGACGGCTCATTGGACTCAAGTTTCCTGTTAATTGGTGATGCCATTGAAACACCTCCCCTTTTCCTAATGGGCTGTATGAAAATTGCACTGTTTTGAGTAACCAATAAACTGTATTAGGATTTTCTAGTTGGTTTTATTCAGCCAAATATGTCAGAGCTTGAATTATGTGCTTGTTTCAGCAGAAAACTGTGGTTGCATTGGGCAGCTCCCAGTGTGAATGTGTACAACTGTGTGAATGTGAAGCAGGGTGTTGCTGGAACAGAGCATGGTGCTTAGTCAGCCTTCCCTGGATATAAATAAAAGTTAAAAAAAAAACGTCCCCATTCCACCTTCCCTCCTTTTCTTCCCTCCTAAGATCAACCGATCATCAGTTGTTCTGGATCATTAAGCTCCACTGTGGACGACGGCGGCAAACCGTGTGAGCAAGAGCCAATCGAAGCCCTGAACTCAGAGGCAAGTAGATGCAGGGGTGGATTAATGATTAACTAACTCTCTTCACTAACTCACAATAACATACAAAGACACATGTACACACACACACACACACACACACATTCACCTTGGTGAGACGCCAGTTGATTTTATTTCCATCTACAGTTCAGTGGGAAGCCTCATACAGACCCAGTGGGACATCTGACATGACAGAAACTAATTATGACGCTCCACAGGGACACAACGAGTAGACACAGAAGAGAAGAGAAGAGAAGAGAAGAGAAGAGAAGAGAAGAGAAGAGAAGAGAAGAGAAGAGGGTATGTAACCAGTACTGGTGTACAGTAGGAACTTACTGCTGTGCAGCGGTGTGGAGCTGTGTGTCAGTCTGCTGTAGTGTCCTGGACTGGACAGTTTGGCGTTGACCACCAAAGGCCTTTGGGACCACTCTTCTCTGGCCAGGGCCCTCTGCAAGTGGTGGGACAAAGGAGTGTCTGGGAAGAGAGGACATGTAAACATTACATGAGAGCAAATCACACAAAATTACCTCATCGTATGCAAATGAGCTCTGCTTCATACTCCACTACTGAATCTATGTGGTCAGAATACCACAACAGTTTTGATAGTCAAATATCTTCACGATCCATAACTGAGCATATCTCTAAATGCAAGCCCACAGACAGTTAGAGTAGCTCTACACTGTGAGACAGGCAGGCAGGAGATGAATGAAGATGTTTCTGCCCAACTGTCACTAATTTTATGAATAGTTTTGAAATGCAAAGGTGTGTTTGCATTCAAGGTGTGTTTCAGCTGGGCTGAAGGGAATAAATAGGCTTCCTGAAGGTAGAATGAAGCTCAGAATACATGAAAATGGATCAAGAACTGATTAGTATTGAGGAAGTTGTTATTGTTCTTTAGTGTCATGTTTCATCCTGTCTGAACATGAAAACAAAGAAATACACTTGGCAATATTCTAATGCACCAGCTAATGACTATACAACCACAATGGATACTGCAAGTTATTTATGGAAGAAACAGCATTTCTGGAAAGTCATGGTGGACAAATATTTTACAGACAAGTCCAAAGCCACTTTTGAATTGTTGTGCAATTAGACTGAACCATTTCCCGGGCTGATCATGCCAAACTTGGGTCATTTTTTGCAATATATTTCCATTGCTATTTATCACATAATTTCTTCATTGGCAAAAATGCTTCCAACTGAAGCAAATGTGAAAATGCTTTTGCAATATTGAGGACACTTTTTCAAAATTTGCTGTTTCTATTCAGCTAATACATCATAAATGTACATTAAAAAACCCAGCACTTAGCATTATCACAGTTTTCAATTAAAATCATCAATTTTTGCTCCACATTACCTCATCATATCAGAGTCAAACTCCCAATTAGACCTAGACGTCTAAGTCTCTTACATGAGACAAGGGCAAATAACCACTTACAGCAACTACATCTAGAAAATGCATCTGAGACAGCAGCTTTCGTGCTTAATGAGTTCAGTTATCTTTGTAGTGGAAGTATTGGTACTTGGTACTACCAAAGGAAAGAGACAACACAGGGTGGGGTCTGCAGTGGGAGGTCCTGGAGGTCAGGGGACTGCTGGAGCTGCAGGCAGGGTCGGAGCACAGGACCGAGGGATCACAGGAGGAACAGGAGGAGCAGGAGGACGACGAGAAGGAGGAGGAGAGGGTGGAGGTGGAGCTCTCCAAGTCCTGAGGGAGAGGGAGAAGGAGAGAGACAGAGAGGGAGACAATATGATATATGGATATACCATATGGGATGCTAAAAGATGAAGGGAGCATGGTGAACAAGTGTATAACAGAGGGCTCCGAGCTGCTAGCTCAGTTTGGCTTTCTCTTTGTGTATTGTTCGGCTGTGAGTCACAATGCCTTGGAGAAGCTGCTCTCAGCCTGAACACACTGATTAAAGTCATTAAGCTGGTAAAAGCTCTCTCTGTCTTCTGGTTATATCACAGTGGAGCTGGCACTCCGCCGCTTCTTATTATAGCAGCTACAATTGCCCTGGGCTCCACAGTGACTGGAATAGTAGCACTCAGCTAGACTGCTGTTGAATCTCTAAAGGTACTGATATCGATTTTAAGGCATCAAAAGGTATCCAAGGGTATCAAAACATCTTAAAATGTTGGATTTTTACAATAAGAGCTAAAATTTTCCTCTGGTTTATAGGTATGTGCATGAGCTGATCGAGAACTAGTTTAGAGATGAGGAAATTAGGCTTGATTCACATGACCAAGTCCACTTCATAATGACTCAAAATGATTACAGATCAGCAGGCTAGTCCAGTGTTCTCTCCACACCGGTAAGCTGTTACATTCAAAGCCCAAAGTTTGGTGCTGCACAAAATGCAGCATATAAGGCCAATGGGAAATCTATTAAAAACCATGGCAGCCTACGTGTTTTTTTGTTTTTTTTTGCTCTCACCAGAGAATCATAATGTGCCAATCAAGCCTCATCGTTGGAGCATTCAGGTTCAGGGGTGAAACAGGAACATGACAGCCATGATGCACAAATAAAGACGTTTCATAATGAGCACAAAAAGATAGAAGTCTCTGTTCATGTCCGCTAGTGAAGCGGGTTTGAGTAAAATCATTTCACACAACAATGATGATGACGATATAAAAGAACTGACAGCTGAGGTTTGAATCCATCTGATAAAACAATATCACATTATATAAAGAGATTACAAAAAATAACGAACTTTGGGCAGTGGTAGCCTAATGATTAGAAATAACAATAACGATACCAACCTTGGTCTTCATGCATTCATCCTACTGAATTTAGTGCAGTAGCCCCCCCCCCCCCCCCCCCCCCCCCCCCCCCCGCCCCATCACCGCTACCCTCCAATTTCCTTGGCAAAATGACCATACATGCTCTGCAATCTTCCTTGGCTAAATAAAGGTTAGTGCTTCAAAACGATCGCATGCATTAGTCCATTTGAAGTTAATCCAAGAGATATTATTGCTTAATTAAAACCAGGTGTCTGGCTTTAAACACTGATTCCTCTTTCATTTGTGGAACTATTTTAGTGATATGACATTCCCCCCCAGTTGGAAAACCTCGTAGGCCCCAGAGCATAATATAAATTTAGTACAAACCTACACAAGACAGTGCATGACCATTTTAAACCATGAGTGAATAAACCGACAGAATGCATGGCGATTTACCTGCGGACTGCTGGTGCTGTGGGTGTGGAAGGTGAAGAGTCTGGGCTTGTGGTAGGTGACCAGGGGTCGGGTCCGGGCGCACACACACGACGCATCAGCCTGGAGGAGCTGCTGCCTCCTTCGGGCCCCCATCCTCCTTCTCTTGGGGCCGTCCAGGGAGAAAACCTGCTCTCCTCTCTGGCCGCTGCGGGGACGAGAGCAGACGAGGCCGTGGAAAAGTCAGGGATGTGATTGCAACGGCAATTATAAGTAATACCAGGCCAAGTGCCTCAAGATGACATTCTCTTAGATCAGTGGTTCTCCAACTCTCGGACTCAAAACCCCCAAACAAAACCTAGTCATAACCTCTAGTTACAGGCATAAACATGCAGAATGGGTTTTATCAAATTACTTTCCCTTTTCTGGCCATTTTACTTCATTCCATAACTAATCTTACAACTCTCATCCAAAATAATTTTGGGCTTGAGAACCACTGTCATAGTTTGAAGTCATTACCACAGTGTAAAAAGTCAAAATGTCAACATAGATCTTATTGATTCAGTAACATTGGGTGTTTATTGTTCTGTGGGAAGAGCTGAGTCTAAATGGCATTTTTTGTACATGATCCCTTTCTATAGGCAATGCATCAATATACTTAGTGTGAATAGGAGACCAGAAATCTTCTTATCACCATCTGGTACAGTATATCTTTAGGTTTGACATGTTTAAGGGAACATGGCTGCAGGGTCAAGTTGCTGTTGTTTTGATGCAGTCCACTTGCAGGAAAAGCAAATTAGAGTCACAGTAATTCAAGTTCCCCAGAATGATCTCCATGAAAAGATCAACAAATCAAGTTGCATACAATCGTTGTCAGCCTGGGAACGGAGGGTGGGGGGGGGGGGGGGTTAAAAGGGCAGCAGGAAGGAAAGACCTAAACTGATGACTTTGATCCAAATCAGGCCGGACGCTGGGGACCAGGCTGTTTCTCTGGGTTACATTAGAGACAGGGAGCATGGTTACAGTCTTGATAAATTACAGCCCAGGCCTAAAAGACAGCCTTGTTTCCACTGAAGGGCCAAATAAGGGCTAACCTCAGTCTGTATATGTCTAAATTTTTCCTGAAACAAACTGAAATGTCATCTGTGCTATAATATGGTGTTAGTGTCCCATGACTATTTCAGCTGGCCCTGGGAAGCACATACTTGGACCTGTTGTGGAAAAGTGGCTAGCCTGCATGTAGGCCTGTGAACACTACTTATCCAACATTACGCAAGTGAAAACTCGCTAGTGCTAGTTTCAACCTAGCCAAGGAAGATGAGTCAGAGCAACTGTAATGATAATGCTCATATTATGTACTTTGTATAATATCTGAGACACTCTTACCTGAATGGAACTTAAGGATTTCGGGCACTAGCCCACTGGGCTAGTAGAATGAAATTTCTACTCCTGGACAAATTATTGCTAGACCAGTATAGATAATGTAATATTCAAGACAGATCATCTTCTAAAGTTCTGTACACGCATACATTTTTAAAAAAAAAGTTTGTGTTCTTTTGTATATTTTATATTTTATTTTTACTAGATCAGTATCAGTAATGTAATGTTCACCTTTAAAAAAGGTAAACTACAAGGCACTCGGTAGAGCGCAAACATCCAATGCTGAATAATTCTTCAACTTGCAAATCTGCAGCCACAACGGTTTGTTTAGCATTTCTCTTCCAGGTTTGATTTTCCCGGAGCACTTGAAAATAGCACTTGAATGCAACGCTGTTTAGCAACCTTCCCACCAGCAATTGAACGCAGCATAACTGTTCTGGCTAAGAAAAAAAAAAATCCTTCCCTGCTGAGACGACATGCTTGCTGCAAAGGCGAGCCGCTGATTTCTCCTAACAGCTGCTAGCCAACGGTCACGTCTCTCTTTATAAGTGGGGAAAGGATGAAATTTCTCCCCCTCTGATCTGGCATATTTACAACTCAGGGCACAACATATAACAGGCATGTTAGCCAAGCGACCAATAACAATGCCGAAGATTGAAGACTTGAAGATTTGGAAAGCGAGCTGAAATATGCTAAATGTTACTGAGATAGCGCCATCTACTGGCTAGTAGAGGTAACTGCCACAGATATAGCCTAAATGAATGAAAGTGAATGAGCATGCACAATGAATGGAAGTCAATGAACACTGTCCCCCAAAATGTTCTCATTACCGACAAACCAATATATAGAACTTCTCCACCTAGTGGCGGCCTTAAAAACTGCCACCACTCACTGCCCACAGTAGAACTGCCTGTTACCTAAGCTTATTTCAGTGTGTCTGTTGTAGATCACTGTGACCTACCAGAGACCACCTTGACCTGCTGTCACATACGAACTATAATCTGTATTTATTAGGTTATGTCACCACTTCAGCTCAAAGCACCCATTAACTCCAACTCATGAAAAGATGGGGATCGGCGTTACAATACAAGACTCTCAAGGAGCCATGCAGTAAAATAGCTATTAGTGTGTGTGTGTGTGTGTGTGTGTGTGTGTGTCCTCTACCTGCTGAAGGCCCTCTTGCTGATGCCCTTCCAGGCCTGGGGTTGTTTGGAGAGGGGCGACAAGCTGAGAGGAGGCATCAGGCTGTTGACGATCTGGCTGAGCTGCGCACTCTGCAGTGAACACATCACCCTCATCATCCATTACACTCACTACAAAACACTCCATGAAAATAATACTACATGTTGTAAGGATGTCCATGAATAATTCATGTATAAATGTTCAAAGCTGGGTAATCAAGCTTGTCAAATTTTCAATCCATGTCCTCTAGACCCAGGTGGTTTTCATTCCAGCCATCTAATCAGGGACTATTTTACACCTGGGATGCGAGGTGTATGTAATTAACTGCAATTAACTGGCTGGTAGGATAGAAACCCAGCAGTACTCTAGGTAAAGAGGACCAGGATTGAGAACCACTGCTTTAAGGTGTCGAAAGGTATTGGAAAAACTTTAAGAGATTGATTTCTTAGAATGGGATCCTAAGTCTAACAGGAAGAAAAAAAAAAAAGAAAACTGAAAAAAGTCAAATTAAGGATGGCCTGATTCTATTTACAAAAGCAAAGGGTATGTATAAATGTTACACAGAAAACGATTTATTCTATGATTAACTGTGCTGTCATTTGCCACAGAACTTACACTCTTGTAGATTATACAATGGTGCATCAACATGGCTGTGTAGGTCTTATCAAAGAAAGTTTTGTTGCAGAACTGGTATGGTCTTGTAGAGCTGGAATTATTGTGAGGGAAAAAACTTCTATTTGAATGCACAAGGAGGAGCCATATAGATTATTGTGGGGATCATTTTCTCATGGATCTGGCATGGAAAATCCCCACAGTGTGGAAAACTGAAACAAGCAATGAATTTTTGTTTATCAAAATGAGTAAAAATTGTGTGCTTAATATTTTGTTTTGTATGGTTTTATATAGTATAACCACTAACAGATTGTATATCCATCTGGAGAACTGAAGGAGACAAAACAAACCTATTGTACTGATGAAAAGAAGAGGCTGGATACATTTATCTCGAGTGCAGGGTCCTCATCAGCTCTCTCAAGTGTTCCTTGGCGTTTCAGAGAGATTGCACTGGCTAGCCAATAGATCTTCATTGTTATTCAGGAGCTGATTGGAGCATGGTCAATGAGCTAAACACTGATTGGCTATTCAAACAAGTTCATTAAACGGTTTTGATACTCAGAGAAAGGCTATGCATTTCATTAACAGATTAGGTTGCAGAAAAATAGGGCTGTGTGTGTACGTGTGTGGTTGAGTGTGTGCAGTATTACTGCTGTATTCAATCAGCACTGGTGGACAACTACAACAAGAAAATTGCCACCAATGCTGGAGACATTTCTTTTTCCAACCTATTGCAAACACAAACTAGAAGTGCACAAATACCAATTTTTCAGAATCTGTATGAGCACTAAGTACTTCATTAAGCAGGATCAACTGATTCAAGTACCAGTCCAAGCACTACCCTTACTCAGTTTACAGTCATTCATGTTGTCTAGTGTTGGCCTATTACAAGAACAAGCGCAGCAATAATGATAAAAAATAAATAAATAATAACGATGAATAAAATGATGAATAGAATACATAAAATAGAAGAGAGGACATAGCTTCTTGAGTGTGTTTTTACATTGTTAAACACACACAAAAACATCTTATTCAGAATAGGTTAAAGCTGCACTATAGGCAAGATTGTTATTCTTGTCTTATCAGCCTAAACCACAAAGTGGTGTTGTAAAAGACAAGAGCGTCCCATCCCACCCAATTAAGACGCCATATCCAGTAAAACTTCTCACCCTATTCACTCAAATTAATTTCTGGTATAAAATAGGTTAAAGCTGCTACATGTAGAATATTACCTCAATATATCCTTCTGAAATTAATTTTGATAGTATAGTATAGTATAGCGGCTGTTGAAAAATCGCTCAGAAAATGTGTCCATGGGTACAATTTCCAGCAAACGTTCCAAGGCTCCACTCAATTTTGCATTATTTTTACCGTTTATTTGCTTAGTTTCTTGCAATCACCTGTTGATTTTTTGTCATAAACCGCGAAGGAGAATCCTCCTCGTCCGCCGCCATGGCTACAGAAGAAGAGGAAGAACTCATCCTAGGTGAGCACCTGCCACTGCAAATAGATCTTAGCTGCTACTGAATGGCAGGGCAAGGACGTTAAAAGGCTTATAGAAGAGAAAAAACTCTCCATTACTGCTCGTTTGGATTCGATGGAGTCGACCTTGACCCGAATACCGCTTGGAGTCCCTGGAAACAGCATGCCGTGATCCACAGGAGAGCGACAAGTTTCTACGGGCTAAAGTAAGTGACCTTGAGGAACGCTCTCGCAGACTTAATTTTAAGTTAGTTGGAATCCCAGAGGACAGCTAATGGAGACCATCATTGCCAAGATGCATCAGGATCAGGACAAGGATTTGACTCTACGACTCAGTTGGCAGGAAGCCCCGCTAGACCACAAAGGCTCAAGGGTTCATATTTTCCCCGATTGCACCGCGGAGGTCATGACTCGACGCCAAGCCTTCAGCGGGCCCATGTAGACCCTCCGTGAGGCGGGAGTGAAATACAGCCTTTGTCTTCCTGCAAATGTTATGTCAGAGTCTTGTGTATGTTCTGTTTTGTCAGCCTGTTCTATTTTTGCCATTCATGTATATTATGGCAGGGAGACATACTGTAATGCAGCATCCAAAGCACGGAATGTGACATTCACCAGCTGGAAGGTTAGAGGGATGGGGCAAGTTTTTTCCCATTTCAAATCACTGTCAGCAGACATAGTATTCCTGCAGGAGACACATTTAAAGCCCACTGAGCAGAGACGCCTTAGCAATAACTGGATTTCACAGGTACATCAGTCTGCCTTCTCCTCTATAGCTAGAGGGGTCACTTTTCTTATCAGCAAGTCCATACCATTCCACCTGTCAGTGGTCACTGACCCAAATGGAAGATATATTTCAGTTTCAGGCAGTACTGGTACGGGTTATTTCCCATAACCTGTCTTAATAACTATTCTCCAAATCCTGATTCAACTAATTTGGTTATTGGAGGTGATTTTAATTGTTACTTTGATCCTTATTTGGACTGCATGTCTACACAGGTCCCTCAGATCTCCAATTCAATGGGTACAATTAATAGCTTGATTCGTTCTTTTAATCTGGTTGATGGATGGAGGTTACAACACCCCACAGGGAGAGTGTACTCCTTTTATTCACATGAACATAAATCATATACAAGGTTAGATTATTTTCTTGTTGACTCCAGATTGATTTCCAATGTAATAATATTGTATAATATCATACAGTATCATAACATTTTGATATCTGATCACTGTCCTGTTGTTCACTCTGACCATACCCAAATCCCACTACAGCTGCCATTTTAATCCTCCACTGTCACAAGATAAAGGGTTTCGTGAGTATGTGACTACCTCTATAAGTGAATTCATTACCACTAATGACAACAGAGAGGTTTCTGATTCTGCCCTTTGGGAATCATTCAAGGTTGTCCTCAGGGGTAAAATCATTCCAACAAGTCCTCAAGAAAAAATGAGAGGCATAAACGCCTTGAGTCCCAGCTCTCAGCATTGGAGAAGACTTGCATATCGTCCCTCTCTCAAACTGACTGTAACTGCATTTTGAAATTGAAATATGAATATAATACCATCCTCTGCTGACCAGCTCAGCATACTTCTCCTGAAATTGAAACAGAAACAGTCTGAACTAAGGGATGAGCCACATCATTTTCTGTCCAGACAATTGTGTGGTGTGCAGGCCAGCAGGGAAATCCATGAAACTAAATCTTCCAGTAGGACCATTTTAACTAACCCCAAAGATATGAATAGTTATTTTATGGAGTTTTATGTAAGTCTCTACACTTCCAGGAGTAAGGTATCCGAGGTAGAAAATGATTTAATCGACTCTATTGATATACCTAAACTTGATGTTCCCAGAGCAGAATGGGACTTGGGTTTCACACAGGAGGAAATTAAAGTCGTGATAAGCCTTCCCTTGTGGTGAGGCTGCAGGCCCCGACAGGTTCGGAGCAGAATTCTATAAGGCATACAGCAACATCATTACTGCCACTATACAGCATGAGTAAGCATTCTGGGCAAACACATTCCCTCTCTCATTCATTCCAATTAAACTGGGTTTATTCCTGACAGATTCTCCTTTTCCAAGGTCTACAGGCTACTCAATACCATGTACAAGAAATACAGTCCTGATGAAAATCCCACTGTTTGTAAAACCCGCTTGACATCGAGAAGGCATTTTGATAAGATTGAATGGAGATGCATGCAAAAAGTATAAGCTTAATGTTTCAAATAAGTACTTTTACTCATAATAAAGTATCCATGTCTTCACAAAAAATGCAAAGGAAAGCCTCTGTGTTTGTGTTTGTCTGTGTGGGTTTGTTCATGTCTGTCTACAGGATGCCAGGAAAGTCTGTAATCATAGGGAAATTATCTACTCCTTCAGAAAATGTGCTCAACATGACCACCGCCAAAATATCATGTTTCTTTGTATCTGACATATCCAGATCGAAGGCTGCTACCATAACACTGCAGGACGACTACGCTACTAGTACAGTACAAACACAATACCATCTTTCTTTGTATCTGTCAAAGCATGTCTGCAATCAACATTACTGCACACGCACAATTTGCTTCTGCACATGCTGCTGGTTTTGGATTTTCACAGAATACATTTTTTCTTTCTGGAAGCTCCAGAAAGCAAAATGGACAGGATTCAAGTCAGCAAATCTGGGAGTCCAAACTCAACTGCTCCCCATCCTTCCTATCCATCTGATACTAAACCCTTTGATTTCATACTTATGGGACAACTGATATATACAGTAGGTGCACATACTGGTTCCTCCCTCCTACCTGTCTCTCTATGTTGCGCAGGAGGCGCGTGGGGCTGCTGGGTTCGGTGTCGGCGTCCGAGGCCCCGACCGTGTAGCACAGCCCCGCCGTCTCCCTCAGCAGGGTCTGCTGGATCTGTCTGTCTGTCAGTGGCTGGGACTCTGCCAGCACCACACCACCCTGAGAGACACACACACACACACAGATAACACGCTGGGTTCAATTTACTTAAACCCCATCCTCTGTCTGACCAAAAGAGCATCAAGATTCTCGCCCTGCTCATTGGAACATGCAATGAACAAAGGCAAGCAAACCTCTTGACACAGCTTCACACCCTGAGTCCATACACCACAAAAACATATTAGTCTCAACAAGTCATTTAACCTAGTAAGATAATCTCACTTTTTTCCCCTGCAAATCAACTTCTGTCATTTTTTTGACACCAGTAGAGTGATCTGCCATAACTGCTGTTTCAAGACAATTCCTGACACAAGTGAAACTGCACTGGAAACAAGTGGACTTATATCAATGCATTGGTGGAATTTTTCACTTGTTTTAAGAAAAACAAGATTCTACGGCTGAATGTGAGGCTAAATAACTTGTAAAGATAGCCATTTTGCAGTGTCTGGTCACTAGCTCTGAACCTGGCTAGGGTCATGACTTGCCCAGCACTCACCCTGAATGAGCACATCGCTTTGCTGCATTATACACCATGAACCTGGTACCCCATAGGGTTAGACCAGGCCATTGCCCTTTTATTAAATATTGGATATTGGCTAGTCATGTGGTCCACCTCTGATATGATGGAGGTTCCTTCCTGACCACAGCTACATGAAAACAGTCTGTAAAACTTGCAATCAAATTTAATTTTCTTTGCACATTTTATTTATTTAATTGTTTAATTATGTTCTTCATTTAAAAGGCAACAATTAATCCAAGAGTTCCCCTACCTTTGCATGGGTGCAGTGTGTCACCCTGCCTTAAGGAGCTGTTAACACACCTAAAAGAATTTCATTACTATAGATTTCAATGGGGTGTAAAAGCTTTCAACTTTTCCACCCTGGTAAATAAAGAAAATACATTTCTAGGGGAAACACTGAATAGTACTTGGCATGAAAAATGGTTCAATTTAAAGTAATAATCTGTGACATTTTCATATAAATAAATGTTCATTTTAATAATGTCTGTCGCCGATTGCTATAGCCCAATAATGATTTATATCCAGTTCATGAAAGCTTTTACATTTGCTGTTCCAAACACTTTGGACTGGATAGCTGTCTCTAGTGCACAGGAAGTGATGCGTTTTACAAAAAGAGCAGCACCTACAGGAACTCAAACTTCGACAGAAAACCTGCAGAAAAAGAACCACAATAATCACTAAAGTTCATGAATTATCACTTTCTGACCTGAATATCGGCACAAAATAGCTGCTATCGGTGACTTTAGTCTATAAATATCGACTGTTGTGATAGACAAGCAGAATATACTACTGCTGCAACATCAACTGGCACTACAGCTAGCTAGCAGTCAGTTAGCTCAACTGAGACGGCAGATAGTGAGTGGGTGATGTGGTTTGTGCTTGGCCGACCACTGAGTAAATGCAGGAAAACCTACCAAGGAAAAGGCCGGTATTACTTTCAAGAACTTTGATGAAAGAGTAGGCTGGAGTTCAGCACAAAATGCAGCTGATATAACGCTTCTACAAAAAAACTGCATAGTGTAAACACACCCTTGCATCGCCCTTTTCTTTCAGTTTAAATACTTCTTAGTACAGTTAAAATAGTTTAGAGTAAAACTTAGCTCCATGGGAGACCATTCATCAGGAAAAACATTGTCCCTTTCTCAGACTATTTATTTTTCTGGCACATTCTTCTCCTGTGTGTGTGAGTGCAGAGGCTTTGCAGCTGCATCACATATCTCCCAGCAACCGCAGCTGGCGCCATCATGGAGGTCAATTGATGAATTAGCTGTGCGCAAATAATGGCTAAATATAGCTATAACAACCGGGCTGATAAGGTAGATTTGTTTCCAAATGTAGGGTACTGAAACACAGTAAACTGCCTTGTCTTTAGACCTAGTCTCTATTCCAGAGCACTCTGAACCAAACTGTTAGTTTTTGGCATTTTTAGCTAGCTAACTACCCAGAAGGCTAATTTAGCCACTGATGTTCATGTTAAAATGCGACTGCTAGCTAACCCTTCTATAAGATACGTTGGCTAGTGTGCTATTCAGATGTATTTACAACAGGACGTTGGCTGACCACATACTATGATTACCTATCTTAACTTAGACATTATCTAAACACAAAATTGATCCGATTTATCCGCGGTGAAATGTCAAACGCAGCCCAGAAATTAATCATATCTATAGAAGGCCAAGTCGTATGTTTAGAAATGCTATTGACGGCTATTGGTGCTTTTCACACAGCATATTCTTAGCCTAGGGTTATCTTAACCCTGGGCTAACAGCTGTCCCAGGTTTAGCTTAACCCTGTTCACACACAGACATTTAACCCATGGCTAACTTTTAGCCCAGGTTTTACGATTCACACGATTCTTGTTAGCCCAGGGCTTACATGTCTGAATATTCTATGGTAATAAAAGCACTTGAGCCTAGGAATGCCATGCATGCCATTTGATTGGACAGCACACAAGTGACACAAAAGTCTTCTAACCCTGTTCACACAGCCAACAGATAACCCTGGTTTTCAACGATTTTCTGGGGTTAACCCTGAAAAGTCGGGGTTAACCCTGCTCCAGAGCAGAGCCAGCTAGCCCTGGGCTAAAGTCGGGGTTATCCCACTTTGGAATTTGCCTGTGCGAATCGTTTCTTAGCCCAGGGGCTAGGCGCTGTGTGAAAACCACATTGTTGCCCAAGAGCTGAGTAAATGCCCACAGCTTAGTAAATGGCCTCTATGGCCGCCACAGGGTGCACCACGTCACCTGGAATGCCCTCCATTGAGGTGGATGCAGAGGACTTTGGTCTTACCTTGGAGGAGCGGATGTGCTGGTGGAGCTCCCCCAGCTGCTGGATCCTCCCCTCCAGCTCGGCCAGACGCAGCAGCAACCAGCTCCACCTGCTGCCCACCTCCGCTCGCTCCTCCAGCCACCTCCTCTCTCTCCTGCTGCTGCTGCTGCTGCTGCTGCTGGGCGGAGGGACGGGGTGATGGACAACAGACATATAGGTGAGGAGGGTAAGACCGATGCATTGGTTTTGGGTTATTGGTCTTTTATTAAAAATCGGACGGCAGCCAGTCAGTGTCGTCGACCTTTAATATGATGGAGGTTCAACCCCTTTTTTCCTCAGTAGCTTCAGGGGTGTCAGTCTGTAAAACCTGCAATGAAACCTGCCTCAAGTTTTAGTGTCCCATGGTCTAAATGCTGTTTCAGAGGCTTTTCCACCCTGACAAGAATAAAATTTTGGGAGGAACGCTGAATCCTTGTAACGCTTTGGAATGCGTGTCATGAATGTGGTCCAATTTCAAGATATTGAATATCGGCATAAAATATAAGCAATCAACAGCTTCACTTCAGCCTTCAACAACTGATACCGGTCGAACCCGCGGTGACAGTACCCCAGGGAAAATGAGAGACAGAGGAGAGAGAAGAGAGAGAGAGGGAAGCGCACGAAGAGGTTAGAGAAGAGATAGAAAGATAGACAGGCAGAGAGAGAGAGGACTGAGACCAAACCCCTTTTCAATTCACAGATACCTCTCACTCTACCTATATGCAAAGTGACCTTGAAAACCTAGTTGCGCTTCTGACCGCAAAAGATAAGCTGAGAACATTCAGCCGTATGTTTGCATGCTGCATTGTCAACAACATATATGACCTAGTTTACACAGCCATGTAAACTGCTGAACCACAAAAAGCCTATCTAGGCCACAGAATAAATCATTGGTTATTTGTGTGGTGTGTATCTATATGTTTCCATGGCACTAGTCTGTTCCGTTAGCATTCATGCTGTCTGTGTGTGTGTGTGTGTGTGTGTGTGTGTGTGTGTGTGTGTGTCGCTGTCTTCAGCAGGGCCATAGTTACCATGGCAGTGCTCTTGGACCTTGGCTACACCAGGGAGGGACTCCCCCACTTCAAACACTCTGCTGCAGGAGGGAAAGGTTAGGCCTGGCTGAACCAACACACATACACACACACACACACACACACACACACAGCTTAACAAAACAGCTATAGCTTTGGTGTTATGATTATCAGGCTACTTTAATGTCTGCCTGTTTGTTCAAATAGCAACAGACTTCCAAGTGTGACTGCCAGAGACTCTGTTGGTTTGCATGATCAGGGTTTGTTAGTGCCGAACATGAAGGAAAACCGATGAAAAACAAAAACAACACAAGTGAGTAGAAAGGCCTATAACTGGCTAATGATGCCCCTGTCATTGAGTTCCACTGAACCCTAAACTAATATCCAATTCTGAAAGAGCAGACTCTCCCCTTCCTCCAGACACAGTGGCCAGACCTGGCTGCCCCACAGCTCTCTCGATCTGGCTAATAGGAAAATTCCAGGAATATTTACTAAGCAGTGGAGCAGCAGGCGAGGAGAGGAGAGGAGAGGAGAGGAGGCTCAAAACCAGACCAAAACATTGGCTTAATATCTACTATAATTGGACAGTGGGGATGTCCACAAATAACACACACATGCTAACACATGCACACTTTATCCTGAGGATATTGACATTCCTCTATGTATACTGGATAAAATGTGGGGCCTAGGCATCCTCTGTGTAGCTACTGGCCCCCCTTCTACAATGGGAAAGTCATTACATGGCTTTTCTCAGCCAAATCCTGGTTTAGTAAAAGGCCAGCCCCAACAAGTAGCTCTAGGCCTACAAATTCAGCAGTTTGAAACGCTGTTTTGGCTCTTGCAGGGGCATTAGGTTTCCAGGGTGTGCCCTGCAGTTTAACTTTCCAAAAATTAGCCTGCCCTTCCACAACTACTCCCATATATTTCAAATTGAGAACATATGGGAAACTAAAAAATTGACAGGAGCCGGAGTTGTTAAGGACTGCTGCCGGTGCAGAAAGTGAGCAATGTGGATATACGGTTTCAAATGAAGGTCAAACCGCTCAAGCTGTTTTAGTGCTACAAGTTCACACTTTATCTAGACTACCCTCAAGGCTTGGAACTTAAAGGCTAACTATTTCCACATTTTCTAAAGAGGGGTAATGACCTGTCCCCTGTCCAGCGAGGAGAGATGCTATTCAAGGAGGAGCTCGCCATAAAATCGCCCCATGGGGATCTATTGTTCCCAACAGGAGGAGAACACACTCACAAAAGGCAAGCTGACACTTCCAGGAGGCTGACTGAGCCTTGCCAAACAAATAAAGACAAAGACACACACACACACACACACACACACACACCAGCATACACATAAAAAGAGCATTCCCCATTCCTGTTCCCAGTGCTAATAAACATGTCCTCCTTTGTCACTGGCTCCCGTTTATTGGGCAGATGCAGGAATCACGAGACAGACAGAACCGTCCTGGTGTTGCTTCTACATTCAATCAGCAAACCACCACTTTAGATTAATTGCGACCTTCACTAGAGCCAGAAGTGGGACCAAAAAAGGGACAAGATGTGGAAACCAGCACTCAAATATCATCAAACCTTACTGCTACATACAACTCCCAGAGGAAACACTGCATCCTCATACAACTCCCGTTTGGTTTTTGCTTATATTGGTTACAGCATCGATATAGTGGAGGGTGCCAGGAAAGACAAGAAATGAAAGCGGGTGACATGCAACAAAGTAAGTTTTGACCAATGCAGATTTTTGAAGGCTAATACCAATATTTTATTGGATTGACGGTGCCGATTACCGATATTGTGTGCCAATATTCAGTAGCTTTAAATTTCTTTAAGTAAAAAAAAAAAAAGTATTCAGCGTTTCCCCTAGAATTTTATTCTTGGCATGGTGGGAAAAACCTATAAAACAGCAATAAGACTGTGGGTCACTAAAACTTATGATAATAACCATAATACATATTGACACATACTTGTATGTAATCTGATCAAAATGTTGCAATGGAATCAATTCAGGTTAAGGGCTTCCCATAGACAACCAGTGTAGTGCTGATCAATTCTACAATAAATAATCAAACTAACTGCATCATATCAGAGGTGGACGAGACTGACTGGTCAATATCCAATTTTTAATAAAAGGCCATTACAGGTCCGATATATCGGTCTAACCTTACAACAAAGGTCGTGAGTTGGACTGAAGCCCACCACACTGTGATTATGTGTTTAGAGCCTTGTTGAGTTGATCCAGCAGGACCAGGACATCGCCCCTCCCGTCCCGACACTGACGTTACATTGACGTCCCCGCATTCCTGACAAGGAAGCGTGTCTACTTGGTAACATGCTGGCACTAGGGCGAAGTAAACCTTGGCCATCTACACAGCCAGGAGAATAGATTCTGACCAGTCCCACGACGCATATAGCGATAGAAAAGAAGAAGGACGCAACCAGAAAGAAGGGGAAGGCAGACATATGAGAAAAATCCGTTAAAATTTTCTGCCACTTCCTCCTGAAGCTGTCATAACTTTTCCAGTATTATGACAATAAATAGGCTTTGTCTTGTCCTCTCTGACATATTTTGATGCTTTTGATGAAACAAATGCATGACCATTGAAATAAACTTTAAAATCACTCCTTCCCTTCTACTTGTATTGAGGTTGAAACTCCCCTCCGTTTCTATGTAGCGCTGACACATAGTTCTCTCTAAATGTGGAAAGAGGATTGCAGTAGGTGAAAATATGCAGATAAGGTGTCAAGATTTATAGTTAACTTTAAATCCTCACAATAACAAGAACTTTAACTTCCTTTTACTAAGTAGATACTGCTCAGCAAAGAACAGACATGGCTTGTAGAAAGTGCTGCTAACCATGATGAAATTTGATAGCGTACAAGTAGAGAGGAGTGAGGCGCTTGACATGACTGACTGATACAACATACAGTATTAAATGGGATTTATTATTAGCATAGGATTTATTTTTGTTGTTGTTGTTGCTTGTTTGTTGCCTCATCTGCCCTAGGCTTAGCCGAGCTGCTCCCCTTCCCTGCTGTTAAAACTGGAGTGTTTCCCATACATACATTTATTTGTGGCAGCCTACCACAATATCAACCACAAGCAGATTTTCTAAACTGACACAAATGTTGAAATTCTAATTATAACAATTAACATTCTTGCGTGGAATGTGCACAGGCTGTTCTGCAGTTGGATACTGTGTCTTGTGGCTTGTCACTACCACGAATAACCTTTGTGATAAACACTGTGCGGCCCGGAACATGACAACACACACATTTCCCAGTAAATGTGAAGCTGTTACAGTGTGCTGCTAGCTAGCCAGACTGAGGCATAGCACAAGACTTACAACATCCTTTTCCTTCATCTGGGTCAATACAACTCCCCTCGAGCAAGGGCACACACACACACACACACACACACACACACACATACACACACTCCAAAAGCATTCCCCACTGGAAAGAGGAGGAGCCGGGGTAGGATGGCACAGAATGGCTGGCATGTTGTAGGCTTACTGGCAAGTCTGTTTATTTCCTAGCCTGTGGGTAAGGAGAGCTGGCGAGTCAGTTGAAATCTGTTATGACTGCTGTAAGGAGAGTGTGTGTGTGTGTGTGTGTGTGTGTGTGTGTGTGTGGTTGGAATATGTCAGCACACACAAACATTGGAACGTCACACTCTCCACAGCTGGGAGGACAACACTCGGTCTTATAAGCACCACCCTGTAAACTCAGCCCCGAGGGCCAAGTGAAACATGCACCAAGTTTGAGTCTAATGCTGGAGAGGGTGGAGCAGCACTGAGGTAGACCTCATACACAGAGAGAGCTGGTTTTCCAAAACTGTCATCATACCCTCATCCTCTCCATTTTACACCATCTTTGTTTACTCTCTCTCTCTTGATCTTGCTCTCTCTCTCTCTCTGTGTGTTTGGCTGGTCGCCTAAGAGTGTGTGAGAGTCTACCCTGCTCTCCTTCTGGTCCGAATAGAAACAAGGCCAAAAGTTCCAGCTGACGTCAATGGACTGCAGCAGGTTTCAGGCTCGAACCAATCCCGGAGCAGCAGAACAAAACCTTTGGCGACGGGCCAAAAGTGAAGTTTGCGCTTGAGTTAGTTTCTTACTGTTTTGTAAAAACACTAGCAGGCATATTTGACCATATGTGCAATGATACAATTTGCCTCAAATTCATAAGCTAAGAATGTGGTTCATGTGATCTGTAAGCCTCTCCTTTGTAGCCTGTTTATTTAGCTGTAATAACCTGCTGTAGCAGCAGGGGAAACGCCGCGGCTCTTTAACATACGCCCAACTCAAAATGAGGAACAGACCTCAAATTCAAAGAGACACAAAACTCGCGATACAAGGAAACAGATGCCACATTTTACTAAAAAGCTCCTCATAAAAATTAATAAACACCCGTTCTATTGCTATACGTTGCATCATCACATCTCGGCAGACAAATAACAGGTTGTCTCTTGTGTTTGTAAACAAACAATAGGACCTTGTAAACAACTGTTTGTAAACAAGTATGCTATTTGTAAACAAATAAGTGTTTGTGATCAAATATACTATTTGTAAACAAATAACAGCCACAACCATAATCTGCCTTTATCGCCTTTTTTTTTAACTAGAGCGGTAACCCATTCCTCAGTAATGTGTTACAATAATCATTTTATTTTTTTCAACTAACAATGTAACCAATTAGTATTTCAGTTTCAGTGATTATATCGCATTTACCAATCAAATTACTTTTTTACTTTTGTTATCAGCCCCTCTAAACATCAGATTGAAGTTGTATTATCCAAAACCATATCCCATGCCCATCTCTCAGTTTGTGTTCCCCATATTTAGTTGTCTCCCTCTTTCAGTTGACACAGGGTTGTCCTGAGCAAGCCCGACCTGTATGAGGTACTGCCTAGATGAAAAATATTTAACTTTGTCCTGGTGGAAGTATTCCTACTTTGATTTTATCTAGTAAAAGAACAACAAGAACATTGGACATCAAGGCTGTTTGGTTTCCTGATCATTCACAAGAGAAGAAACTGACTGATCCTGATTTCTGAAGGGAAGAGAACACATGAAACGTCATGAGACCACTACAAATAAACTACTGCCACTAGTTGACTACTCACGCAGGCAAAGTCTTGGTTCCTCTGTGGACCTTGTTGTCCTCGGGCTCGTCGTCTGAGCTGCTGCTGGCCGTGGCCTCGGAGTCCAGGGCCTCCTGCAGGCCTCTCAGCACCGCCCGGCCCGAGCGGCTGAGCTCCTGAAGCTCGGCGGAGGAAGACGAGGCTTCGGACGACTCTAGCGAACGGAAGAGGGGTTTGCCGCCCGCTCGTGGAGTCAGATGCGGAGGAGGCTTGTCGGAGGATGCACCTCCGGTTTGATGCTGCCTCTTCAGCCCCTCGAGCTGCTGGCTGCAGTGCAGCAACGCATGCTCTCCCAGCAGAGCCTGCAGTCTCCTCTGGAGCCTCCCCGCCCGGCTCAGCAGCCCGGCCTGCCTGGACAGCTGCCACCGGGCCTGCTCCTCCAGCACGGCTTCACCTACAGGCTGGTCACAGTCCGCCCCGCCACCCCAAGCCTGCACCAGAACTGGGGGATGACAGCCCGCCCCAGCCACTTCCCCCTGGGTCAATGAGGAGGGGGGTGCGAGGAGAGCAGCATGGCACCGGGGCTGAATCTCCCCATGGGAAAACGGAGGAGGAGGACTAGTAAGAGGAGGAGGGGAGCGAGACACATCACCACCATCTGGCCCACAGCCAGGGGCGACACTGTGTCCACGCAACAGACATGCCTCTTGGCTATTGTGCTCAGGGACAGGGACGAAAAACATGTCTGGTACACCTGGGAGGGCCGTGGCCACCTGATGGGCGTCTTTCAGGCTTTTGCTGAGCGACAGGAGGCTGAGGAGGGAGCCCGGGCCGGGGAGGAGCACCGTCTTACACTGGCCGGCCGACGCCTGGAGGAACGGGGACAGGACGGAGCTGGCGGGGAACTCCAGGGGGCTCTCGGGGAGGCAGGAGTCCAGAAAGGGCAGCGAGGAGAGGTTCAGCCACATCCTCTGGGAGTAACCGTCCTCCGTCATTTTCACCTGAGGCTCCAGCAGCTCGATGCTGAGCATGGCTCCCCCGTCGGAGTCCACGCCGACGGAGGCTAGAGGCGAGGACAGGTGGATGCCATGGCCGTCCTTCAGGATTTTGGTCAGGGCCGGGGCCATTCCCCTTTCTGGACCACTGATGCTCTTGGCAGCCAGCCAGCAGATTCCACACAGCACACCTTGGATGATCTGACATTAGCCAGTAAGAAATCAAAAAGTTATTTTCTGCTACTGGTCATTTCCCTTACTGACCCAAATTAAACCATATACCTCACAATTTACACAGCAAAACCATACTTACTATATGAATATTAGAGTGATACCATAGGTGATATAAAACTGGGCTACTATAAACTCACTGTTGAGCATCACAGACACACTGCAAGTCCCTGCAGGAATATTACATAAAAAAATTTAGATGATAGAGAACTACCATTAAGAACAAGATTGTTACTACAGACTCACTACTGAGTACCACAGGCACACTACATACTACACCAACAGTAATAATGCAGTGATTTTTCGTTGAAATCGACCAGCAGTAGATAAATAAGCCTGTACGTTATTAACGTTACCCGTTTCTATCGTTAACGGATCTATCTTGATGCCTATAAGGTAGGGAATAGATGAGAAATTGGGGTTATAAGGAATAATTAACAAACCTTCCCTGCTCTCTGTCTGATTTTTTTTTTTTACACTAGGAATGCCAATTGTCAGTTAAGCGTACGTTATCTGACAGCCAACGGCGGATCCATTATCGGACACGTCTGATTCTTTCCTTTTTCTCGCAAAATCTGGACCACAATCCCCTTAAAACTGTCAGTCCACATAATTTAATCCGGTTTACCACTGTATAGGTCGATTCTTGTGGTGATACACTCATATTTATGAGTGCAAAATCATTTTGATCTCTGCTTACCGACATTTGGGCATGACCATCCGCCTATGCTCGAGCTGTACGATTAAGTTAACCCAGGTTGCCTGTTTCCCTGGCTCCTCCAGATCTCCATTTTATTAACAAATTGTGAAGGAAAGAGAAGGGATGTCGGTATACAATATGATACCAAAACAGTAACAAGACATTAACGTTAAGTATGCTGCCCTTTGCTGCTTGTCCGGTAATGGAACCAGAGTTGGATGTTTTATACGCTGCATCGGTAATCGTACATTGCAGGAGAAACAGACATAGATTAGCTAGGTTACATAAATCGACGATAGACTTTGTCATTGATTCGTGGTTTATTCGCGGTTGTGCTGACAAAATCCAGGGTTTATTATTGGAAAGTCTGAAATCTCGCCAGAGCTAGCAAAATCGTGTCCGATGATGGACCCCGAAACGCTAACATTTCGTGGTCGTTGAAAATATATACAGTAAAGTCGAGTTAAAGTGAAGGTACTCACCTGACCAGGATCTTACAAAGTGTAACCCGTTGCGGTAACTTCGCTTAATCCTAACGTTTAAACCAGAAATCTGACATCAAATCCTTTCTTCCTTTGCGGATCAGGAAAAAAAATCAGAACATCAAGTGTGCTTGGCTTATGGCTAGCCAATGTTAACATTTACTAGCAGGATGTCCTCAAATGTTCGATGGTATTATAATCTCATGTTAACTGACGGTGTTTTCTCCTTGGATCGTTTACCATCAACTGCCGTGGATGGAGTTGATCTGGAGCAGGAGGGGCAGGACCAGCCTAATGCTGCCTTCAAGTGCTCTGCGTAAACTCCGACTTCCGAGATCAGGCAGTCGTAAATTCCACTTATTCAAGGTAATAATTGACAAGAGTCTAGCTGCAGGCCCCTTTGCCTGACATTTGCGCAGAGGAGAAACTATCCATTAAGTCACTTTGTGACTCATTACCTACTACCGACAGAAAGCACTTGAATGTGTGACAAGTTGAAGCTGTGTGCGCTGTATGTACAGTTTTTGTGATGTTCCACAAGCAATTTTTTTTTCTTTTTCGTGTGGTACATCTATTGCAAAGTGAACATATAGTTGTGGTTGAGCACATTTTCACCGGAGAGGAGTGGTTTCCTTGACATTCATTCAGAAAATACAAGTTTTAAATTGAACCTTTAAAATGTGTTTTTACGTGGCATGCAGGGAATGAGGTTGCACAAACATTTCAAAATAGAACATATCAAAAGTGTTGACGGATCAAGATTATTTAATTGTGTTGCCCAACAGTTTACGATCTGACAAATTAAATATGTGGTGTGCATAATAACCTACAAAACAGTAGATGGCGATAGTGCGCTAGAAACAGGGGTCTGAGAAGGTCGGTGCCTGAGTGAGAGTGGTACTGCATAGATAACAAAATATACCCTGTAACAAAAGAAGGGGTTTTAATGGTTGTTTTATTTTAGTAGCATCACAGAGCTCATTTATGCTGGACTGGCAGAATGAAGAGGAGAAAATGCTGATCAGGCATGTATTTGATGCTTTAATTCATTTTAATGTCCAAAAGTCCTATATTTGCGTGAAAACTAACAGTTAAAGAGTGAAAATAGAAACATAGCCTACATAGTATTAGAACTAATTATTTACACAGAATGTCAAACAATAACATATAATAATAATAATAATAATAATAATAATAATAAAATACCTAATTTTAACATCACTTGTTGACATGGCTTCCATGTTCTCCAGGCCCTGAACGTCACATCTCGGCAACTTGGGTTTTCTAGAAAATCTCAATCTCTTTCCCAGTCCTGTTTGCCACTTTGTTGGGGCGTTCACGTGCGCTCACCTCGGAGTTGCAATATTTCCGACAGTACTTGAAGGCAGCATCTCTATAGTTGGACCAATGCCAGCCCCGAAGGACAAAACCAAATTCCTAGCTACATGACACTTGAGTTAAAATCAGTTGTGCAGTGATAATTTGTATAGCATCTTGTAACAATAGGATTCGGCCTGCTATAGTTATTTTTGTATGACACTAACCTCTCAGTGTGTATTTAGTAAACATAAACCTCTTATCCTAAATGTCTTAAACTTATATCACTCATTATTCCAGATAATCAAAATAAACCCCAAAACGTTTCCGATATTATAATATTATTCAACAACAGTGATATATTCATTTGAGATCCATGCGTGTATTTCTGCATACACAACCATCACTACATAATCTGAGCGACCCCTAGAGCATTGTCAGAGAGATGAGGAACATTTGTAGAAGATGGTTATTCAGAAGTACAGCATGTCCCAATTCCCAGCCCCAAAGGACGTAATTGTAGGTAGGGGCCACTTTTGAAGGCCTGTTTAATTGTCCCTATCAGTAATTCTGATCAATGATCATAAGTTATGTGAAAACATTTTATTGGCTCCACAAAGGGTTAACTGTTTCCCGTTCTGCTCCCCTCACATGCGCTACCTTGATTGGCCGAGTAGAGCCAATCAAAGCAGAGCTATCGGCGCAGTCTGCTGGTGACGTTGTGAAGCTAGTTAGCGGCGGGACTCATGGCGGGACTGGACAAAATGCAAGGTACGGTCAGGTCGTCAACTAACATTATATATTCACTGATTAAACTTTATACAATATTATGAACGACTTCACACATTAAAATATTTCCTCATACAAGCCAGTTGCTGTTTTGGTGACTGTGTTTCCAGTTTCCACTGTGTTTAGCTAACAGGTAGCAACACTGGTTCAGTAGCTTGTGGTCAAGGCAAGCGTCCTGTCAGCGTGTGGCTATACTGTATGTTTTGATATTAGAACTAACAATAGCGTTTCACTTTAGGATGGCAGCCAAAAAAAGAAAAGGCGACATAAGGAACTATTTTACTCAAAGTAAACATGCAAGTAGGCCTAATAGTACTGTTTAAGTGATATACAAACACACTAATACTATTTTTATTGAGTTTTCTATTCATATTGGATTCATATGTTATCAAGTGTGTGAAGCAAGGAGTTGCGGTTGATGTGTATAATCAATTGGTGGTGATAATAGTTGAAACACATTAGAAACTAGAAGGGCACTCGGAGAGTGCAGACCTCCGCCAAGGTTCGTGCTATTATTGCTTGTTCGTGAGTCGGATCCGGATCCGCTCCAAAATTTAATGGGTTCTTCCTTGGCCCATGCTACACCCTTCCACGAAGTTTCATGAAAATTGGGCCAGTAGTTTTTCCCTAATCCTGCTAACAGACAAACGGCACCGAAAACATAACCTCCTTGGCGGAGGTAATTAATGGTAGGCTAATGATGTACTGTATATCCAGCAAAGAAAGGTAGCATAGCTATATTTTCATCTAAGCATGATTGTTTGTCACTCAGATAAATCAATGTAAATTTCAGATCCGGGATGAAGAGCAGCAGGTCTCCCACAGGCAGCCTTGAGGCTCAGGTAACATTATGATCACAGAGGGGAAATATGAAGTCAATACAGAATTCAATCACAGACCTAATCAATGACTGAGTGGTTAATTTAATTGATAGTTCATGTTAAACTTCTTGTGCCTGCTGAAGTTAAATATAGTCCATCTAAAGGAAATAAAGTAAGTTACGTTTTGACACTTTCTGCTTTTCCCACGGCGCAGCCGAGGGCATCACGAGGCAAATTCAGGTCAGGCATTCAGTCAGTCGCTTAGTGAGATGACGCTGCGTGAGATGGCCTCTAGAGGGCGTCTTTGACTAAGACATGGCCTATGGGCTAAATGACGCATTCAGTCCCATACTGATAATGGATCTCACACACAGAGCTACACTTGCTGTCAATTTACAGACATCAACATCTTCTGCTGTCCTGCAAACCTTAACGGTAGGTCACGTTATTACCTGTGGTCTGTGACGTTGGGTGGAATGATTTAACCGATAAATCTGTCGCGCTAGCCGAGCATTGCTCCCACATTGAGCCCCACTCTTTTCTGTAAATTTAAATACATCCACGTCTTCCTTTGCCCTATAGCTAAACTTTAATGTTAGGTAATGTTATTACCTGTGGTATTTAAGTGACGTTAGTGGAATGATTTAACCGATAACCGTAATAGCATAACTGCCGTAATGCTTCAGTCCATTGAACTGAATGGAACACATGCACCGTGGGTCCAGGATGAAGGGTTTAGCAGCAGCTCAGCGGCAGGCAGCAGGTCTCCCACAGTTGAGGCTCAGGTGACATTATGATCACAGAGAGGGGAAAAAGAGAGGGGGTTCAAGAGTACTAGGCATAGAAAGTTATGTAGAATTGCTGTAATTGTGTTTAAAGAATAATACAATTTTTCAGCGACTACCTTTAGACACCCTACCACTTTCCAAAGTAAACCTACGCCCTTGCCCTTGAGTATAGTTGAGTGAGTCTAAAAATCTTCAGACTATTGAATAATTCAGCCTTTGAATATCCTACTGCATTCCTGTGCTTTTGTGTCCATGAAAGGCAGAAAAAGCAGATTAAATTAAGCCATTTACCAGTCCTGAAAACTAAGGCAAATGAGATCTAAATCACAGAAAGCCATATTTTTATAGCGAAATAAGCAGATAAATTACTCGTTAACAAGCCATGCCACACAATTATTACTTATTATGGTTTAGATTTTTCTAAAATGTTTTTTCTTATATTAAACTACCCAGGTGTTAGTTTGATGTATAAGCTACCTATTAGGTTGGAACAACAGCAATACTGCCCTACAAAGCCGAAGAGCAATGACTGAGAGTAGACTGTGTAGCATTTATGGGTGTAATTTGTGTTGATACTAAATCTAAGCCCTAGTAAAATCCTTTGACCTTCTAAACCCAAAATGCATTTACTGCTGTTTGCCTTTGTGGTGTACAATAGTATTCCCAGTTTCAGGGTCAGCTTACATCAAAGTGACATCTACATAGTGCAAATTCAAGTTCAAGTTTATTTATATAGCACTTTAAAAAACAAAACAAGTTTGTACCAAAGTGCTTTACAGAAATTGGTTACAAAAGACAAGAATAAAAATGCAAAGAATAAAACAAGAAAAGAATAAAAATGCAAAAAGAACAAAAAACACACGAGCAGAAAAATAAAATAAGTACACATAAACACGGACACACGCACACATACGCACACGAGTATACATACATCAACAGACACATGATCAATCAAAACAAAAAGCTAGCGAGTAAAAGCGGGTTTTAAGACGATTCTTAAATGAACCAACCAAATCAGCAGATCTTATGTTTTCAGGGAGACTATTCCAGAGTTTAGGTGCTGCTATGGAAAAGGCACTATCCCCAGATTTCTTTAGCCGAGACCAAACGATGGCTAGCAGACCTTTGTCGGTGGACCTTAGGAGCCTAACAATGTGGGGGGTCAGAAATTCTGAAATACGAGGGGGGCGAGACCAGGCAGCGCTTTGAAGACAAACAGAAGAATTTTGAATTGAATCCTAAAATGGACAGGGAGCCAGTGTAGTGAAGCCAGGATTAGTGTGATGTGGTCTCTGTTTGTTTGTTTTTTACATCTGGACAACAGTCTAGCCGCAGCGTTCTGTACAAGTTGTAAACGGGAGATAGAAGTCTGAGTAATACCAAAATAGAGAGCGTCACAATAGTCCAGTCGGGAGGATATTAATGCATGAATTACTCTTTGTAGGTCTGAGAAGGACAGAAAGGGCCTTATTTTGGAGATGACCCTAAGCTGGAAAAAAAGACTAGATTTCACAACTGAGCTATTCTGTTTGTCAAAATTCAGAGCGCCATCAAGTATCACCCCTAGGTTTTTGGCATGTGGTTTGACATAGGTGGATAGCTAATCCAGGCTCTGGGTAATGATATTAGTAGAGGCTGGGGGGGCAAACAATAAAACCTCAGTCTTATTTTCATTCAACTGGAGAAAGTAGCCCAGCCTGGTTATCAGGTTTGGGCGGGAGATAGAGCTATGAATCGTCAGCATAACAATGAAAGGATATGTGGTACTTCTGAATTATTTTACCTAGTGGAAGCATGTGTAGAGAGAACAATAGGGGGCCTAAAATTTAACCTTGGGGGACTCCACAAGAAAAGATTTACATAAGAAAATATCCTATATGTCAGCTAAATCAGGGTCATCTCAAGTCCATCCTGGAGACTGGTACTGGTCCTCAGGTCTGACTTTGAGAATCATCCTCATTCAGACAGTTAACATTTACACAGCACTTTGACTTTCTAAAAGAATAACAGTAAATTTAAACAAAAAGAACACTTTCAGCAAGCAAAATGCAGTAGATGATGGATTTGATATTCCTCTTTATCCAGATGAAGACGGCTCGCTGTGCAGGGACGATCTGGGTGTAGAAGAAGAAGTTCAGCCAAACAGAAGAGGTTAGACTAGTGGACAAAGTATAGACCCCGAGCACATGTGCAGCAAAGTTAACCTTCAAATTGTTAACCATCCCAGAGAAGATGATCGCAATAACTGATATCAGGTAAATAATTGTACAGCAAATCAAGGACCACGGGAGAAGCTTCAAAGGTTGCTTGATCCTTTCTCTGCTGTGGACAGACCATGCAGAAGATGTAAAATATGTTAGCCAAGATGTTGAGAACAACGAGAGGCCCGTTAATTAGGACACATGGCAGAGGGTCCATCTTTATCTCCATCTTGTTGGCTGTGTCTGTCTTTGGTGTCTTCTTCCTTTGTGGTGCTGTAAACAACAAAGCCTGCAGTTGTACACTACTGGTAAGGAAAACTATGGGTGTGGTATATCTGAGGTATTTGCATTAAGTTCAAATTGGAAATGCAAATAATTGACTTTGTTTACCAAGCAAAGCATTAGTTCTGCTCTGAAATCGCCTGGAAACAGATTATCACTCAAAAGCATTTGTCCAAGTATACAGATGCCAGTGTGTAAACTGACCAAGACTGATGATTGATCAATCATCATCTCCATCTTGTTGGCTGTGTCTGTCTTTGGCGTCTCTTTCCTTTGTGGTGCTATAAACAACAAAGCCTGCAGTTGCACGCTGTTTGGGCTATTGACAAGGAAAACAATGCTAAATGTAGCGTATCTTAAGTATTTGCATGAAGTAATAATTGGGATATGCAAATAAGGTGCCTCATTTACCAAACACTGTTGGGTTTTGCTCTGAAATCACCTGGAAAGAGGTTTAAACTAGCGAGATGGCATTTTTGCAAGTTTCCAGATGCCAGTGGGTAGATTTTTTTGATAAGTCAAGACTGTAACAATTCAATTCAATTCAATTTGTCATTAAGGCATACGACTGGATGTTTAGGCATGAAACAATATGGTCTAATGTTATTTGAAAATTCAATAAAGAGTCCACAATTGCCCTTTGCCTGAATACAGCCTGACCGATGCCCAGGTTGACCGTAGTGCCAGACATGTACAGGGAGATGACAGTGTAGGTGACACTATTACCACAGAGGGAGTAGCTATAGGTGACTGAATCAAAGAGATTCCACATGTCACAGAGAAGGTAGAGCACCCTTGCAAGATCCCAGTGTTGGTGACCCTCATCTGACTGTGAAGCCTTCGAGAGAAGGGACCACTAGTCTTTGCCATCCTTCTCATGTGTCTATACAGGTAGTACAGAACCATAGAAAAACTAGAAACCATGATTACACAGACAGAGGAAGGTATAGACCTTGATGACAAAGAACCAAACTTCACTTGTGTAGTACAGGTCAGTCCTTGTACCGTTGATGTAACTGGCATTGCTGTCAGTTTTCCCAATTACAAACTCTGCGATAAAAAAGATCATCCTGTCAAAAAACAAAACCATGTAGATGATGGCTTTGATGATCTTCACCCAGATGAAGAGAGCTCGCTGGACTATCTTGGTGTAGTAATAGAAGTTCAGCCAAACATACGCATTGTATATCACAAATCAGTAATAACCCAATGTAAGGTTCAAGGCCAAATAAACAGCTATGCACCAAACCAGAAATCCCAGCCATATATATGTTTTTTTGGAACAATTTATTGAGAAAAATTCACAGAGAAATGCACTTTGTACAGTGACATTGTTTTTTTCGTTTTCTCCCCTTATTCCTCAACTCTTACAGAACATTCCAAACCATCCCTATCCCTTAGCAGCATCTTTAAATGATGTTTGAGCCTTTGGCTGTTGCATGGTGGAAGATCAAGTAACACGCAAAGAAGATGTTTGCCACACAGTTGAGAAAGACAAGAGGGCCATTGATGAAAATAAAAGCCAAGTCACTCATTTCAATGTATTTACGTGCCATTTCTAGTTCAGTAAAGTCAAAATACCAAAAGGTAGTGGGTGCCTGTGTTTGCTTCTGTGTTGTTCAGCTCACTCTTAAAGATCACCCATATAGCAAACAGGAAACCAATTTAAATGGACCAGAAGAGCCATACCTTGGGCACATGTAAACAGCTGTATCCACAAAGGCAAGGCAAGGCAAGGCATCAGTGTAGCATAGCCTTCTGTTTGTAGAAATGAATGCACGTTCCCTCACAACAGTACTTGGAAAATGGTTGGTGCCAAGCCAATAAAAGTTTGCTTGTGCTAAATACATACAAAGAAGTGGCACAACAAGACAATAAAAACGTATTAGGGCATGACATATCCAAGACAAGACAAATAAATGGACAAGACGGGACAAAAAGGCAAAGGACAGGACACAATAGTCACATAATGGCACAAGATCTTTGTCCATTCCAAAGAACAAGACACTAAATTACACAGAAAAAGATTGGACAGTTATTGCCCTTTTTGAAGCAGAACGGAAGAAGCTCCTCCAGCAGCGAGCCTGGAGAACTCCAGGTAAGTTGTATGAAGAAAAAACACTCACCCGAGTTTGTACTGGCATGTGAATGAGTAGATAATGACCGAATTTTAATTTTTGGGTGAACTATTCCTTTAAGTGCAGTAATCCTAAAATCTTAAAATAAAGAAGTTTGTGGGACTGGTCAGTAGTTTAATGTGTGTTTACTGGTCATAGCCTACGTTCACTTAAAAAACCTTTTCTGTCAGTGCGTACGTAAAGACAACGCAAACATATATTATGGAAACAATGTGTTGATGGTCTGAGCACCTAATAATGTTACTACATTGACATTTGTTTTGCTATTACCTATCCAGCTCAGTGGCAGTCCTGGCATATTTAGGCAAGATCATGAAGAGCCACTTCAGCCAGCCACTCTATCTTAAGTTTTATCCTGCCTCCGTAACATTCAACCTATTGGGTTCAAGTGGGGAGTGTCAAATATTTTGTTATTGTGCTCAATGTCAGTCTTTGTTACAGCTAACGGCTCTGCACAGCTTATAGAGAGAACATCAGGCCAAGGTCCATTCAAAAATCTGCCAATTTGTTTCTGCCTTGCTTATCGGCAATTTGAAAATATAACTTGATACTTTTGGACTAACCGGTACGGTGTTCTATTAAATTTGGCATGCATAATCGCCCAAACAGCTTGCATTTTAATGGCTGTTAATGGGCCAGGGAAGTGGTGTTACTCAAATTCATTATGCATGCCATTCTCCCATTCATCAAAAGATATAAATATGCAATGCCACATTTGCAAAATATGTTTAATTTTGAGGAAATTTTGACTGAACATTTTCAAAATAGAGATGAATTTAAACTAATAGTTACACAATGCAATCTGCTTCCACTATTGAATAAAAACTGCAATGACTTGAAAACTGTGGAATTCATTTTCATTAGAATTGAGCTGAACACAGACTGCAGTGCAACACTTTTATTTAAATAAACAGGTTTTAAATTAACGCCAGAATTAACATGACATTCATACACAAAGGAAGAAGATAATTGCATAAAAATAATAGGTAAGGATTATGAAGGTTTTTATTTTAGATTTTATATTATAAAATTCACTTATTTGATATTTCATCTCAACATACTGTATATTACATTCAATACAGCTCTGGTATGTTCAATCAAGTCTGTTACTCTGTGTTGAAGTTCCATATTTTTTGTGTATGCTATATTGTTACAGCAGTATCACCAAACAGCTGGTCTAGGGTCTCCTCTCCTAACATCGATTATCAAAGTAGTCAGATGGACGTATGTGACTTTCTGTTAAACTGTATTTACTGTGGGGCAACCTTGTACTCGCTCCATAACTACAGGGAACAAGCACCAATAACAATTGTTTTGTTCCCCCTAATTACGTTAGTGTACCCTGTAATTATTTTTATAGTATGCAGTAATTACAAAAATAGTTACACCATAACTACCTTATGAATCTCTCATAGCTAGACCAATAAAACCGAAAGCAATGCCCTGGCTAAATGTGCATACTCAGTCTTTAAAAAGAGACTGCAGAAACTCTGAATGCATTTGGAAAAAAGAAAAACTACAAATTAACTTGGACATTTTAAAAGATCTCATGTCAAACTATCAAAAAGCAGCAGTTAAGGATGCGAGGGCAGCATATTTCTCTGAGTTAATATCCAACAATCGTCACAATGCTAAAATCCTTTTTTCTGTAATAGACTCTGTTCTGACTACACCTAAAAACTGCTATGGAGGCCTCCCCAGAAAGATGTGAGGATTTTCTCTGATATTTTACTGAGTGGATCTTATCCGTGGACAGATCCCGCCCCCTGGGCAAGAGGAAACCTAACCTGGATCCTCATGCCCTCAGCAACTATAGGCCTATTTCTAAATTACCGTTTTTAGGGTTCTTGGGAAAGTTGTATCCATGCAAATGATTTCAATCATGAATAGCAACAACATTTTTGAGAAATTTCAGTCAGGCTTTAGAACCCACCACAGCACAGAGACAGCTCTCCTAACGTTACGGCCCTGCTCCACTACAGCCATCGGGCGTCAGGCATTGCCATCAGCCGTCAGCCACCGAAGGAATGATTCCTTTGCCAGCAGTGAAAGATGCTCCACTGATCGCGTTGCGTTGCGTCCGATGGCTGCGTCCAAGCAAAAAAATCCCCAAGGTTCAATTCTCGATGGCTGACGCACACGTTCTCCCTCATCGAAATAAAGTTGAATTGATTGTTTTCTGGTGTATCCATTCAAAAGTCAACGCGCTCTGTGGAGCAGGGAGAACGTCACATTGGCACAGCGCTGATGGCAACGCGACGCTGGTAGTGGAGCTCTAAGGGTTGATCATGCAATACATAAATCGCTGTATTTGGCCCTCAAAACTCAATCAACCTGATTCAATGTAAACTTGGTAACTGGTCAGCCAATATTAAACCTTTCGCCAGGAACTTGGGTGTAATTTTTGGTTCTGACCTCTGTTTCGAGGAACAAGTCGAAAGTGTGGTACGGTCCTGTTTCCTTCAGTTGAGGAACATATCAAAGATAAGGTCCCTTTTGTCCTTTGCCAACCTTGAGAAGGTTATCCATGCCTTCATTGCATCTCGCTTAGACTACTGTAACTCTCTCTATTCCTGTCCAAGCCAAAAGTCTCGCCTGCAATTAATGCAGCTGCAAGGCTTTTAACTAAGAGTAAAAGGCGGGACCATGTAACCCCCATTTTAGCTTCTCTTCACTGGCTTCCTATTAGATTTAGAATTGATTTTAAGATTTTGCTTTTAACTTTCAAGGCGCTACATGGTCAGGCTCCTACTTACATCTCTGACCTTTTAATCCCCTATGAGCCAAAGCACAGCCTGAGATCCTCAGACAGGGCCCTTTTGACCGTTCCCATCTCCCGGCTTGCATCTAAAGGTGACCGGGCATTTGCCGTCAGGGCTCCTAAACTTTGGAATGCCCTGCCTGAAAATCTCAGGCTAGCAAACTCTGTGTCTTCTTTTAAGTCTCTCCTCAAAACACATTTTTATGTAGAGGCTTTTTTACTATGATTTTTATTTCTATTTATTCTTATTTGTGTTTTACTTTTATTCCTTGTTTCTTAGCTCTATTTTTACTCCATTGATCTTGTTGCTGTAGCCGTTTTTTATAATGATTTTAATTTCATTTTATTTATTTGTGCTTATTTTCTATTCTTTGTTTTTTCTAGTGTCTTTATTCCATGCTTTTATTTATTGTGAAGCACTTTGTAACAATTGTTTTGAAAGGTGCTATATAAATAAAGTTTATTATATTATTATAATAATTACAAAATTGTTACCCCTTAATTCCCAGACTTCTTGTTTTGTTACCCTGTAACTACAGCATTGTTATTTTATTAGTACCCCATATTACAAACTATTTACACCTTAATTAGCGGGCTGTAAAATAAAGCGTTACCAAATAATATTCCATCTAGAAAATATCAAACTAATGCGACCCAGAATGCTGCTGGTCAATTGGGTTCCCCAGCACCGCCACTGCGACAGAAAACCATGACATGACAACCATCAGAGCGAGACAAGGTAAGATTTCGATTGTGTGTGTGTGGAGGTGGGAGGAGGGGGTGGGGGTAGTTAGAAGTGGTCTCTTTGTGAATCTTTCCACTGGGTGGGGTAGATCGAGTGGCGAGAGCCCGGCAAACCGGTGAACTCTAGGTCTGAGTTACACAACACAGGCTGTGAGAAAGGAGAGAAAGGAGTTAAATGAGGGATGAGATGTGTCCCGCACTCTCTTTTAAGTGATTCATTATTTGTATCCAGGTACACATAAAACTAAACCTTAACCTGGGGTGCCCCGGTGGCTCACCGTGTAGAGCGTGTACCATATAAGACCCAGTCCTTCCTGCAGCGACCCGGGTTCGAATCCAGCCCGCGGTCATTTGCTCCATGTCCTCCCCTCTCTCTCTCCCATACTTTCCTGTCTCTCTCTCACACTATTTCTGTCAAATAAAGCATAAAATGCCTAAAAAACTAATCGTTAACCTAACCAAGAAAGACAGAGCAAGACAGAGACAGAGAGATCAAGACAGCACAGAGAGAGACAGAGGAAAATTGAACTGTACAAAAATCATGTTAACCCCACATATATTGTAATCTAGATTTGGTGTCGTTGTACTCTATGTGGCATCTCATTACAGAGTAGTAAATGTATTACTATGTAATGTAGTTAATGTCGGTCATCTGCAGCAGGTTCTTGGTGCTGCCGTTCTCCTGCATCTCGATGGTCTCCCTGCCCCACTCCATAGACATCCGGTTGCTCTTAGGGAAGTCAGTGTACAGAGACATCTGCAGGTCTCCGCTCCTGAAGATGATCTTGTTGATGTCATTTTTGTCTTTCCTGGGAGACAAAAACTAATGTGTATTTATTAATATCATTATAGAAAAATCTTGCTTTTAATATCCTGTATTTATTTAAAATCCTGTAACCATTCTTCGAGCTCCTATCTGTTTTGGCCTCTCGTAACCCGCGTTGCGTTGACACCGTACGGAAGCCATGATAAACATTCAAGATGCAAAGCTAAGGCCTCCCTAACAGCACTGCACTGGTGGCACCAGAGAAGAGGGGAGAAGAATTGCTGAAAATCAGGAGACAACACCAGACGGGGAAGATGCGGGGAGAGGAGGGGAGAATTGCTGACATTGAGGGAACCACGCAGGGTCTGACAAAAGAAAATGATTCTGGAAATACAATCAGTGGCATTGCATCATCAGATGTAGCGCTTTGGTGGGCTATAACCAAAGAACTGCGCTGTTTTTGGGGAAGCAAGGGGGGAAAGGCACCTTTGTTTTGTCAAAATGAAAATGTGTCATTTGCCTCATCTGCACGCATTTACAAAAATCTGCGTAGACTGTTCAGTGAAGTCCATTTCACACGTTCTCTTAGAAACGGTGAAAAAGTGGAGGAGTGGGTATCTTATTCCCCATCAACTGGTAAGGTATACTGTTTCTTCTGCCAGCTGTTTAGTGATGTTAAACCTGCAATAAGCGATTTCAGACCCTGTAACCAATCCTGAAACTAACGTGTGCTACGTGGAGATTTCCGTGAGACGTAATGATATAAACAAATAGCCACACACGCGGGCCAGCTGTGTTGTTGTTTTCAGCTCTTTCCCTAAAGTGTGTTGTCATAGTCGGCCCGAGTAATGGCAAGATGAAGCGAGCGAGTAAACGTTTTCAACTAGTAAACTTGCTACCTACTCTTCACTTGTTGGACATGCAACTTTCAGCGGGAGAAAAATCTGGCAAAGCGAGACTGGTAACCAGCGATATTTCTCAGATGTGTTGAGGTTTCTTTCACCCTCTAGTGGTCAGGAAAAAAAATCGCTTAGTGTAGCTTTAAGTCAGCTCTCAGTGATTCTGGATTTTGTGATTGGAAAAATGCTGGATGCTTTAAGGAACATGAAAGAGGACAGGTGCATCGCAATGCAACCCTCACCTGGCTCAAGTATTGGAAGGAAGTTTTGCAGCATGTTGTCTCAGTAGCAAGGTCTGCCGTTTAAAGGGGATAATGAACTGTTGGGCTCCCCCCATAATGGTAACTATCTCTGCATTTTAGAACTATTTGTAATGTGATCCATTTCTTTCCGAACATATGAAGAAATATGGAAATAAAGACAGAGGAACACCATCATATACAGCATATACAGTATGTCTGCTGGTTTACTGTATGTGAGGAATTTATTGCTTTAATGGGCCAACGCGTTCAAGCAGAGGTCATACTGCAGGTGCAAAAGGCCAAGTATTTTTCAATCGTGGTTGATTCTACTCCCGATCTAGCTCATATTGGTCAGCTAACTTTTGTTATGCATCACATGAGGGACAGGTCTTGAATGTTTTTTGAAGTTTTTGCCTATATTTAGCCATACTGGGGAGTCCCTCTTCAAATCTGTAACAGATGTTCTTAGCAATCTGAATCTGGACATTAACTGCAGGGGACAATGTTCCGACCCAGGGTAGGAGCTGGCTACAGGCAGACAGATTCTGGCTCACCATACAGCGGAGGGCAGTCTCCAGGTGCTGATTAGCACGCTCAGTCTGGCCGTTCGTCTGGGGGTGGAACCCCGAGGATAACTGGACCGTGGCCCCTATGAGTGTGCAAAAAGCTTTCCAGAAACGTGAGGTGAACTGTGGGCCCCTGTCAGAGACCATAGAAACATGCAGTCCATGCACTCTAAACACATGAATTATCATAAGCTGGGCCAACTCCTTAGCTGTGGGTAACTTGGGCAAGGGCACGTAATGCACAGCCTTGGAAAAACGGTCCACCACAGTCAACGCTACCGTTTTCCCTTCCGAGTCCGGTAATGAAGTCCAGTGCGATGTGAGACCAGGGTCTCCGCGGAATGGGCAGGGTTGCAGGAGCCCAGCTGGCAGGCGGTTTGACGGCTTCCCCTGGGCACAAGCAGTACAGGCCGCAACAAACTCCAGGGTGTCGTCTCTCATGCTGGGCCCCAAAATCGCCGGTGGAGGTTGGCTAAAGTGCATTGTACTCCAGGATGACAGGCTAGCTTGGAAGAGTGGGCCCACTGGAGGACCTGGGGGCGGACAGACACAGGTACAAACAACCTTTTTGGAGGGTCGTTACCTGGAGAGGGGTGCTGGCAAAGAGCCTCTTGGACAGTGACCAGACATTGTCGAGGCAGGATGGGCTCAGGTTCCATGGGTTTGTCATCCCGAGAAAACTGACGTGACAGAGTGTCCGGTTTTGTGTTCTTGGAGCCTGGGCGACTGGGTAAAGTCAAAACAAGAAAAGAATAGGCCCACCTGGCTTGCCTGGAGTTTAGTCGCTTGGCTGTCCGGATGTATTCCAGGTTCTTATGGTCTGTCCAGACCAGGAACGGCTTCTCCGCCCCCTCCAACCAGTGCCTCCACTCCTCCAGCACCAGCTTCACAGCCAGCAGTTCTCGGTTCCCAATGTCATAATTTCTTTCTGTAGGAGACAGACGATGAGAGAAAAATGCACAGGGGTGCAGCTTATTGTCTTTGGGGGACCGTTGAGATAATACTGCCCCAACTCCTATGTCAGAGGCATCCACCTCCAGAATGAACTGTAGTTTGGGGTCCGGGGCGACCACGATGGGAGCAGAGGTGAAGGCTTTCTTCAGCTTGCTGAACGCCTCTTCAGCAAGCACCAACCAGGAGAAAAGCACCTTGGGAGAGGTGAGAGCAGTTAATGGAGCAGCAATAGTGCTGTAGTTGTGGATGAACTTGCGATAAAAATTCCCAAACCCCTGGAACCTCTGAAGCTCCTTGCGTGCAGAGGGCTGGGGCCACTCTGACACCGCTTTGACCATGGCCAGGTCCATCTCCACTTTCCCTGCAGACAGAATGTACCCCAGGAAGGAAACAGACGACTGGTGAAACTCACACTTCTCAGCCTTGACAAATAGCTGGTTCTCCAGCAGTCGTTGCAGCACCCGTCGGACATGCTGTACATGCTCTTGGGGAGACCTGGAGAAAATCAAAATGTCATCCAAGTAAATGTACACAAACTGGTCTACCATGTCTCTTAGAACATCGTTGACAAGGGCCTGAAAAACAGCAGGTGCGTTGGTAAGACCAAAAGGCATGACCAGATACTCGTAATGGCCACTGGGGGTGTTGAACGCCGTCTTCCACTCATCCCCTTCACGTATGCATGGGCGGAGAGTCTTATCCTTCTTCTCCACAAAGAAGAACCCAGCACTAGCAGGGGAAGACGAGGGGTGGATTATCCCAGCAGCCAGGGCATTGCCAATGTACTTGTTCATTGCCTCTCTTTCCGGGCCTGTCAAGTAGTACAGATGGCCCTTGGGAGGTGCCGCCCTAGGAAGGAGGTCAATGGCACAGTCATAGGGGCAATGTGGAGGCAGGGCAGTAGCCCGAGATTTACTGTATACTGGCTTGAGGTCCAGGTATTCGGCTGGAACAGCTGACAGGTCCGGGAACTCCTCTTCCACAGGCGCAGACAAACTCACAGGCCCCAGGGCTGAGGAGAGACATTGGGAAAGACTGAAAGTACTCCAACCCAGAATGGCGTTGTTAGCCCAGTCAACCTGTGGGTTATGCCTCACTAGCCAGGGGTAACCAAGAATAACAGGAACTTGTGGTGTGTCGATGAGGTGCAGAGAGATACTTTCCTGGTGATTGCCAGAAATTAGCAGAGTGACAGGCTCGGTGACCAACTTTACCTGGGCTAAGGGTTTTCCGTTGAGAGCGTTGGCCTGCAAGGGTCCAGGCAGTTCGCGTGTGGGGATGCCCAGTTGTTTCACCAGTGCTGTGTCGATCATGCTCTCGTCTGCTCCGGAGTCCAGCAGCACGTTTATCTCCAGGTGTTGGTCTCGCCACTGCAGGGTAGCTGGTAACAGAGATCGTTTAGTGAGAGATTCAGAAAGAGGCAACACGCTCTACTGGCGAGTTTGACCTTTAACTTGTTCTTAACGAGCGCCCCCAGTCGCAGGGGCAGCTGAGTCATCTTGCAGCAAAATCGCGATGGAAGATGAAGTCTATTTATAGAATATATGAATGTTATACTGTTTTGAAAACATGGGGTCTTCAGCTTTCAGAATCTGTAAACCAATTGTATGTTGAGCAAACTATGTCTTATTACAAAGTATTTTAACAATGAAGTCATACAAATATAAACTTCGTAAATATAAGAGCAAGTTGTGATCAAAAGATCTTGGATAATTTTCTCGTCAGTCTACAATAACATGCTTGGTATCGCTGGAGACTAGAAATTCCTAGCTTTCCAATGACCCTAAACGCAGCACGAATTGGAAAATACATGTCCGCCATTTCCGGGGAAAAGTAGCAGTCAAAATTCACATTTTACAGTCATACTGACAAAAATCCATGTTCTTGCCAAAATATTTCACCAAGGCTTATGTTGTTTTCACCAAAAACGGCAGATTTTAGTTACTCACGTTTCTACCGTAAGTTTCTGACTCATAGCGATCTTCCGGGGATTTTCACCAGCCATTTTGGTCCAGACTCTATGGAGCTCTATGGAGGGAGCTCAGGCTTTCGTCGCCATCTGGTGGCTGTATCGAAGTACTGACACCAATGAGCCTTATACCATTGGATTCATCTGACTGAGCTGAAAACAACGATAGGTCACCTGTGAGGAAGGACCCCAGCGATCTCCATAAATCTGCCTGTATAGAATGGAGCTCTGTGGCCCATATGAATATTGAATATTGATCAATATTCATTGTTTTTAATTACTATTTTAATGTTTTTGGGAGATTTATGTCATTTGTAACATGGCTATATTGAAATAAATAGTGTTTTGAAGTAAAATTCCCAGTAAACAGTCAACATGTAAACAGTAAACATGGCCAAAACATGGAGACCACCTGAGTATATCTTTATAAATTGTATCATAAATGTTGTATTTTAGTGTATTTTCATCAAATTTACAGTTACAGTTGTAGTCAAAGAGTAGGAGAAGACATTCAGTTGCATCATTATGTATGGGATCTTGGTTATAATAATAATAATAATAATAATAATAATCTTTATTTGTATAGCACCTTTCTTAACAAGGTTACAAGGTGCTTGTACAAGTAAAAATAAAATAAAATACAGATAAAATGAAGTTAAAACATTAAAACAACATAATACAAATACACAAAACCAATAACCAGTGGTACCAAAACAATAAGAGAAAACAATTATAAACAAGCAACAAACATAGGAGAACTGGAATTGTACATAGACTGTAAATACAAGTGCACCAAGCTGCTGCCTTAAGAGATTAAAAAAGCCTTTTTATAAAAATGGGTTTTTAAAAGAGATTTAAAAGTGATTACTGAGCTAGCTAACCTGAGGTCCTCAGGCAGGCTGTTCCAGAGTCTGGGGGCTTTGATAGCAAAGGCCCGGTCACCCTTGGTCACCAACCTAGACTTAGGTACAACCAGTAGAGCCGTATCAGAGGACCTCAGGTTACGACCTGGCACATATGGGATTAGGAGCTCAGTGAGGTAGCTAGGTGCCAGACCATGAAGAGCTTTAAAAGTTAACAATAAAATCAATTCTAAATTTGACTGGCAGCAGGTGAAGTGCAGCTAAAACCGGAGTGATGTGTTTAAATCTCCTCGTACCAGTAATAAGTCTAGCAGCCGCATTCTGCACCAACTGCAGGCGATGTAGTGAGCTTTGGCTGAGACAGGAGTAAAGGGCATTGCAGTAGTCTAAACGGGAAGAGACGAGGGCATTAACAACTCTATTGAGATCTTGACTAGATAAAAAGGATCTTATTTTAGAAATGTTTCTCAGGTGCAGGAAGCAAGATTGAACAACCCTCTTTACTTGAGCATCAAAACAAAGTTCAGAGTCAAATAAAACACCCAGGTTTTTTGCAACCGGTTTCACATTAGCTGACAGAGAGCCGAGACTATCTAGTATATGGGATCTGGAACTGAGAGGGCCGAACAGGAGAATCTCTGATTTATCTGTGTTTAGTTGAAGGAAGTTCTGGGACATCCAACAGTGAATATCAGCTAGGCAGGCCTTAAGGGAAGCTAGACAATTGGGGTTGGAGGTTTTGAGTGGGACATAAAGCTGTGTGTCGTCTGCATAACAGTGGAATTGGATGTTATGCTCATGGATGACATGACCCAGGGGGCGCATATAAATTGAAAATAATAAAGGGCCAAGGATAGACCCCTGTGGAACACCACAAGTGAGACGGGCTGACGATGAGGAGGCGTTACCAACAACAACGGAGAGGGTTCTATCTGAGAGGTAGGAATGCAGCAGTTGGAGGGCGGTGCCGCCAAGACCTACCCAAGATTCTAAGCGATTCAACAGTATGGTGTGGTCCACCGTGTCAAACGCTGCACTTAAATCCAGAAGGACCAGGATCGAGGAGTCACCAGCATCTGTAGTCATGAGTAAGTCGTTAGTGACCTTAATCAGGGCAGTCTCAGTACTGTGGAGGGCTCTGAAACCTGACTGGAACTTTTCGAATAAGCTATTGTTGCTCAAGTAGGCAAGGAGCTGTGAGGAGATCAGTTTTTCCAAAACCTTGGATAAAAAAGATAATTTTGAAATGGGTCTGTAGTTAATGGGAAGATGGGGATCAAGACCGGGTTTCTTTAGAAGGGGCTGGACTAAGGCATGTTTAAATGAGGAGGGAACGAAACCAGAAACTATGGAGTTATTTATAATGGAGAGGATGGTGGGACCAACTGTTTCAAGTACCTCCTTTAGGAGAGATGTGGGAATAGTGTCTAATTGGCAGGACGAGGATTTCATTTGAGATATGGTTTTGGTGAGAGCTGATAGAGTAGTGGGTTCAAACTGATGAAGTGAATCTGGAATGTTAGGTGAAATTGAAACGCCAAGGGGGGTTGATGTGATCCGGAGCCTAATATTCTCTACTTTGTTAAGGAAGAATTGCAGAAATTCTTCACATTTTTCAGGGGAAGGTTCTATATGGAGAATAGGAGGGGGGGAAATAACTGAATTAATCACTTTAAACAGGGTCCTGGAGTTGTTACTGTTATTGGTGATGATGTCGGAGTAATAACTAAATTTAGCGTTTTTAACTAAATAATGGTGATATTGCCTTTTAAATTTAGATTATATACTAGGCGAGGATGAAAATATTTTTTCCTTTATTGCATCTCCATTTACTCTGGAATGGTAATAGATATAGGTTTACTTACACTGGATTCATATTCCTTAGCTTCTTACCTATCAAAGGAGACCAGAAATATGCATATAGGCCTTATGGTTGAGGAGCTATTCATGATTCATTTGGGGCATGTCATTTCGGGCAGGAGGCCTGAGAAATAGGTCTGGGCAGCTGGCGATGAAGTGGCCAGGCTGGCCGCAATACAGGCAGGATTTAGTGGAGATGCGTCGCTGTCGTTCCGCCAGAGAAAGTCGGTTGCGGCCCAGCTGCATTGACTCTGTGTCTGTGGGGAAATGGTGGTTTCAGCCGCCATGATCCCCGGGTTGGGCAGTGACATTCTGCAAGAGAGAGACTGGGTTCTGCTGGTCTTTCCCGCTTATGCAGAGTCAGACGAGTGTCAATACGAATGGCAAGATCAATGAGGCCTTCCGAGTGACGTGGGAAGCTCCCTGGTAACTAGTTCATCCTTTATAGTGTCTGACAATCCATTCAAGAAAGTGTCATACTGAGCATCAGCATTCCAGGAACAATTAGCAGCCAACGTGTGAAAATCTATGGCATAATCACAGACTGACCTTCTTCCCTGGGGTGTTTGTAACATTACTCGTGCTGCCTCTCTGCCACAGACTGACCTGTTGAATACCTTCTTCATCTCCTTGGTAAGGAATCCAACGTAGCACAAACAGATGAGTTAGCCTCCCAAACCGCTGTTCCCCACTCCCTGGCTCGTCCTCTCAGGAGGGTGATGATGTAAGCCACTCGGGACCGGTCCGTGGGAAAGGTGGAAGACTGCAACTCAAAAACAAGAGAACACTGAGAGAGGAAGGAACGACAAGTATTAGGATCACCGCTGTAATGGCCGGGAGGAGGCAGACGGGGCTCCTTAGCCGATAACTGAACAGGTGGTTCGGGCGCCGGAAGGTTAGGTGGAACCGTAGCATGGAGTTGCCACAACCTGGCGGCCAGGTTATTCACACTGTTAGCAAGAAGCTGGAGGTTCTGGGTGACGGTAGCCACCTTTCCTTGATGCTGGTTCAGTGCAGTTCCCTGTTTGTCAACCAGTGCGCACAGATGCTGAAATTCTGCTAGGTCCATTTCTGGCTAGATTGTACTGTCACAGGTCAGGAAGCACTCAAGGGCGGAATTACAGGCAGGAGACAGAGGTAGAGTAAGAACAGCAACTTTACTGGGAGGATTAGGCAGCTCGTAATACAGTCCATTCCAAAAGTCAAATCCAAAGGTGAGTCCAAACAGGCAAAGGTACAGAATCGTGAGGCAAAGAACAAAACCGAACTTATAGGCAGAGATCATAACAGGCAGGAACAGAAGTAAACAGGCGGGATACGCTGGGGTGTAATTTCCACTGGGGATGGGGGGGACATGTCCCCCCCTCTTTTCAAAATCCCGTTTGTGTCCCCCCCACTTTTTTAACCGCAAAAATTGAGCTGCTGATTGTAAGGCCCTGATATACTCCAAAAAATTGCCACGGACGAGTAGCGGACACGGACAGCCTGCCTACACGGTTCTATAGTACATTTTGCCGTCTGTGTTGCCAACTTGGCGACTTTGTCGCTAGACTTAGGGACTTTTCAGACCCCCCTGGCGACTGTATTTCTCAAAAGCATTTGGCAATAAATTTGTATGGGTGATGCCGGTTTGCTCTATTTGCTTGTCTAATCCAGAGAGTTCTGATGATCACAGCGTAGCCCCCTCCCTCCGCTGAGAGCTGGGACTGTAGGATAGGGCCAACTTGTAATTGCTACCGGCGTACGCCGAAACTGGCCCGGGTGGGCGGAGTCAGTACTTTGAAGTTTGATTAATTGACTGTCTGTCTTTCGTCTTAAAAGGTAAACGTTAAGTATGGATACATGAAGGTAAGAAGTTCTTGAAGGATCATAAAAAAGGGGATTACAAAAGGCATGTATTTTGAGTGACACTGTGAAAAGGTAGAACCAAAGCCTATCTAATCTCAGGTATAACCAATACTCATAATAAAGATAACTACACACTAGACTTACATAAAAAAGCTAACACATTCATTGGCAGTGCTCTTATAGTACTGACAGTGTGTGACTTCTAAAAAACTTCTAAAAAAAAAAAGTTTCATATTCTTTGATACATTTTGTATATGTTTGTTTGTTGCAAATAACACAATATCTATTGATAGTGCCACAATAATGTACCATAGATCTGTCAGTCCTATTCTTCAAAATATATATATCCATAATTGAATAACTCAACATGTGAAGTTCAGTAAAGTTGTGGGTTAAACAATACAGAAAGTAAGACAGTTTTTCTTATGCATATTTAGTACTATTCTGGCAGAATTTAGCATGATGACCAACTTAATTATTTCCCGGATTTTGTATTGGTTACCGTAGTCCCTAAATGTATGTAGAAATGCAGGAAATGGGATTCAAATCGCACATTTTTTTCTGGGGGAGTACCCCCAGACTCCCTGCTTTATTGTGTCCCCCCCACTTCTCAAACCAAAGTTACGCCCTTGGGGATACGTATCTGGCAAAGCACAAATGACGATCTGGCAGAGAACTGGTGTACAAAGACTGGTATATATATTGCTGAGACTAATGAGGAAACTAGGAACAGGTGTGTGGTAAAACAAGATGATCAGGAGATGTGCAGGAAGGCGGAGCAGGCATGTTGGCGGCAAACAGGATAAACAGGTGACAGGTGGGCGGGAACTACAGGATTTGCACAGAGACAAACAGCACAGACAGACAAACACAAAAACACACAGAGGGAGAGACTAGGTCAAGCTGGAGGCTCTGGCAGAGACCATGACATATTCTCCCAATTAGTTACAGTAAAATTGCCTTATTTATTTATATTATCCTATCATCTTTTTTTTTTTTTTTTTTAAATCAATATTCCATTTGATTAAGTTTACTTAACTTTAATAAGTTTCACAGGCTGGTTTCACAAACCTCACCAAAGCTTAAACTATTTATTTACATTAGATTTTAATTAGTCTCAATGATCTCAAGGTTCATATGTTTGGGGGCAAAGCCAGCTGACAGCCAACAGGCACTTTGTCAGGCTAAACCAAACAAATAACTATAAGTCAGAAGCCAATTAGGATTACAAAGCTAAATTCTGTTAGCTTGCTAGATAGCTTTAATCAAGTGCCTTGCTGCACTGGGCTGCGCTGGTCACAGAGACGAGAATGATATGGGGCCCCTTTAGGGAGGTTTCCTAGTACTGATTGTCGCTGGAACGGACCGTAGTTTAGGGGGGTTCCCACATTTTGAGACATTGCTGTGGACTGAAGTGAGTCAGCCCTTGGGGGCCCCCTCATGCTGGGAGCCCCAAGCAGTTGCCTGCCTTGCCTGTTCGGAAAATTCACCTCTGTTGATAACGTCAGAGGGACACCACAGTGGTTCACAGAGTTGCATATAACATTTATAAATGTATGCATTAACATGCTTTTTCAACAAGCATGATTTATAGGGAGTAAATAGGTTTCATATTGTCACCAAAACGCACATCGGAGCCTAAATTAGACCTACTGGTGTGAGCAATCAATGGTTATGATTCACATATAGGCCTAGGTGCCTGATGGCTATTATAGCTCACTATATGCATGCCAAGCAGTGCGTAATGGCTATGGCTCACTCACTGTATATAGGCCTAAAAGTCCCTCTTTGACGATATCAACGTACATATTACAAATCCATGCGCATGGTTTACTAATCCGTGGGCATGGTTTAGGAGTAAATCGTAAGGAAACCGTGCCCACTGATTTCCACATCATTTTTTTTTCACTAGGTGACCCTTGGGGGGGCTCCATAGTTCTTCTTATTGCGCTAGGTTTATAGATAAATAATGCTGTATGTATTCATTCATTCAGCACAGAAATGTGTCAGTTGTTTTCGTTGTTCTTGTTATTGGAGTTTTATAGAGAAATAGAGAAATAAATGGTGCAGTACGTGAAGACGCCATAATGAACTCTGTATGCATTCATTCTCAATAATCTGTTGGTGAGTTGGCTGACTGAACTCAAGTTACTGTAATTGAGTAGCTTTTTGTATACTTGTATTTTTTCAAGTCAGTAACTTTACTTTTACTTGAGTGCATTTTTATTGAAGTATTGTACTTCAATACATTTTAAATCACATCCATTACAGACCACACATTTTGTGGTTCTCCATAAGCAAGAGAAACCAGGCCAACGTAAATTGACAAATTGTGGAGCCCCTTGCAGTGAATGGTCAGTCAGCAAAGAAGAGAAGAGTAATCTGGGTTTAATTTGTTTGTGCACTTTATTTTGAAATTTCCACAATTGCATGGGAAAGATCATATCTAACAGCGCTCTTTTAAAAAAAGTACATTCTTATACCAATACTTATACTTAAGTAGGTAAAATATCAGCAAAGTAACAGTGCTTATACTTGAGTAGGACATTCTAGTACTCTTTCCACCAATGCCCTTTGCCTTGCAGGTGGTGAGCCCACAAGGTAACGGCCCGGCTGAACTATGAGGATCGCCCGGCCACCAGGCGCTCGTCTGTGAGCAGCACTCCCAGGCCTCAACATGATCTCACACAACTATGTCAAATGAACACAAACTCTGAAACTCAGATTTACGTATTATGTCAAAATAACGTTTATCCACCACAAATTGAATTAAGTTCAAAAGGTTGGCTAACAGTTCAGTTTAGGCAAGTAAAACAACTTTGGTTAAGGTTAGGGTTAAGGCTATGGTTTAGGCCTGGACACGGGCAGCAAGGTGGCTCAGTGGTTAGTACTGTTGCCTCACAGCAATAAGGTTGTGGGTTCGAATCTCTACCCCGGTCCTTTCTGTGTGGATGTTCTCCTCGTGTTTGCGTGGGTTTCCTCCCACAGTCCAAAGACATGCTGTGTTTGTGTAGTATCGTATATAATGTATATAATCTAGTAAAGTGATGTGTAGTATGTATATCTAGTATGTATATGAAGTATGTAACCTATATGATGTGTGTAGATATATATATGATGTAGTATGTATATGACATATACTGTATATGATGCTATGTAAAGCCCTTTGAGACATGCTTGTGATAAGGGGCTATACAAATAAACAAGACTAGACTAGACACAGTAGCTACCTAATAGCACGAGATCCTTGTCCATTACAAAGGACAAGACACTAAATTACACAGGCAAGGATAAGGACACATTTTGATATAACCCGTATTTTCAAATAATATTATGTTTCCTGTCAAACCTATTTAATGTCTAAACCTCCAAGAGAAAATCATTTGGTCAATCATCAGTCTTGGTCAGTTTACCCGCAGGCGTCTGGAAACTTCGACAAATGCTGTAGTACGAGTGTTAATGTTTTTCCAGGTGATTTCAGAGCAGAACTAGTGCTTTGCTTGGTAATTGAAGTAAATTATTTGCATATTCCAATTTGCACTTAATGCAAATACCTCAGATATGCCACATTGAGAATAGTTTTTCCTTGTCAGTTAGTGTACAAATAGTCAAATAATGTACACCGTCTGGCTTTGTTGTTAACACATCACAAAGGAAAAGGACACCAAAGAAATAGTGTGGCATGGCTTATTAACTTTAATTCAGTTATTAATCTGCATACTTGGCTGTAAAACTTATGTCTTTTTGTAACACCCCATGTTCATTAGACCTCACCTTAAAGCTACACTAAGCGATTTTTTCTGACCACTAGAGGGTGACAGCAACCGCAGCACATTTTGTAAACACACACAGCAAAGCTACTGGGCGATGGAAGCCCTTAAGGACAAACCGTGCATAAAGGCTAATGGCTAAAATAAACGTACCTACGGAGAAATATCAGTTACCAGTCTCGCTTTGTCAGATTTTTCTCTCGCTGAAGGTTACATGTCCCACAATGACAAGTGAAGAGGCAGGTAGCAAGTTTACTAGTTGAAAACGTTTACTAGCTCGCTTCATCGATTCGCCATTACTCGGACCGACTTTGACAACAAGCTTTAGAAATGAGCTGAAAACAACAACACAGCTGGTCCGGTGTGTGGCTATTTGTTTATATCATTACGTCTCATGGAAATCTCCACGTAGCACACGTTAGTTTCAGGATTGGTTACAGGGTCTGAAATCGCTTATTGCAGGTTTAAGTAATATATATTTAATATGCAGTAATCCTAAAATACTGAAATGAAGAAGTTTGTTCAACTAGTCAGTTGTTTAATGTGTTTACTGGTCATTATGGAGCTTCTAGTGTGCCAATCTAATTATTATAGACTAGTTAAGTGATTAGTTATTATTGATTAATTAATAGATATATTTAAAAAACATTAATTCAATTCACATGAAAATTATGCAATTAAAAAAACCTTCTAAAAAGGTAATAAAATGCTAATTAAATGTGTCAATAATTCCATTTCAATGAAAAAATGACAGAATTTATAAATGGATTTGTAAAATTATTTTTAAAAGGCATTTAAATTTTACTTTTGGTTTTTTCATTTACTAATGTGTTTTCTTATTCAGTGTCCATCTTACAACCCACTTGTCTCGTGCTTTCCTGTTTACACTTTCTGTTTGGGCCACACTTTATTTTAGATTTTGAGAACCCCTCTCCACGCTGATCCATAATGAGAGGAATAGTTCACCCAAAAATGACAATTCAGTCATTATCTACTCACCCCTATGTCAGTTGAAACTCTGGTGAAGTTTGTTAATCCACACCAACACTCACAGAGCTTGCCAGCACGACTGTAGCAGCCTTCTCCAAAACAATTGAAGTCTTTGAGGACCGATCTTTAGAGTTCCAAAAATAAAAAAAAATAATCATAAAATTACTCCATACAGCTTGTGAAGCATAATCCAAGTCTTCTGACACCATACAATCGTTCTGTGAGTGAAAAAGTTGAAATTTGATCCATTATTTAAATCAAATCGAGTCTTTCTGAATTGTATTTACTTCCGCATTACCAAAGTGAGGTTAAAATTAAATTAAGTAAAAATTAAATCCATTAAATAATGGATCAAATTTAGTTGTTTACACACATTGCCAGTGTGCTAGCAATAGCCTAGCTAGCAAGCAATCTTTGGCTATTTTAGGGGGTTATGAATGTAAATACCACAGGAAATTACTACTGTAGTTATCAAGGAATATCCATGTCCATTAAATTTGTTCTTGTGGTTCATTTTTGGCTTTATTGTATAAAACTACCCTTCTCGTACGACTCTGTGCTCTGTTCAGCCATGTTGGAAAGAGTGACGTCACAACTCGACTTGATCATCCAACACAGTAAGGTGTTCTTGTGGCACTTCCTGGTTGGAAACTCGTTCGGACCGTAAATCCGACATCACTTGTGCCAAAAATTCAACCTAAAAACTATTGTACCCCCTAAACCAGTCCTCGGGACCTAGAGTACTGCTGGTTTTCTATCCTACCAGCTAGTTAAGGCCAGTTAATTACATTTACCTGGCATCTCAGGTGTAAAATAGTCCCTGATAAGATGGCCGAGGGCTAGGTCAGAGGTGATATCTCATCTGGTCCAATTTTGACTTGGAGGATTCATTTTGTTGGCATTTCAGAATTACACTACTGGCCTGATGGGGACACTGTAAATTAGATTAGATTAGAATTTCTAACTTTGAAAGGTAATAACTCCTACACCAAAAGTGTGATGGATACAAAACATGCTACACACATCCAGCTGTCCTTACAAATTACATTGTTTGTCCTAATGAGGGCGCTATAATTAAAGGTAGCAAATTTTAACTCACACCGTAAGCCCTGATAAAACTTGACACTCAAATCCAGATGTCCTTATAAATGAAACCGACTGGCCTAATGTGGGCCTCATTTTTAACTCAAACGTGATATGTGAGACATCACTGGTCCAATTTTGACAAAACTTGGAAGGATGATCCACCTTGTTACTGATTACATCACTTGTGAGGGACATCTTTCACTTGTTTTACTATAAAGGTGTCTTAGTCCTTATGTATGTACTCAGTCATTGAGAATGAACCACTATTTTTGTATACAGCCATGTTTTAAATTTTATTGTATACTTTGTAATATATATTTTAATTGTTGGTGTTGTTCTTGTTTTTCTATCTTAAGGCCAAAGCTGAATAACTGACTTGGTATGGTAAAACTGTCCTCTTGTATTCTCTTGGGTAGATGCATGTCATCCTCCCATTCATCAAAAGATATAAAATGCAATACCACCTTTGCAAAATATGTTTGATTTTGAGGACATTTGACAGTGAACATTTTCAAAGTAGAGATGCATTTAAACTAATAGTTACACAATGCAAACTGCTTCCACTATCAAATAAAAACTGCAATGATTTGGAAAATGTGGAGTTCATTTTCATTAGACTGGAGCTGGAGACAAACTGCAGTGCAACACTTTTATTTAAATAAACAGGTCTGACTAAAATGCCAGAATTAACATGGCATCCATACACAAAGGAAGAAAATAGTTGCATAAAAATAATATTCCATCGAGAAAATATCAAACTAATTATGATACATCTTTACATACAATCACTCAAGGAGATATAATACTTCTGATCATTCCGGTGTGTTAAATTCCTTGTGTACACACACACACACACACGCATGCACACACACATACACTGTTCACAAGGACCAATACCTTAGAGGCACGCACACACACACACACACACACACACACACACACAGGCACGCACTTCTGTTGAACAGTAATGCTGACTAATACATATTGTGACCCATAGTGGGGGTGTGCAACAACTATAAGCACTTAAAATGTTCTTATCAGTGGACACTTCATGCAAATGGCCTATATATTATTGATAAGCTTTTACTACGACTGCACAGCACTTTATTGTGATCAAATGTGTTTCCTCTTGACGGACATTGTGATACCTTGCACAGATAATTTATAATTGCTTTACTGTCTTAATGTGTCTTGTTATGTTGTCTTGTTTTATGTGTCTTTTATATGGAGCAACTGTATGCAGCATTGTGCCTGAGACTAATTTCCCTTCTCGGACAATAAAGTATATTCTATTCTATTCGATGAGTTTCATTTGTGTCCATGGTTACAAATCACAGCAGTGGCACGCACATATTCATATTTTATACAATTTAACATGTGGCCATGCAAAAACACACTCAAAAACATTTAACTTGCATAAGTGTGCATTTACATAATATGCACACACACACACACAGTTCCATGTCTACACAGGGACATAGGGACATGCATAATTAGTGTGCGACCCAGAATGCTCTTGGTCAAATGGGTTCCCCAGCTCAGTCCAGCTGGATGTCCGATGCAAATGCAAATAAAGTAAGATGCAGTAAAACAACGCCACTGCGACAGAAAACCACCATGACATGACAACCATCAGAGCGAGACATGGTAAGGCTCCGTGTGTGTGTGTGTGTGTGTGTGTGTGTGTGTGTGTGTGTGTGTTGGGAAGAGGGGGGTAGTTAGAAGTAGTCTCTTCGTGAATCGTCGCTGATGAAGGAGGGGTTCCACTGGGCGGGGTAGATGCACGAGTGGCAAGAGCCCGGCAAACTGGTGAACGGGATAAAGGCCGTTTCTCTCCAGGTCCGAGTTACACAACGCAGGCTGGGAGAAAGGAGAGAAAAGAGGGGAAAATGAGGGATGAGAAGTGTCTTTCTCTCACCCGCACTCTCTTTTAAGTGATTCATCATTTGTGTCCATGTACAAGTTAAACTCAGCCTTAACCTAACCAAGAAAGACAGAGGGAGAGAGAGAGAGTGAGAGACAGAGAGATCAAGTCAGCACAGAGAGAGATAGAGGAAAATTGAACATGTTAACCCTACATCCCTCCACTAGTATCAAGAAAATGACACCTGATTTGAGACAATTCTTGAAACAATTTGATTTCCATTGGAAACAAGTGAAATTATGTCACCCCACTGGCAGATTTTTTCACTTGTTTTAAGACAGAACTCTTAAGACTCTATACTGGACTAAATGACTTGTTAAAGGATAAGGCTGGTGTTTTTTAATGCATTGCTTACCGTCAACAAATCCTATGAAAATAACAAAATCAACAATGCGTTTGCTCTACTCCCGTTACTTTCTGACTTCCCACGTTCCCTCTTTAACCTTCAACCCAGAAGCCATTTCAGTCAGCTCCAATTGTAAGCTAAAACTTTTAAATACAGCTCACAAAGACACAGTTTACATTTTAAAAATCGCTAACTGTTACCACGAAAAGTCAGGCTGTTGTAGCAGGGGCATTGTTAGGATTTCAGAACATCCGGGGCTCAGCCCAGAGGAAGTCACAGAACCATAGTAGGGGGGAGAAAATTTTTCAAATTTAAACAGCAAAATGCATCAGTCTGGTGTAATTTGACATGAACATACATGGGTGTAAATGAAGCAGCATAGTAAACAATGTGAGCAGCACTCTGTACAGGCCAACAGTGATACAGTATATTGTAGTCTGTCTGTCTCTCTCCTCAGGCCTGCCTCCTGAATTCTTCTCTTGACACTTATTTGTCTCCTCCTCTCATCTCTCTTTGTCTCTGTCTCCTCCTCTCTCTTGTTCATTTCAGGTTTTGCAAAAAATGAACAGACACAGTTATCAATTAATATATAAAACTTTAAATATATATGATATACAGTATGTGCTCCTCACTCCTCATCTGTCTCTTTACTGTAAAAAAAAAAAATCCAATCCAATCGTAATCCAGTGAGTTATATTTAATCAAAAGTTATATTTCTATATATTTCACTACCTATATCACTATATTACTACAACCTAATAGTGAGCTACTTTGGTTTGTTTGTTACGTATGGAAACGACGGCCTAACGCCGCCGCTGTGTTGTAGTTATTACAGAATCAAATTCAAATGGGAACAAATTCTTCATTATGCCGGGGACTTTTTTCGGTGCTACTTTCCTGAGATCGCAAACGTGTTTACAGCCGGCAACGGCATGGCTCTGTGACGTGTTTTAATCGTTTTTTTAATACAATGGAGTTCTATGGCTGCTGGGACATGGCTGCATTGGGCACCGGCTACATGGACGAGACTTGTTGGCAAAACAAAATCATTGCTGATTTTGTTATTTTCATAGGATTTGTTGACGGTAAGAAATGCATTAAAAAACACCAGCCTTATCCTTAAAGGTGGACATTTTCTGCAGTCTGTTGACTGTTGACATCTTGGCGAACATATTTTACATCTTCTGCATGGTCTGTCCACACAGTAGAGAAAAGATCAAGCAACCTCTGAAGCTTCTCCTGTGGTCCTTGATTTGCTGCACAATTATTTACCTGAATTCACACAAATACATGAAATGAACACGAACTCTGAAACACTGATTTACGTGCTGTGGACAGAATAACTTATTCCACCACAAATTTAATTACATTCAAAAGGTTGGCTAACGGTTAAGTTTAGGCAAGTAAAACAACTTTGGTTAAGGTTTGGGTTAAGGTTATGGTTCTGGTCTGGCTCTAGGAGTTGGCCCCGGTGTCCCATTCCAGGCAAGGTTCCCTAGACCAGGAGCACAAGACTCCTGACAACATTGGTCCTAGGGACACTGAGGCTCAGAAACCCATCCACCACAGTAAGGTTGTGATTCCAGGAGGGGAGACTGCATTTAGAACCTTGGAAATTTTTCAGAAAGCTGCATTTTTTTCCCAAACAAGTAAATGATGGTGTCAATACAATAAAAGTTTACTTGTGCTAAATGCATACAAAGATGTGGCATGGCAAGACAATAAAACTTATTGGGACCGAGCACAACATATCCAGGAGAAGACAAATAAATGGACAGAACAGGACACAGGAGCCACATAATAGCATGAGATCCTTGTCCATTACAATTGACAACACACTAAATGACACAGGTAAGAATAAAATACAGGTCAGGACACATTTTGATATAACCTATATTGTATTTTCAAATAATATTATGCTTCCAGTCAAACTTATTATTTAATGTCTAAACCTCCACGAGAAAATCATTTGATCAATCATCAGTCTGGAAACTTGGACAAATGCTGTAATACGAGTGTTAATGTGTTTCCAGGTGATTTCAGAGCAGAAGCAGAAGCAGAAGTAAATTATTTGCATTTTCCAAGTTGTACTTAATGCAAATACCAAAGGTATGCCACACTGAGCATAGTTTTCCTCATCAGTTCCCCAAATAGTGTACAACTGCAGGCTTTGTTGTTTGCAGCACCACAAAGGAAGAAGACACCAAAGACAGACACAGCCAACAAGATGGAGATAAAGATGGACCCTCTGCTGTGTGTCCTAATTAACGGGCCTCTCATTGTTCTCAACATCTTGGCTAACATATTTTACATCTTCTGCATGGTCTGTCCACACGGCAGAGAAAGGATCAAGCAACCTCTGAAGCTTCTCCTGTGGTCCTTGATTTGCTGTACGATTATTTACCTGATGTCAGTTACTGCGAAGTTCTTCTCTGGGATGGATGGCAATTTTAACCTTGCTGCACATGTGCTCGGGCTCTATACTTTGTCCACTAGTTTAACCTCTTCTGTTTGGCTGAACTTCTACTACTACACCCAGATCGTCCCTGCACAGCGAGCCGTCTTCATCTGGATAAAGAGGAATATCAAATCCATCATCTACTGCATTTTGCTTGCTGAAAGAGTGTTCTCTTTGTTCAGATTTACTGTTACTCTTGTGTGGAATACATCTGATGAATTCAATCACAATGTCACAGTGCCTGGTAATGTGACGCTCATATCTTCATTTCAAACAAAGCTGTACAATGCACATAGGATTTGTTTGTTCATGGAAACGGCTCAGTCCTTTTTCAGTTTGTGTGTTATGGTGGGGTCCAGTGGTGCCACTGTAATCTACCTGCACAGACACATTAGGCGTATGATAGCAAGTGGCACTCCCTGCCCACGGCTCCACAGTCAGATGAGGGTCACCATCACTGGGATCATACAGGGAGTCATCTACCTGCTCTGTGTTGTGTGGATTCTGGTCTATTTGTATTCTAACCATTTCAGTGACTTTATCTTGCACACTGTCATCATCCTGTACATGTCAGTCACAACAGTCAACCTGGGAGTCGGTCAGGCTGTATTCAGACAGAGGGTGGCTGATGTCTGGCTCAATGTGGCAAAGTGCTGTGTAAATGTTAACTGTCTGAACAAGGAGGATGAAAGTCAGACCTGAGGACCAGTACCAGTCCCCAGGATGGACTTGAGATGTCCCTGATTTAGCTGACATATAGGATATTTTCTTAAATAAATCTATGCAGATGTTACTTTGATGTAAACTGACCCTGAACCAGGGAATACTATTGGACACCACAAAGGCAAATAGGAGTAAATGCATTTTGTGTTTAGAAGGTCAAAGGACTTACTAGGGCTTAGACACAAATTACACCTATAAATGTTATTTATTGATTTACAATCTATTACTGTTCCAACAATAACATTGTTAGGAAACTTTTTCTCCGTTACTGGTCTTTGGCTTTTTAGTGCAGCATTGCTCTCCAATGTGTTTATCTACTTTATTCTATGAATTCCTCATTTTGACATTTTAACATTTTTGCAACAGGAAATTGTGTGCCATAGCTTATTAGCTTTAATTCTGTTATTTATCTGCATACTTGGCTGTAAAAAATGATGGCTTTTTGTAACTACTAGGATTTTGTAACACCCCATGTACCCGTTACCTCACCTTAAGTGCAGTAATCCTAAAATCCTAAAATAAAGAAGTTTGTGGGACTGGTCAGTTGTTTAATGTGTGTTTACTGTTCATAGCCTATGGTCCCTTTAAAAACCTGTCCGTCGGTGTGTACTTAAAGACAACGTAAACAAACGTATATTATGGAAACGATGTGTTCATGGTCTGAGCACCTAATAATCTTACTACATTCTAAAAGGCTTAATGTGATAACGGCTTAACGAGGCTAAAAAATATTTAACGTTAAAATGAAATGAAAAGATGGTGGTGAATAATTAGGACAACCTCTCCTTCCCTGCCGCCCCCGCCACTGGGTCCATCATTACAAACGCAGGTTGCACAGCCAAGCTTCATTCAAACCCACAGAACTTTATTTTAAATTCTAGTCAAGATAAGCTTTCCAAACACACCAAATGTGTCATGCTGAATTACAGGGAAATGTGTATAAAATCATGCACAAACATCTAGATTTTTTCCATTTGATGTAATGGTGCAGGCATAAAAACATGGCGTCTTGTATTTTAATATTTCATTCAATATAAGCAGCTAGAGCTTCAAGAAAAAGTTGGAACGAGCAGATACAGAATATGGATGTGACATTGTTGTACAGTTGGGAATTTTTTTTTTTCTAATTTTGAACTTTGATTTCATATTTTTCCTCATCAGTTTTAGGTAAGTAAACCACATTAAGCCACATTAACGCAGTCATTTCCATTCATTTGCAACTGGGTTTGTTGTCAAAGTTTTTTTGACCATGTTACTGATTTATTTTTTATTTGGTTGAAATTTACACCACAGTATCTCCTTGTATCCCCCTGATGCCTGAATTAAATAAGAATTTTCAACAAGTTTCATTTGTATCCATGGTTACAAATCACAGCAGTGGCACGCACATATTCATATTTAAACAATTTAACATGTGGCCATGCAAAAACACACTCTAAAACATTTAAGTGTGCATTTACATAATATGAACACAGACACACACACACACGCACGCACACAGTTCCATGTCTACACAGGGACATAGGGACATGCATAATTAGTGTGCGACCCAGAATGCTCTTGGTCAAATGGGTTCCCCAGCTCAGTCCAGCTGGATGTCCGATGCAAATGCAAATAAAGTAAGATGCAGTAAAACAACGCCACTGCGACAGAAAACCACCATGACATGACAACCATCAGAGCGAGACATGGTAAGATTCTGAGTGTGTGTGTGTGTGTGTGTGTGTGTGTGTGTGTGTGTGTTGGGAAGAGGGGGGTAGTTAGAAGCCTTCGAGAGAAGGGACCACTACTCTTTGCCATCCTTCTCATGTGTCTATACAGGTAGTGCAGCATAGAAAATCTAGAAACCATGATTACACCCAGAGGAAGGTATAGACCTTGATGACAAAGAACCAAACTTCACTTGTGTGGTACAGTTCAGTTCTTGTACTGTTGGTATACCTGGCATTGCTGTCAGTATTCCCAATTACGAACTCTGCAAAATCCACTATAGCACTGAACAAAAAGATCATCCTGTCAAAAAACAAAACCATGTAGATGATGGCTTTGATGTTCTTCATCACCCAGATGAAGAGAGCTCGCTGGACTATCTTGGTGTAGTAATAGAAGTTCAGCCAAACATACACATTGTATATCACAAATCAGTAATAACCCAATGTAAGGTTCAAGGCGTCTGCTCCCCCAAAAAACACACAGTACACTGTAGTGAGGGAGATCAAACAGTTGTGCACCAAACCAGAAATCCCAATGGTATCTTTAAAGGACGTTGTTGCGTTGTGGAAGATCAAGCAACATGCAAAGATTTTTGCCGCAAAGTTGAGAAAGACAAGAGGGCCATTAATGAAAATAAAAGCCAAGTCACTCATTTCAATGTATTTACGTGCTGTTTCTAGTTCAGTAAATTCAAAGTACCAAAGCTCACTCCTAAACATCACCCATATAGGAAACAGGAAACCAATTTAAATGGACCAGAAGAGCCATACCTTGGGCACATGTAAACAGCTGTATCCACAAAGGCAAGGCAAGGCATCAGCGTAGCATAGCCTTCTGTCTGTAGAAATCAATGCACTCTCCCTGACAACAATACTTGGAAAATGGTTGGTGCCAAGCCAATAAACATTTGCTTGTGCTAAATGCATGAAAAGAAGTAGCACGACAAGACGATAAAAACTTATTAGGGCACGACATATCCAAGACATGACAAATAAATGGACAGGATAAGACAAAAAGACAAAGGGCAGGACACAGTAGCCACATAAACACTTCCAGTCAAACTTATTATTTAATGTCTAAACCTCCAGCCTCATGCCAAGAGAAAATAATTTCAGTCAGAGACACTTACATCAAAGGAGACTGGAGCATTTATAGCACAAATGGTTAAATAGTTGTATTTGGTGGAAAAGGCTCTGGTCTTGAGGATGCTCCCCAATGAATCCAAGCAGCATGCAGGGTCCAAAATTAACTTTTTGGCTTACCTGCCAAGGTGGCTGGTAGATGAAAAAATGTACCAGCCAGACAGATTTTTTACCAGCCAAAAATAATAAATTGCTTTTTACTATTGCAATTTGCTATTAGCATGTCATCTTGGTCTCATATGCGATTCTCAATCAATATTATAGTAGTGTGCAGTAATAATAGTAGTAACATTAACTGTATGCAGAAATATTAATTCAACTGTTTCAACACTAAAGTGTAACACATTTGAATTAATAAATTCAGTAGTATTCACCTTTAAGTGCAAGAAGGATCATTTATTAAGGAGTTTGAGAATATAACAATTATAGAGGAATTAACAATAACAAGTAAAAATAAGTAAAGGCCCATTCACATCTAGAACAATAACTATAAAGATAACTATAACTATAAAAAGATTTAAATCGTTATAAGTAAATAGAATGTCTGTGACTATAAAAACATCCAAAACGACAGAGCGATTTTTCTTGCGGTAGAGACAACGATAAAACATTTTCAACCAATCAAACTAAAGTTCTACAAAGAAGGGGTGGGAGAATTCAGTAATTCACTGCAGTGATGGAGCTGCTGCTGAGGAACTGATGACAGAAGTCCAGAGGAACCCAGCGCTGTTTGACAAAGACCACCGCCTCTAAAAATGTTGAAAAGAAACGTGACATCCTGGTCGGGATCGGAACAGCTCTTGGGATTAGCGGTAAAGCTGTTTACTGACCTGGAAGCTAGTTAAATCGCTACCTTTTGCTAGCATGATGCTAAAAAAATAGCATAATCTCTTGGCTAACCTGACCGCAAATGCGCTATTATCCTATGTTTTCAATAGGACCGGGAGGGACCAACAGAGCCCTCCAGTATCCTGTTGAAACCCGTTTAGCCACGGTGACGTTACAGGTGTTTCTCTCAACATGGGCTACAGGAGACTTGAAGCACAATAATGTTATGAAAGCGCCATAAAAGAGCATTATTATCTGCCATCTCCTCTCTCTTTTGCGGCAATGCGTGAACCCAAATCCTTCGGCTATGTCGTTATTTACTTTAGCAAGCGAGTAAAATAAAAGCACGTCGGTAAAGTAATCATGCTCCATTTTTTCTCGGAATATTCGGCGCCGATATCGTTGTAGTGTGAATGGCCTGAAGTTCGCCTGTTTTTTTTCTCTTTCCTGGGGGCTCCACTCCACTCCCACAATAAATCTCCACATGGCTGGGTTTGTTTCAACTGCCCGGATGACAACTGGACCTCACGTACTGTAACAAAAAAATCGTGCGGTTTGATGACTGACGCAATTACGTACTACGCACGACACAGGCAGCACGGCAGATCTAGCAGATTGAAGTGACAGCAAACCAGCAGCTTTCTCCAGTGCGTGTAGGAAATTCATTTTTTTCTACCGGCCAGAGTGGCGGGTGGTCTCCATAATTTACTCGCCAAAGACTAAATTTACTCCAATTTTGGACCCTGCGAGAGATTCTGCGGGGGGACGGAATAAAACATATCATTAATAATATGCAACCAAAATAAAACTTGCACAACCATCGTGTGAACAGATAATAACAGGAGGAGGTTGGGGTGGTGGAAGGTGTTTGTATCAGCAGTGGCATGAATGAACAGCAGTGTGAGCTGGCAGATTATAAAAACTGCCTCAATGACTTGTTTGAATGTGGTTGGTGATGAGAGTCAACTGTTGGATTGGACAGCTGATAGCCAATCAGCTGATAGCGTGCATGACTTCAGTGTTCTGCCTGAACTAACGCAATGCTCCATTTGATCAATCATCAGTCTTGGTCAGTTTATACACTGGCATCTGGAAACTTGGACAAATGCTGTAATGAGTGTTAATCTGTTTCCAGGCAATTTCAGAGCAAAACTAATGCGTTGCTTGGTGAATGAAGTCAATTATTTGCATTTTCCAATTTGTAGTTAATGCAAATACCTCAGATATGCCACACTGAGCTTAGTTTTCCTCATCAGTACCCCAAATAGTGTGCAACTGCAGGCTTTGTTGTTTACAGCACCACAAAGGAAGAAGACGCCAAAGACAGACACAGCCAACAAGATGGAGATAAAGATGGACCCTCTGCTGTGTGTCCTAATTAACGGGCCTCTCGTTGTTCTCAACATCTTGGCTAACCTATTTTACATCTTCTGCATGGTCTGTCCACACGGCAGAGAAAGGATCAAGCAACCTCTGAAGCTTCTCCTGTGGTCCCTGATTTGCTGTACGATTATTTACCTGATATCAGTTATTGCGAAGTTCTTCTCTCGGATGGATGGCAATTTTAAGGTCAACCTTGCTGCATATGTGCTCGGGCTCTATACTTTGTCCACTAGTCTAACCTCTTCTGTTTGGCTGAACTTCTTCTACTACACCCAGATCGTCCCTGCACAGCAAGCCGTCTTCATCTGGATAAAGAGGAATATCAAATCCATCATCTACTGCATTTTGCTTGCTGAAAGAGTGTTCTTTTTGTTCAAATTTACTGTTATCCTTGTGATGAATACATCTGATGAATTCAATCACAATGTCACAGTGCCTGGTAATGTGACGCTCATATCTTCATTTCAAACAAAGCTGTACAATGCACATATGATTTGTTTCATCATGGAAACGGCTCAGTCCTTTTTCAGTTTGTGTGTTATGGTGGGGTCCAGTGGTGCCACTGTAATCTACCTGCACAGACACATTAGGCGTATGATAGCAAGTGGCACTCCCTGCCCACGGCTCCACAGTCAGATGAGGGTCACCATCACTGGGATCATACAGGGAGTCATCTACCTGCTCTGTGTTGTGTGGATTCTGGTCTATTTGTATTCTAACCATTTCAGTGACTTTATCTTGCACACTGTCATCATCCTGTACATGTCAGTCACAACAGTCAACCTGGGAGTCGGTCAGGCTGTATTCAGACAGAGGGCGGCTGATGTCTGGCTCAATGTGGCAAAGTGCTGTGTAAATGTTAACTGTCTGAACAAGGAGGATGAAAGTCAGACCTGAGGACCAGTACCAGTCCCCAGGATGGACTTGAGATGTCCCTGATTTAGCTGACATATAGGATATTTTCTTAAATAAATCTATGCAGATGTTACTTTGATGTAAACTGACCCTGAACCTGGGAATACTATTGGACACCGCAAAGGCAAATAGGAGTAAGTGCATTTTGTGTTTAGAAGGTCAAAGGACTTACTAGGGCTTAGACACAAATTACATCTATAAATGCTATTTATTGATCTACAATCTACTACTGTACCAACAATAACATTGTTAGGAAATTAGATAAACTTTTTCTCCGTTACTGGTCTTTGGCTTTTTAGTGCAGCATTGCTCTCCAATGTGTTTATCTACTTTATTCTATGAATTCCTCATTTTGACATTTTAACATTTTTGCAACAGGAAATTGTGTGCCATAGCTTATTAGCTTTAATTCTGTTATTTATCTGCATACTTGGCTGTAAAAAATGATGGCTTTTTGTAACTACTAGGATTTTGTAACACCCCATGTACCCGTTACCTCACCTTAAGTGCAGTAATCCTAAAATCCTAAAATAAAGAAGTTTGTGGGACTGGTCAGTTGTTTAATGTGTGTTTACTGTTCATAGCCTATGGTCCCTTTAAAAACCTGTCCGTCGGTGTTAGGGCTGGGTATCGGTACTCGATACCTTTAAGGTATCGACCAAAATAACCCAGTACCAAGTAGTATCGAAACTTCTCCAGTCAAACGATACCTGCATTCGATACTTTTTGTACACAGATCTAGAAAAAAATGACTATTTGTATGGTTTTGCTCGCAGCCAATCACCGCAAGCGTTCTTCAATTTAATGCGACGTGTGATTGGCCCACTACCACAGCAGCTACAACCCATACAGTCTGTGGTGGTGAAGTCGAGCGCGGTGTATGTGACGGAGTTGGCAGTTCAGCATGCCGAGATGCCACCAAAACGTAAAAAAAAAGGTATCGAATGAAGTACTCTATTGGTATCGGTATCACTTTAAGGGTACTGGCATTGGTACTGGTATCGTAATTTTTTAAACGATACCCAGCCCTAGTCGGTGTGTACTTAAAGACAACGTAAACAAACGTATATTATGGAAACGATGTGTTCATGGTCTGAGCACCTAATAATCTTACTACATTCTAAAAGGCTTAATGTGATAGCGGCTTAACAAGGCTAAAAAATATTTAACGTTAAAATGAAATGAAAAGATGGTGGTGAATAATTAGGACAACCTCTCCTTCCCTGCCGCCCCCGCCACTGGGTCCATCATTACAAACGCAGGTTGCACAGCCAAGCTTCATTCAAACCCACAGAACTTTATTTTAAATTCTAGTCAAGATAAGCTTTCCAAACACACCAAATGTGTCATGCTGAATTACAGGGAAATGTGTATAAAATCATGCACAAACATCTAGATTTTTTCCATTTGATGTAATGGTGCAGGCATAAAAACATGGCGTCTTGTATTTTAATATTTCATTCAATATAAGCAGCTAGAGCTTCAAGAAAAAGTTGGAACGAGCAAATACAGAATATGGATGTGACATTGTACAGTTGGGAATTTTTTTTTTTTCTAATTTTGAACTTTGATTTCATATTTTTCCTCATCAGTTTTAGGTAAGTAAACCACATCAAGCCACATTAACACAATCATCATTTCCAAGTTTCATTTGTATCCATGGTTACAAATCACAGCAGTGGCACGCACATATTCATATTTAAACAATTTAACATGTGGCCATGCAAACACACTCAAAAACATTTAACTTGCATAAGTGTGCATTTACATAATATGAACACAGACACACACACACACGCACACAGTTCCATGTCTACACAGGGACATAGGGACATGCATAATTAGTGTGCGACCCAGAATGCTCTTGGTCAAATGGGTTCCCCAGCTCAGTCCAGCTGGATGTCCGATGCAAATGCAAATAAAGTAAGATGCAGTAAAACAACGCCACTGCGACAGAAAACCACCATGACATGACAACCATCAGAGCGAGACATGGTAAGATTCTGAGTGTGTGTGTGTGTGTGTGTGTGTGTGTGTGTGTGTGTGTGTGTGTGTGTGTTGGGAAGAGGGGGGTAATTAGAAGCCTTCGAGAGAAGGGACCACTACTCTTTGCCATCCTTCTCATGTGTCTATACAGGTAGTGCAGCATAGAAAATCTAGAAACCCTGATTACACCCAGAGGAAGGTATAGACCTTGATGACAAAGAACCAAACTTCACTTGTGTGGTACAGTTCAGTTCTTGTACTGTTGGTATACCTGGCATTGCTGTCAGTATTCCCAATTACAAACTCTGCAAAATCCACTATAGCACTGAACAAAAAGATCATCCTGTCAAAAAACAAAACCATGTAGATGATGGCTTTGATGTTCTTCATCACCCAGATGAAGAGAGCTCGCTGGACTATCTTGGTGTAGTAATAGAAGTTCAGCCAAACATACACATTGTATATCACAAATCAGTAATAACCCAATGTAAGGTTCAAGGCGTCTGCTCCCCCAAAAAACACACAGTACACTGTAGTGAGGGAGATCAAACAGTTGTGCACCAAACCAGAAATCCCAATGGTATCTTTAAAGGACGTTGTTGCGTTGTGGAAGATCAAGCAACATGCAAAGATTTTTGCCGCAAAGTTGAGAAAGACAAGAGGGCCATTAATGAAAATAAAAGCCAAGTCGTTCATTTCAATGTATTTACATGCTGTTTCTAGTTCAGTAAATTCAAAGTACCAAAGCTCATAAAACTTGCACAACCATCGTGTGAACAGATAATAACAGGAGGAGGTTGGGGTGGTGGAAGGTGTTTGTATCAGCAGTGGCATGAATGAACAGCAGTGTGAGCTGGCAGATTATAAAAACTGCCTCAATGACTTGTTTGAATGTGGTTGGTGATGAGAGTCAACTGTTGGATTGGACAGCTGATAGCCAATCAGCTGATAGCGTGCATGACTTCAGTGTTCTGCCTGAACTAACGCAATGCTCCATTTGATCAATCATCAGTCTTGGTCAGTTTATACACTGGCATCTGGAAACTTGGACAAATGCTGTAATGAGTGTTAATCTGTTTCCAGGCAATTTCAGAGCAAAACTAATGCGTTGCTTGGTGAATGAAGTCTCAATTATTTGCATTTTCCAATTTGTAGTTAATGCAAATACCTCAGATATACCACACTGAGCTTAGTTTTCCTCATCAGTACCCCAAATAGTGTGCAACTGCAGGCTTTGTTGTTTACAGCACCACAAAGGAAGAAGACACCAAAGACAGACACAGCCAACAAGATGGAGATAAAGATGGACCCTCTGCTGTGTGTCCTAATTAACGGGCCTCTCATTGTTCTCAACATCTTGGCTAACCTATTTTACATCTTCTGCATGGTCTGTCCACACGGCAGAGAAAGGATCAAGCAACCTCTGAAGCTTCTCCTGTGGTCCTTGATTTGCTGTACGATTATTTACCTGATATCAGTTACTGCGACGTTCTCCCCTAGGATGGCTCACAATTCGATGGTCAACTATGCGTTCAGGCTCTATACTTGGTCCACTAGTTTAACCTCTTCTGTTTGGCTGAACTTCTTCTTCTACACCCAGATCGTCCCTGCACAGCGAGCCGTCTTCATCTGGATAAAGAGGAATATCAAATCCATCATCTACTGCATTTTGCTTGCTGAAAGAGTGTTCTTTTTGTTCAGATTTACTGTTACTCTTGTAGGAAATCCTACATTTGATGGATCCAATCGCAGTTTCACAACACATGGTAATGTGACGCTCATATCTTCAACTTCATTTCAAACAAAGCTGTACCCTGTGTGTGACATTTGTTTCATCATGGAAATGGCCTACTTCTTTTTCTGTTTGTGTGTTATGGTGGGGTCCAGTGGTGCCACTGTAATCTACCTGCACAGTCACATGAGGCGTATGATAGCAAGTGGCACTCCCTGCCCACGGCTCCACAGTCAGATGAGGGTCACCATCACTGGGATCATACAGGGAGTCATCTACCTGCTCTGTGCTGTGTGGAGTCTGATCTATTTGTTTTCTCAAAAATATTCTAATACCCATTTCAGTGACTGTATATTTTGCACTGTCATCACCCTGTACATGTCAGTCACAACAGTCAACCTGGGAGTCGGTCAGGCTGTATTCAGACGGAGGGCAGCTGATGTCTGGCTCAAAGCAGCTCAATGTGGCAAAGTGCTGTGTAAACGTTAACTGTCTGAACAAGGAGGATGAAAGTCAGACCTGAGGACCAGTACCAGTCCCCAGGATGGACTTGAGATGTCCCTCATTTAGTTGACATATAGGATATTTTCTAATTACGAAAGTGGGAATACTATTGTACACCACAAAGGCAAACAGCCGTAAATGCTTTATGTGTTTTAAAGGTCAATTGACTTTACTATATTTGACTTTAGATTTAGTATCAACACAAATTACACCCATAAATGCTGTTTATTGATCTACAATCCATAGCAGTACCAACAATATTGTCAGGAAATGAGATCAGTAATTTTTCTCAGTTTCACCACTTTCAGTTACTGGTCTTTGGCTTTGTAGGGCAACATTGCTCTCTAATGTGTTTGTTATCTACTTGATTTCTATTAAATCCTCATTTTGACATTTTCAGTTATTAATCTGCATTACTTAAGTCATATTTAATATGCAGTAATCCTAAAATACTGAAAGGAAGATGTTTGTTCACATAGTCAGTTGTTTAATGTGTTTACTGGTCATTATGGAGTGTGCCAATCTAATTATTATAGACTAGTTCAGTGATTAATTATTATTGATTAATTAATAGATACAGTTACATTCACATGAAAATGATGCAATTAAAACAAACTTTCCAAAAAAGTAATAAAATGCTCATTAAATGTGTCAATTAATAATTCCATTTCACTCTTTAAATGATGAAAAACGAATTTCTAAATGGATTTGTAAAATTATTTTTAAAAAGGCATTTAAATTTTACTTTTTGTTATTCCTTTTATTAATGTGTTTTCCTATTCATTGTCCATCGCACAATTCACTTGTCTCCTGCTTTACTGTTTACACTTTCTGTTTGGGCCACACTTTATTTTAGATTTTGAGAACCCCTCTCCAGAGCTGATTCATAATGAGAGGATTAAGCAGGTTCCATCCTACAACTATCTGAGAGTTTATGTAGACTCTATCCTGGACCACACACACTGATTATGTCTGTAGTAAACTGCAACAACGTCTTTATTTTCTTCGTAGATTAAAATACTTCAGAGCAAGCAGGCATATTTTGTTATTATTTTACAGTTCTGTAATTCAAAGCATACTGCATCATTTATCTTAATAAACAATAATAAACATAGAAAATTTGTCTCACAACACTTACTTCCGTCTCTTTCAAATTAATGGTGATAATGTTACGTAACATAACGAGTGTCATGTAACAACCAGTTGTCCAGTCCGGTTCTGGTACACACTACTCTGACTGACCGAATCCACTCTCAAATTCTGTAGTCAATACCTGAATTTTCAGTTAGTGAGTTCGGTTGTAGAATGCGGTTGTCACTCTCCTTAATAACCGAACTGTGTGTGAACGCAACAGGATTAAGCACTCCAATGAGGAGTGACAACTGTATTTAGTTGTAGTGTGTACGTAGCCAGAGTGTGTTCGAAGATTCTGTCCAAGTCAGCAGCTAAACAGCTTTCTGTTCGTGTGCTATTTTGTCAGAAAATCAAACCCGGAAGACAAACAAACACAGATGTCCTGCAGCTTAACACGCTAATTTGACTAACTACAGTCAAACAAATGTTGGGTTACTCTGGCTAACTACAAACTTGTTATGAAGGAGCAGCTATGTGTTTTGTTATTGTTGACTGACACAAAACTTTATTTTTCGCCTTGTTGAGAAGGTTAAAGGTCACGTTCTTAACATCAACATCATGCGACTTTGGAGGGTGTTCATGTGAAATTTCCAAGTAGGAAATTAATTTTTCCGATATGTCTGATAGCTACGGTGACCAGACGTCCCGGTTTGTCTGGGATTGTCCCGGTTTCAAGATGGGTGTCCCGAGTCCCGACAAATATCTGTAAAACACTAAATTGTCCCGGTTTTCACCACAATTAAAATAATAATAATAGTATTATACTTTTTTTCAGCGCTTACATAGACGTTTATCATGTTCTGTCGCGCTCATTATTACCTAACCCAATCAAAAAACAATGTGTGTCAATCAATCAATGTGTCGTTGTCAAGGCTGTTGCTAGCCTATGACGCTTGTGGCTCTGTCTGACAGAATCTGTCAGTACGCTAACGGTTAGCTGTCATGCCGAAGAAAAAGTCGCTCTTTTCTAAAGACCTCCAGAAGGCTTACTCTTTTCTTCATGAAGTAGCCGGCAACGAAAGTGCTACGTTCTGCACACACTGCAAGAGTAACGTTACATTTTCGGTCGCGCACGGTGGAAATGCCGACATAAAAGATCATATTAAGACGGCCAAACATAAGCGGTGGCTACAAGCTAGTAGTAGCACCGGTGCGACCTGCTTCAGCGGGGCAAACGCCGGTGACAGTGATCTGAAACTGGCAGTTTTGAAAGGTATCTGACAATCAATAAATATGTTACATTACACCAGTGCAATCCTTGTGTTTTGTGTTTACTAGTGTTATTATACAGTTTTCAAATAAACTATGTTTTGGTGGATTTTTGGAGACAAAACATCATTTTTTGTTTGCTGAGGCGCTGTCCATGGTGTTGAAAGGTGCAGTCACTAGGTGTGCTAAGCGCTGAAATAATTGTCCCCCATCCTGATGAAAACGCCTATGGTGCGTGTATAAGCGCATACATGTGCGCGTGCATGAACGTGCGGTACACTTAAGGGTCCCGGTTTGGGGGTTTGAAAATGTGGTCACCCTACTGATAGCACATGAACGCACAATATACATACATATACGCATACGATTTGAACCTGCAATAAGCGATTTCAGACCCTGTTACCAATCCTGAAACTAACGCTACATGCAGATTCCTGTGAGACATAATGATATAAACAAATAGCCACACACCGGACCAGCTGTGTTGTTTTCACCTCTTTCCTAAAGATTGTTGTCAAAGTCGGTCCGAGTAATGGCGAATCGATGAAGCGAGCTAGTAAACGTTTTCAACTAGTAAACTTGCTACCTGCCTCTTCACTTGTCATTGTGGGACATGTAACCTTCAGCAGGAGAAAAATCTGACAAAGCGAGACTGGTAACTGGTGATATTTCTCCGTAGGTACGTTTACTTTAGCCATTAGCCTTTATGCACGGTTTGTCTTTAAGGGCTTCCGTCGCCCAGTAGCTTTGCTGTGTGTGTTTACAAAATGTGTTGTGGTTGCTGTCACCCTCTAGTGGTCAGAAAAAATCGCTTAGTGTAGCTTTAAGGTTTCTTTTATCGCAGTCTATTCGAATGCTGAATGTGAAGTCAAGCAAACCCTGCATTCAAGTATGTCAGGTTGCACTTTTCTCTGAGTCAGGAATACGTCACAACTTGGCCGTCAGAGTAGGTTGCATTCACATGCTTTGTGGTCGGAAAATTGGAGACAAGATGGAGGCGAGTCTCTGCTGTTTACACTGCGTATACTGTATACTATACACATTGCCAGTGTGCTAGCGATAGCCTAGCTAGCAAGCAATCTGCGGCTATTTCAGGGGGTTATGAATGTAAATAATATAGGAAATTGCATGCCGTAGCACTAAAGTTGTCAAGGAACATTCATGCCCTTTAAATTTATACTTGTGGTTCATTTTTGTCTTTATTGTATGAAACTTGTTACTGTTCATGTACGACTCTGTGCTCTGTTCAGCCATGTTGGAAAGAGCGACATCACAACTCGGCATCTACTCCAATTTCTCCGACTTGATCATCCAACACAGTAAGGTGTTCGTGTAGCACTTCCTGGTCGGAAACTCGTTCCGACCGTAAATCCGACAGCACTTGAATGCAAGGAAAGTCTTTTCAACAGGCAGTGTGCTACAAGCAATGAGCGCCGTGTGCTCCATTTTGGCATTTCAAAATTACACTACTGGCCTGATGGACACAAAACATGCTACACACATCCAGCTGTCCTTACAAATTACACTGATTGTCCTAATGAGGACGCTATAATTAAAGGTAGCAAATTTGAACCCGTACACCATAAGCCCAACTGACATGAAAGTTGCTATTCAAATCCAGATATCCATATAAATTACACCAATTGGCCTAATGTGGGCCTCATTTTTTAACTCAAACATATGTCAGACACCACTGGTCCAATTTTGACAAAACATGGCGGGATGATCCACCTTGTTACTGACTGCATCATTTGTGAAGGATGACATGTTTCACTTGTTTTACTATAAAGGTGCCTTAGTCCTTATGTATGTACTCAGTCATTGAGAATTCAGCCACCGTTTATCTTTAGTATACAGCCATGTAAGATGGCTTTCAGCTGAAACATTGATTTTAGTAATCCTCCACTAAAGAGACTGTTCTAAGCTTCACTTGAATTTGATGTCTTATTTGTCTTACTGATAACTTAAATGTCAAAGTAATGCCAAAGTACCTTTTTTCCAGTTCTAAATATATTTTTTTTATTTTATTGTATACTTTGTAATATATTTTAATTAATATATTTTAATCCTCCCATTCATCAAAAGATATAAAATGCAATACCACCTTTGCAAAATATGTTTGATTTTGAGGACATTTTGACAGTGAACATTTTCAAAGTAGAGATGCATTTAAACTAATAGTTACACAATGCAAACTGCTTCCACTATCAAATAAAAACTGCAATGATTTGGAAAATGTGGAGTTCATTTTCATTAGACTGGAGCTGGAGACAAACTGCAGTGCAACACTTTTATTTAAATAAACAGGTCTGACTAAAACGCCAGAATTAACATGGTATTCATACACAAAGGAAGAAAATAGTTGCATAAAAATAATATTCCATCGAGAAAATATCAAACTAATTATGATACATCTTTACATACAATCACTCAAGGAGATATAATACTTCTGATCATTCCGGTGTGTTAAATTCCTTGTGTACACACACACACACGCATGCACACACACATACACTGTTCACAAGGACCAATACCTTAGAGGCACGCACACACACACACACACATGCACTTAAAGCCATAAGTTTATCCCGCCTAGGTCACTCAGTGTGTATGTGAGAGACGTCCATTATGCTACATGTCAAAGACATACAGGGAATAAATTAACACAGGCGTCATATTAAGGTCATTCATCATTTTCCATTGGCATTAAAAACACTTTTGTGCATCTAACACCTTCAGTGGTCTGTTAAATTCTTGTTCCATCAATACTCCGTCCTCACCGTATGATCTAAGAAGAAATTAGTCATAGGTCTGGCAGCTATGAGTTTCATTTGTATCCATGGTTACAAATCACAGCAGTGGCACGCACATATTCATATTTAAACAATTTAACATGTGGTCATGCAAAAACACACTCAAAAACATTTCACTTGCATAAGTGTGCATTTACATAATATGAACACACACACACACACACACACACAGTTCCATGTCTACACAGGGACATAGGGACATGCATAATTAGTGTGCGACCCAGAATGCTCTTGGTCAAATGGGTTCCCCAGCTCAGTCCAGCTGGACGTCCGATGCAAATGCAAATAAAGTAAGATGCAGTAAAACAACGCCACTGCGACAGAAAACCACCATGACATGACAACCATCAAAGCGAGACATGGTAAAATTCTGAGTGTGTGTGTGTGTGTTGGGAAGAGGGGGGTAGTTAGAAGTAGTCTCTTCTTCGTGAATCGTCGCTGATGAAGGAGGGGTTCCACTGGGCGGGGTAGATGCACGAGTGGCGAGAGCCCGGCAAACCGGTGAACGGGTACAAGCCATTTCTCTCCAGGTCCGAGTTACGCAACGCAGGCTGGGAGAAAGGAGAGAAAAGAGGAGTTGAATGAGGGATGAGAAGTGTCTTTGTCTCACCCGCACTCTCTTTTAAGTGATTCATCATTTGTGTCCATGTACAAGTTAAACTCAGCCTTAACCTAACCAAGAAAGACAGAGGGAGAGAGAGAGAGTGAGAGACAGAGAGATCAAGTCAGCACAGAGAGAGATAGAGGAAAATTGAACCATGTTAACCCTACATATATTGTAATCTAGCTTTGTACTCTATGTGGCGTCTCCTTACAGAGTAGTAAATGTCGGTCATCTGCAGCAGGTTCTTGGTGCTGCCGTTCTCCTGCATCTCGATGGTCTCCCTGCCCCACTCCATAGACACCCGGTTGCTCTTGGGGAAGTCGGCGTACGGAGACATCTGCAGGTCTCCGCTCTTGAAGATGATCTTGTTGATGTCATTCTTGTCTTTCCTGGGAGACAACGCAACCGTGTCAGTTCACTAAAACCCCAAGCTATTGCAAAGCCCCTGCATTTAACATCATTTGCCACCAAACTTTCAAACCAAAATTATGGGTGACAGGTGGAGCAATGACTGATAACTGACAAGATTTTATTATTTGGTCAGTGTGATAAATAGGTCACCAAACTATCAGCTTAGAGGGAACACTGGTCCTGAATGCTGTTAATTATTTTTGTATGGCTTCCAAGTAAATGACTTGTGACTTTTTGCTTGATCATTGTTCTCCTTTATGATGATAAAAAACCTATAAGATCAAATTTGGTCCCACCATGCCACCCATGATCTAACATCCATGAACTCGTCAATTTAAAATGAGTGGTTCAGAGTGCAAAAGCTGTGTTCTGCATTGTCCAGTTGATTCAGCGTGGTGTATTTTATTTACTAGACATTCAAATTGGCCGACAGTGTGTTACTATGTTATTACATGGGAGTCTCCTGTCCGTTTTCATTGTTCAGCAGTCAAGGACACCATAGTGTTTCACATTAACTGTAAATATCTGAGCAGATACTCCTCAAGATACTCCTCCTGAGCACTCAACATGTTTCATGCATGTGGATTTCAGTTCGTACACTGCAAAAAGTGTCCCTTTTAACAAGAGGTTTCATATTCAAAGTCTTAAAATCTTATTTTACTTAAAACAAGAATCTTCAGTCTCAAAATCCACTTGTTTTCAGTCCAGTTTCAGGAATTTTTGTGTCTATCTTGAAACAAGGTAGAATTAGGCAGATCACTGCACTAGTATAAAAAATGACACCTGATTCGAGACAATTCTTGAAACAATTTGATTTCCATTGGAAACAAGTGAAATTGTGTCACCCCATTGGCAGATTTTTTTTTTAACAAAAAAAATATTTTCAGACTCTATACTGGACTAAATTACTTGTTAAGGTGGATATTTTTTGCAGTGTGTTGAGTCTCGGTGAAGTTGAACTCAAATGCTAGGGAGCTACTGGAGCCTGTCACTGCAGCTGTGCCACTGCATGGCAGATGTGTTATGGTGCTTATTGGCTGTATCCTTACTTGCAGCAAGTGACAATGAGAGCGATGATGAGGATGAGGAGCACGGCGCCCCCTGCAGGCGACACCACCACTGCAATCAGCTTGTAAACTGCAACATCAAGGACAACATGTTAATACTACAACACTACAACCATACATCATGTAAACATCATGTGAACTACAACATCAGCAGGGAATTATTAAATATATATCACACAAAAGCAATTTGCAATTTGAAATTGAGCATGTTATACATTTTGCTTGTTCAGGGATTTTAAATGCCACTTACAATTTCCACAGTTGAACCCTCCAAATCCAAACATGCACCTGAAAAGTGGAAACAAACAATAAAATTTACAATAAGAACAGGACTTTGACACTAAAGGAAAAAGAAATTTAAAAAAAACTCCATGCTTACTGGACACAGGTGCCGTTTTCCAGCTTATAGCCATCCCCGCATTCTGCAACAAAAGATAAGTCAGTCAGAAAACTTCCAGTTACACAAAATGTAACAAGTGTTCAACTGGGACTCGATATGGGAGAGCCAATAGCCAATATTTTGTGGCAATATTTAACATCTTTAACCTCTTCAACCCTGCCGGTCCCACCAGTCGATCCACCATTATCAACGCACAGCCAAGCTATGTTCAAACCCACAGAACTTTATTTTAAATTCTAGTCAAGATCTCAAGGTTTCCAAAGATACCAAATATGTCAGGCTCAATTACAGGGAAATGTATACAAAATGGTGCACATTTGATGTAATGGGGCAGCCATAAAAATATGGCGTGATGAGTTTGAACATTTCACTCAATATGAGCAGCTATAGCTTCAATGAAGCGTTGGAACGAGCGGATACATAATATGTGTGTGACTTTGATGTACAGTATGGAAAAAAAAAATTCTAACTTTGAAATTAGGAAAATCAGAGTTCATGGGGTTAAATTTGCATTTCCTGTAGTTGGTTTGGATTAGATTCTCATTTCTAAGAAAACGCACCGCAGGAATAGGACACACGCAACACACACACAGCTTACCTATGCAGGACAGGTCTTCGGGGTTGTGTTTGTAATAACCTGGCAGACACTGGCAGTAGGCTGTGCCACTGTTGTCTGAGCAGGTGGAGCGCTCCGTATCGCACTGAGCCTTCTGGGCCAGGCACAGACTCTCCACTGGGACACAAATGTGGACAGTATTAGACATGAGTATAACAAGTGGGCTAATTGATCATGAGTGTCTGAAAAGTCTGGAATCATAGGGAAGTAAAGGCATACATTTTATTTCCTTGTTTTCAGACACCCTATATATTTAATGAGTGATACTGGCATATATTTTTCCCTCAGTATAATCACTATAATATTAATGTAGGAACTTACAGTCTGTCTGTAGTACTCAATAGTGAGTTTATAATGACCTTATTGTACTTTATGGTTCTTTTTATCTCCTATGGTATCTTCATAATATTCCTACAATATTCCTATAGGGACTTATAGTGTGTCTGTGCTATTTAGTACTGAGTTCTGGGTTTTTTTTTTAACTCCTTTGATATTATTATAGGGTTTCCTGTGGCTTAATTTTTTGACCTATTACAGGTGCATGGTATTTTGAGGTTTTGCTGTGATATTTGTATAGCATTCTTCAGAAAATGTATGATAGTATTGTTTTTTCACACAGGTAGCTCACTACTTGTGGTGAAACTGTGCCCTCTAGGGGCTTTAAATGTATTCACAATAAATTTTGCAGCAGTAGATATCAGTAGTCTGCCTTCAATAATGTTTAATGTGAGTCTTTTGGAAACAGAAGAAAAGTGCTGAAAAAATATTATAATTTCATTTGATGATGATTATGATGTTGCTGATGAGGAGGAAAACTGATTAAACTACCATGGTAAGTGAGCTGGTGGTGCAGGACCATCCTGCAGTGGGCCGAGGAGGAGCTGCAGTTGCTGATAGACCTCTGGATGCTGTTGAAGACCTCAGCGCTCGTCACTTCGGTGGAGATGGAAAACATGTTGACAGCAGAGATACGCACTCCGTCCTCCTGTCTGTGGGGAGGACAGAGGAGGTCAGAGGTCTATACTGAAAAATGTCCATCTTAAGTCTCATATTCAGTCTTAAAATCTTACTTTTCTGAAACAATTCTGCCAAATAGGTGAGATCATTCCACTTGTTTCCAATGCAGTTTCACTTGCTTCAGGATTTTTTCTAGAAACAAGTGTCAATATCTAGAAACAAGGCTGAATAGGCAGATCACTCCACTAGAGTCAAAAAATGACACTTGATTTAAGAAAATCCGTGAAACAAGTGGATTTGCATTGGAAATGCAAGTGAAATTATCTCACCCTGTAGGCAGAAATACGATTTTCTGACTCAATACTAGATTTACAAAAGAGAAGAGAAGGCCAAAAACCATCAATTCAAGGGGGTAAATATAATCATCATAACTATTTTCTTATGTGATTTTGAAATCCTAACAACAGTAGTAGTCACGGAAGGCTAAGATATTTCAATTCAAAAATTAAAAACAGCTGTCAATTGATGGTACTTGGCCTTTCTAATGCTAAATGACTTGTTAAGATGTCTGTCTGCTGTCAGAGCTTTTATCGGAAAAGTCCACTTGCATTCCTTGTTTATGTACATTGCAATTTCAGATGCAGTGATGCAAGAACTTACTTCTTACTCAGAGTTGAGCGGCTGTAGCCACGCAGAACCGACAACGAGGCATTGAGCTGAGGCAAAGAAAGGAAGAGAGTATAAATCCAGAGTATATTTAACATGTCATGATACACATAAATATGGTGGACATTTTCTCACAAATCAGTTGTTGATATGCAGAGATGCAGCGATGTGGAGCGCCTCTCACCAGCTGAATGATCTCTCTCTGGATCTCATGCAGGGTGGTGCTCTTGAAGATAACAGGGTCATGTGGGAGTCTGTTAACACTGAAGGTTCCCAGAAACGTCTTTGCTAAAGGACAGGGGAAAATGTACTGTCAGACCCAGACTTAAAAAGAAGGACAAGAGGGAACGAACTGGGACAAGGAGGGACTTTCCTGGAAGGAGTAAATATAACAGTTAATATCGAATTTAAGTTTGCGTAGCATTTCCACACCTGTAAAACACTGCAATGTTTGCACAGAGGCATATCTATTGATCAACTGACTGATTGATTGACTGTTGTGATGTATTCCAACAGAATAAAGGAGTTGTACCTCTGGTGCAGGTGCGTCCGTCCTCCAGGTCGAAGCCCAGTGGACATTCACAGCTGAAGGACCCTCGCGTGTTTACACACAAGGACCCGAGGGGGCAGGGGTACCTCTCACACTCATCCGCATCTACACACACACACACACACACACACACACAGGTGCAACTTGTATTATTATACTTGTGAGGGCTTTCATTGACTACATTCCCTAACCCCCAACCCTATTATTAACCCTGGTAGATAGCTCTCTAAGTGCGCATGCTAACGCTTTAGCATACAGTATGTTACGTAACCGTAGACAATTAGCATCGTAAAAGTGAGAAAATGAGCAGCAGCTTTAAGGCTGGATGGTTAGTTAATTTTAATGACAAGCATCTAAACCTGCCAGGCTTGTTTAGGGATTGGTAAAATAGATCAAATTTGAGAAAAAGAATGAACTTTCAACGGTGAGACTTCAAGCGTAACTTGTTTTCTTTACACAGGAAGTGAGCGAAGTTAGCTAGACAGCTAAAGTTCAGTAATGATGAAGATTGAGATTTTGTTTCCAGAAGTTATAAATCTACATAAAAAACAATACCAACTTTGGATTACTTATCTTCATACTTTGGATAATATTAGCCTCCTACAATTACTTAACACACTGTATGTTAACAACTATCTACTGGAGACACAGAGATGATTTTGGTACCAGTCCTCTCGTCAGATATTGAGTAAGGTGAGGACATGGTCCTCATAAGAACAGAAGTGCAAGAACACACACAGCACATCATGAAGGCAGATTGGCTAATGATGGATAAATATAATCCTCCTATCATTTACATTTTAGGCATTTATCTGACTCTCTTATCCAGAGTGACTTACAATGAGTGCAACAATAGACTAAGCTTCAATTCCTTGATCGCCAACATTACAAGCAACCAAAAATGACAATCTTCTTCAATCTTCTCTCAAATAAGAACAAACTGCTTGAAATGAAATACAGTAAGAGCTAAGAAGCTTGAAGTGCTTTGTGATACGTTACAAGCAGATTACAAGCCTGTTAGAAGCAAAGATAAACTTTTCTTACAATATAATGATCAGACAAACATATTCAATTGAATATGTTGTTATTAACTACGCATTCAACCCCCTATTTTATTTTGCATATTTTGTTTATTATATGATACTCTGATTATAATAATCCTGCTTATGAGCACCACTTCAAGTAAAGTGTTACCAGGGATTTTTATTTTAAATCCTAAAGAAAGGTCCTGGCGTAAGTCTTTAAATAAATGTGTGGTGTCTTATATGAACTATTTGAGATTATATTCTTAGGAACATTGTAGCAAACAACCTGGGGTGTTACAATGTTGTTGAGCTGACATGAGGACAGACTAGCTCACCCTGGCTGCAGGTCGGCCCTGTCCATGCCTGCAGACAGTGGCAGGTGAATTCACGGCCTTCGTAGCTCACACACGTCCCTCCGTTCATGCAGGGGTTTGGTGCACAGGGGTTTCCTGGATTTTCGGAGAAGAGAGAATGATTTTAGAGAATGGTTAAAACGAAATAGTAATTCAGTACCTAGTTGTAGGCTGGATATGTTACCTCCATCTGTAAATTTGATTATGTGAATAGTTTACAATGCACATTTACACATCTGGAAACATTTTCTGTATATTTGTTCTCCCACCTGTACACCAATAATGTGAATAGTTTCAACACTTAAAAACGTCAATGAAGACGCTGTATCTGTATTTATTTATCTGTTGTATTTCAATATATTCGATTGGTGTGATTACTTGTATTATCCTGAGTGCTCACTATTTGCCTTATCTATATCTTATCTTATTCTCTGCTGCTGCAACGATGCAATTTCCCCATTGGGATCATTCAAGTTTCATCTAATCTACTCTAATCTAATAAAACCTTATCAAATCTAACCTAATGGAAATGGATGAGAGACATGAGAGGGGGAAGAGAGTAATGAAAATGATCTGAGTCAGGACTTTGAACCCAGGCTACTAGACTCAGATAGTCTAAAAGCAAGACTACTGCAGCGTAATCGGGACGCAAACTGAGTAGTGCTTGTCTCGCAATGTAAGGAGGAGCTGATTCATTTTATGGTGCACATTAGAGAAAGTCCATAGAAGTACATCATGTGCAGATCTACCAACTAAAAGTCAGCCCCTATATTCTACAGACCAGGGAGAACTAGAAATAGTTTTTTGAAAACGGTTAATCTTGAACATACTACTGCACAACTTAACGTTGTACAGTTGTATAGTACAAGACTTGGACATTTCTGCCATCAGTATACAGTATATCAATTTTATCCAAAGTATGATTTGAGTTGTATTGTTGAGTCCACTTTTTCCCAGCTCTGTATGCTTGTGACCTAATCTCTCTGTCTTGTAAATGTTTACCAAATTGTCTGTTGCCCCTGTGTTTTGTGAGTCCTAACATTTTCATATAAATAAATGTGTGTTTTGCTACTCTCCATCACAATATTGATTCAAGCAATAGCCAGTTCATGAAAACTATTACATTTGCTGTTCTAAACACCCGGTGTCTGGTGGGTCTTCCTCAGGAAAAATATTTTTGTGCACAGGAAGTGATGCATTTTACATTTTTGGTTTGTTTTGAATAAATAGAAGAAGTAATGTGTAGTTACCCCCAACCCTCCTCTACCTACCCCTCCACCCCCCCAGCCCAGCAGCAGCAGTACCAGCCCTACCCAGGGGTCGCCCACCCAGGGCACCAGCGACAGCCACCGTGGCTGAACAGACAAAGAACAGAGCGGCACGTATAGAAACTCAAACCACTATCTCAAGGATTACCACTTTAAATGAAGAAAGAGGGTGAACTACTGACTTGGTGGTGCCTTGGTGGGCTGGACTTCAATGGGCGCTGTTGTCACCGCCTGCTCCGTGGTTCCCCTGTCAGTCTGCTTCCCCGTGGTGTGAGGTGTCACGGTGCTCCTGGTCCGGGTGCTGTGGCTGTAGGTGGCGGTGGTGTGCTCGCTGTGGGCCGTTGTGATCCCCGGAGTGGCCGTGCTGGTCTCCTGCTGGAAGGTGGTGACGTCTGTGGGGCTCGCCGCCCCCGTCGAGGGCCCCTGGGTCTGGCTGGGCGACAGGCGCTGAGGGGGGGCCGCCGCGGAAGTCTGCTGGCCCAGGGTGGAGGCTGTGGTGGAGGGCGTAGTGTGCTGGATGGTGCCCTGGGTGGGCGACCCCTGGGTAGGGCTGGCACTGCTGCTGCTGGGCTGGGGGGGTGGAGGGGTAGGTAGAGGAGGGTTGGGTGTGGGGGTGGTGGTGGTAGAGGCAGTGGGTGTGAAGGTCTCCTCCTCCTCTGTTACCTGAGATCTGTTCAGGAGTAAATGAATGAATGTATCTGTGAATCAATCAGTCAATCAATAAAGCAGTCAGACTTGGCTTGTTGATCACTTTTAAAGGAATACGGCAAGTTTTTGGGAGATGGACATGTTGGTCAACATAGACAGAAAATAGACTCTGAAATCAGCCATATGTCCCCGGTAGACCTGTGGCTCCGGTGCTCCATGCTAACACTTTAGCATAGACTATGTTGAGTGATAGTAGGCTACTAGCATTATGTCAAAGGTGAGAAAATGAGAACTTGTAGCTGTTCTAAAGCTAAATGGTAAGTAACCTTAAATGATATGCTGCCAAGTTTGGCAGCTTTGTGTAGGAGATTGGTAGAATTTACATGAAATATGATACAAAAGTAACATACTGTTTTGAACTAGCAGGGACTACTTTCCCTGTTTCCAAAGCAAGTGAAGGTGGTGGGCTATGGTAGACTGTGTACAGCTAAAAGCGGATGAATACATGGTTTCTCAACTGAAATAGTTACAAAAACAAACCTGGCTACATCAGCTATATTGAGTTAATATTACATTTTTAAAATGTATGAATCTACAGGCCAAATAGTAAAAATCATGGACAACTTTTTATTACTAAATGTCACATATCTTCATTTGGATAATGTTGGTGACCTGCTATTACTCAACATAGCGTATGCTAAAGTGTTAGAGTTACATTACAATGTCTAAAGGTACCTGTGTGTAACGGTGACAGGCGTGGTGGTGAGGAAGACCTCGGTAGCCAGCACTGGCCTGTCTGTCTTGGGGATGAAGGGCGACTGACTAGACAGGAACCTGGTCAGAGAATCATCCTGGTCCGTCACACTGGTTCTGACCGTAGGGGGCACTGTGGTCAGACCCAGTCCTGTGCTGGGCTCTGACCCGGTCTGGGATGACACCACTTCTGTTCCTCCCTGGTTCTGGCTGCTGGAGTTCTGAGCTCCAGTAAAAGACTCGGTGGAGGTCCCATCGGTGGAGGTCCCAACGCTGGAGTCCGAACCCTGGATTGTCCCTGAGGTATTGGTAGGACCACTCTCTGGTGAAATGACAGGGGGTGTGGACGAAACCGACACTTCCGATTGGTCAGTACTGTGGCCCGTCACTCTGAGAGGTGGGGTTGAATTGGGAGTCCCTTCCGACGCGAAGGTGGGTTGATGCTGGGTTATGTTAGGCTGTCCCGTTAAAGTGTGGGTTCCCCTAGACACGCCTGGACTCTCAGTCTCAGTCTCAGAAGATGTCCCCCTGGAGTGCGTGAGATGCTGGTCTAAATGCGTCGTATCCCTGTCATCAGCCCTGGTGGACGCGTGACTATCAGTATAGTCTTCAGATCTATCTGTCCCCCCGACCGGGATACCCCGTGTGGAGGGGGGCTGATGGGAATTGGAGTCCTCTGTAAACACGGAGGAGGTGCTGTTGCCGGAGGCGGAGGAGGTGACGGACAGCAGGGTCCTCTCCCCGGCTCGGCTGATGGTGGTGGAGATGTAGGTGCTGTCCGTGTGGACGGGGACCCCCTGGGCCGTCCCAGAGGCTGAGGCCGAGTCTGTGGCCGAGTCTGTGGCATCCCCTAGTCGTAGGGTGCTCTCGGGGCTGTCCCGGGGCAGCCTGGCCTCTTCCGTCACCGTCCAGGGCCTGGGCTCCAGGGAGAGGGCAGGGGAGAAGTCCGGCAGCTGGTCTGGGGTGGGGAGGTCCTCCCAGTCGGTGCTGCTGGCCTCAGTGGTGGCGACGATGGTGGAAATGAGAGGCTCGGTGGACGGGCCGGCCGTCTTCTCTAGTGACCAGCTGCTTGTTTCTGTGAGGGCTTGTGTTTGCTCAGTGGCTGTGGAAAAATGAAACAATAAATAATATTATTACACGGCTCAATTCTGATTGGCCAGTGAACACATTCTGAGGTCTGTTATTTCTGCTTCACATTGAATCACATCACTCCACAGTGAAGAAGTCTGGTCGATTTTATTGATTTCTACTAACTGGTCCTGCTGGTCAATTTTTTTTGGCAGAAGCTTACAAGTTACTTTAGCTTTAAATAAAATCATTTAAAATCAGTATTTCATGTCAAATGATGAATGTCTTTGGTAAATATCTGTGTAATAAGCAGGATAATGTACAGGGAGTCAATGCAACATGTGCAACATGTGGCCACTAGAGGGAACCCAACAGGCTGTGTCTGGCCTATATGGACTGCAGGAGGGGGAAGATGCTGTCAGAAGTAGCTTGCTGCGGATGTAATGATTTTGGGTGGAGAACAATTGGCAGCCGGGCCCGTCTACCCTAACAAAGGCCCGAGGCCCTAAATATGGCGGCAACTGTGTCTGTTGGGAATCGGCCATTTCCTTCCTAAAGCTGAGCGAGCACAAGGCCCTGGTAGAAAACTGTCACTGTGGTTGTGGGCGTCCAGCTAACTATTCATGTCCATTGTGTGTGGAGAGTTTTCACCCTGGCTCATTGTTTGTGTGGAATATAGTTAAGTTGTATGGTGCTAACAGACGTGAAAATGTCAGATGAAAAAAGCAACATTTTGCTTTACAATAGGAATTGCTTATAAAACTTTGTCTAAGACCCACTGTCATACGTACATAAGGCTGTGGCTTCAGTATCAAATTGTGAATCATCTTTTAATCATCCCATTATAGATTACATAACCAGTGTGGAGCTGGCTTTGTTTTCTTAGTTTGGTTGTATTCTAGCTTCATGACAGGCTGACAAGACATTTGTTTGATAATAAGTGTGTGTGAGAAATGAACCTCACCCGAAGTCAGTCAGGCTCTGGGGATAGGGTGTGGGTGTTTCTGTGTGCATGTGTGTGTTTGTATGTGTATGTGTGTTTATGAGGTCTCTTTTTCTGACCTAGGATTTTTCTCTACCTAGCCCTGATGGCTGTGCTGTCTGAGAGCCTGTGAGCTGGCCGGCCTCCAGCAGCCCAGAACTGGAACAACGGCACCCTGAGGATGAGCCTCGGCGCTGGACAGCATCCCAACAGCCAACACATACCAACAAGAAGCCACCATCCAAAACCAATGGAGGGGAGAGTTCATCTGCAGAACAGCCTGTCCGCAGGGAGGCTATGAAGGGAACTGGGCCACTGGCCTCTATTTCTCTCCCTCACTTCCTCTGCATGTGTCTCTCTCAGTCTTTCATTCTCTCTCTCTCTCTCTCTCTCTGGATCCAGTCCGAGCAACCAAACTCAGACTGGAACGTGCTATTGGCACCCGGTGACGGACCCTCCCAGATCCTCTGTTGTTTATCTCTCCGCTCTCCACCATTAACACAAGCTCTGTCAGTGTCTTCCTCTCACATCCGCTATGCTTCAAAAACTCAGCAGCAGGGCTATGGCTGGCATATTAATTTCAAGCAAATGCAATACGTTCAGCATATCAATCAGCAGAGAGGTGATGGTAGCATGTAGGAATGTTATGAAGAGAATGGGTGAGATTCTATTGTTTACAGGCCAAATAGATGGTTATGGCCAACGTTGCTAAACGTGACGCAGACTGTTGAGCTGTGTGTGTGATTCACAGCTTAATTTGTGGGTTTTGTAGTCAGAAGATTGCCAGCTTGAATCCCTGGATGAGGGTGTGGAAAGCGAATCTAGGTGAAATCTGTGTGAATGAAAGGAATGGAAAGTAAAAGAGGAGCACTTTTTCCTTCCTCAGCAGCATCTGTGCCCTTGAGCAAGGCACTTAACCCTCCAGCTGCTTCAGTGGAGTTGCTCACAGGCCAACAGTAGAAGACCGTGGTTGTGCTGGGCAGCTCCCAGTGTGAATGTGAAGCAGGGTGTTGCTGGAAAAGATCATAAAGCTCAGCAGAACCCTCATAACAGTCTGCCAAAATGGCCTTAGGTTATCATTTATACATCGTAAAACTTTGTGTCTGGATGCCTAACAATAGCCGCGGAGTGTTGTGTGTAAATAAAGGCTTGTCCCCAATAAAAGTATGGCAGAATTACTAGAAAGCACTCTAAATTCATACAATAGTCACAGCTTAAAATGTAATTAAAAATCCAAAAATATCACAAAATATATTACAAAAGGAGACGTTGCGTGCAGTGGAAAATGTGATGTGTGTGAAAATGTTTATCTCGTTTGATTCACTTTTGTGGCTTCATTCTGTTTTGATGCTGCAAGACTGATGACTATGTTCTGTTAGCCTACTGCTATGTTACCAATAATAAATCACATTTTCTAATAAAGTAGTTCATTGTTTTGTGTGACTTTGCATGAGAGCAGTAGCAGCGGCAGCAGCAGCAGAAGCAGTAGTGGTAGTCGTAGTCGTAACAGTAGTAGTACTAACAGTAGTAGTAACAGTAGTAGTAATAGTAATATACCAGTCTATAGTAAATTCTATCACTTTTAGGCAGACCAGGTACTGTAGACCTGCCAAAAGAAATAATGCTCTAAAAAAGGCCTGATGCTCTCTTTTGTTAAGGAAAATGAATGCCCATTTAAGTTTAACTGCAATTTAACCACTTGACTATCCTGCTGCCCCTACAAAGATAAGTTTATTTTATTTAATGAAACCACCTGTTCTTGTACCGTTTTCTCTTTGGTTTCTGGATTTCAATACTAAAATCAGACTTGTTAAACCTGTGGTCACAGAACGGCAGTTGTGGTCATGCTTTGAAACATGCTGTCCTGAGACTACATCCTATCAGAAATAAGGGTGACTTGTCACTTCCAACTCAAATGACGAAGGTTTTCTTAGCATGATGGTTGATGTGGGCCTGGTGTGCAGGGACCAGGGTTCAAATCCCACTCCTCCATGTCAAGTGTCAAGGCTTTTTTTTAGTCCACAACAACGCCTCAGGTTATTTCCAAGGAGGAAATGCCCAAAAGTTTTGACATTCAGATCATGATAGGAGCACTAAATACAGGACTGGGTTTCTCACTGTTTATTAGTGATTGGACAAAGTGTATGTAAGTTTATGAAAATGTTCAATGTCAGTTCAACTCACTGATCAATATGAAAAGACATAAACTGATGAATGAGAATAGCTTGTAACAGATGAGGGAACCCCATCAATGTATCTCATGGAATTTATCATTGAAGCTAATTAACATTAACTATAATTGCTGAAGGTTAATCACTTGTTTGATGCTACTTACTATGATGTATACTGTGAATGTAAGTAAAAAAGATTTATGTCAGCCTAAAAGGTTGGGTAAACTATATTCCATAAATTGCGTGGATTTAGTGGGTTTACCGTCTTCTATATCAGAATCAGAGAAGTGAGATTGTAAGCCTTATAAAGACACTTTCACACTATTGCACCACTTCTAAGTGAATGATAACTACTGGAGCAAAAATAAGCAATGCCATTTCTTTTCTTTCAACAACCTGTCTCTAGTGGTACCATGTCTAAGATGAGGAAAGTAATTTGAACTCATTCTGACATGTGGTCTGTGGCAGATAGAGTAGCTTAAGATATTTCTTCTCAATGGGTATTTCCATTTAGAATTCAAGTCATTTAACCAACAGCCTGCAGGCACCAACAGGCAAACTTCACCTTGACTTAGTGAGTGTTTTGTTTCAATCAAATATTCAAGTATTTCATTTGTGTGATGAAGAGATGGATGTTCAACCTACCAAAAAACAAAAAATATGCATCTGTGGCATTCAATAGTGAGTTTATAGTGATTGTAGTTATTGTGCTTAATATATATATTTTTTAATCTCCTATGGTATCACTATAATATTCCTATAACATTCCTATAGTGACTTATGACTGTGGTAGTGAGTTTATAGTGACCTTAATGTACTTTATGGTATTTTTATCTCCTGTGGTATCACTATAATATTCCTATAATACCTCTATAGGGACTTAGAGATTTTCTGTTATGTTTGTATAGTATCATCCTACTACAGTTAATTTTTATATGGGGTGGGAATGGCTCTGAAAAGTAAGACATTTACTTTATTTAGCAGACATTGACACTTTCAAGGGAGGGACATTCTCATACGGGACAATGGGGTTCTAGTTTTCAAACTATCTTACCAGTGTTACTGACAGTCTTCTTACCCAGGCTTCCTGCAGTAGAAGTGTGTGTTTCAGCAGTGTGTGCGCGCAGGAGGTTTCCTCCACTTGGTACTAAACTCTCGCTGGAGTGTGAAGCTGAAGTTGCAGCGGTGAACACTTTGTTTTCCATGGTGCTGAGTTCATCTGTGCCAGCTGAATAATAATATCCTCCCGTTACCGGATCCCCGGTGCTGTTGTTGTTGTTAGTTGGGGTCCACGCACCGAGGGGCCCCGGCAAAGCCAGCAGGAGGACCGACAGAGACAAACCGAGGACGTGATTCAAAAACCACGTTTCCATGATTTTTCAAGACCTGAAAACGGCCGCCGATAGATTCCGAGTAAAGACCGAATAGAGACCGGGGAATCTCCCGGGGCCACCATGGGAAGAGCGCTTCGGCTTTTAATGGAGTCTCATCATAATAAAAAATCCCTCCAAAAATCCATTAGAGATCCGCTGGGTCCGACGGCGGGGAATAGTCGATAGTAGAGTTGAAGCAGAAGCCTGTTATCACAGTGGAGGCGCCTGGGCTCCTCCCACACACACACACACACACACACGCAAGGGCGCACGCGCACACACACACACACACACACACACACACACACACACGTAGGCCTACATACACACACATACACACAGCAGCGATAGCGGTTTCCCACCCAATCCGCTATTCAACACAGTAGTTTATGCTGCCTTCAGGTGCTGTCGGAGAAGTCCAAGTTGAGCTGCACATGAGCGAACCAGCGGAGCGGACTGGAAAAGTGGGAATTTTCTGTTACAGGGGTTTTCAACCATGAAGAGGCCCAAGAGTCTACAGGTTTTAAGTCCAACCAATCGTTACAGCAGCTCATTTCTGTGATTTATCTCTCCTCTCTGGTTGAAGGTGCTAACCAGTGAAGTTTGGTGGTAGCCTATTCTGATACATTTAGGCAGAATACAGCATGGGCTGTAAGTCTTTACCACATTTATATAGTAGCCTAATGTGATACATTTTTCCTACCCAACAGGATGGGATACCCTAGTGTTTTAGTATTTGGTTGATATGAAACTCTGACTCAGACTCTTGGGCCTCTGTCACACAGGGTTCATTGGCTTCTTTGATACCCGACTGAGATGTTACGTTTAGAGGACAACAGCTGATGGTAATAAATAATGTATTTTGTCATTATATGTTACCATTAGGCATTCATTTTTTTACTGTCTATATTGTTCTGCAAGTCACATTGAGATGTTTAATCGTTTATATCTGTTGACTCCAAAGTTGCATTGGCATGAGTGACTGCTTGTCAGACTCAGGAGAGAGTTTTGTGTTGATTAGATGTCACTGATGCCACTGTCCTTTTCCTAATTGTCTGTTTTCTGTCTCTACCTGCTGAGTTACACTGACAAGAGATGACTCGTAAGACTCAGGATAGATTTTCCTATGGGTTTTCTATTTCTATTGATCCAAAAGTCATATTTACATGAGTGATGGCTTGTCAGACTCGGGAGTGAGCATCCCATTGATTATCGATGTCAACCGAGCCCCTCCCTCTTTCCTGATTGGCTGCTATTTGATAACAAAGTCACTGACTGATGGCTTGGTGGGCTCAGGAAAAAGTCCTACTTATTAGTGATGTGATTTAGGCCCCTTCCCTTTTCCTGTTTGGCTGTGTTTTGATCATCTATATCTTTTGATTCTGAAACCACCTTATGATGCGTGATGGCTCATTGGACTTAAATTATGACTTAAACTATTGTCTGCTTTGTCTTTAAAAATCATGCTGCTATTCTCTCATTTATCTTAATTGATTCCATGATTGCCTCAAGATTACTTTCAAGTGTTATTGTAAGAACAGTTGTTACTGATATCACAATGCAACAATTTATAAGGGCTTTACACTGAGTGTTTCATAAAAAAATTACTGAGGACCTTAAGTGCTGTTATAAGATGGGCTCTTGTTTCAATTTATTTCACTGATACAAGATTGGTCCGTGCATAAAGTATAATTCATTTGCAGTTGTTCACGTTGTATAATGAAAAATCCCATACTTCATGCACGGACCAAGATTATATTCCTTCAACTATTTGGAGCCCGCTAATTACATTCTCTGTGTAACTCTCAAACCCAAGGCTAATCAAACCTTGTGTGTGGCACCTACTGCACCCCAAGGCAGTTGCCAAGAAATCAAAACAAAAGGATGAAAGCACACATCAAAACAGCAATGCAGGGGAGCTGGTTTCATAGAGCCAAATAGGTTGCAGCATATCACAAATTACCAGCCTGCTGTGGACATCAAGCTGCCTCATCCAGTCTGTAACACCTCCAAACTGGTGCTACTACTCCACAGCAGCCTTGCAAAGCAGTTTGGATGAGCAGAGGTATGAAGTTACCATGGCGTAAGTTAGCTTGCTAAACCACTAACCCGGCTTGGTGAGACAGGCCCCTAGCAGCTCTGTGGCTTTCACTGAGTGTACCAAGAGTAGAGATGACACCACAAACCGCTCAAACCTGCCTGGTGACAGAGCGGTGAGGAAGAAATCCAGGCCGGACTGAATCTGTGTCTCCATTAACAGCACAAGGAAAATCAAAACGACTCAACAGTACCACAGGAGTGAAGGTGACCTGTCCTAGAGGCATTACCAATTAGAAAACACCTCTCAGAGCTGAATAATACTTTGCTGTGGGGAATTAACAGTATTGAAATACCTTGTATTTGCAAAAACACATACTGTTATTATGTAATTGTAAGGATACAGTTCACTTTGGCATTTTAAATAACACTACAGTCAAACACCTATCGCTAAAGCTGGTTGTAAGTGTTGCACTTTGTGCCACTCTTCAGGTGTTTGAAGAAGAAAAGGAAGTGGTTCTCTCGGCTCTGCAAACTGTTCAGCCGCAAGAACAAAGAGAGACCGACTTGAACACTGTGACACACATTAATCCACATGACATGGACAACATGGATGTATTATTGAAATATATGTAGTAAGGGATACAAATACAGTAAAATGCTCTCACAATCACTGTGGCGTTACTTCTTCCTTCTTCCACAACTGAGTGCTTTAAGCAGATCTTTGGCTAATCACTGCTGTTGCCCCAAAACCACATAATGATTTTCTCCATTTGTAGAGGTAGATGATTTGTAAATGCAGTTTTCATCTGACATGTTTTCCCTCCTGTAAAGCAGGTTGTAACACACACACACACACACACACACACACACATATTGTATATACTGTATATACACACACTATATATTTCTGTGACTGTAATGCTACAATTGAAGTTTGACCCTTATAGTCTATGAGGACAATTCAACCAGTTTTAATTTTTACTTTATTGAAGAAATAGCACTAACAATCCACCTACCTCTGATCTCTCTCTCTCTCTCTCTCTCTCTCTCTCTCACTCACACACACACACACAAACACACACACACACACACACATTGTGCAACTCCAAAGAAGCAGCTGGTCTTTCCCACGGCCACCACAGGAAAATGATCTGAGCCGCTGAATGTTCCTGTTCAGTAGAATATGGGTACAGAATGTGGCCCAGACAGGATAACATGACTCTAAAGCCACTGTCTAAAGGCAAATTGCAAAATCTGCGAAATTGCAGTCCCAGCCTGTCTACCATGACATGTAATTGAGCCAGTGTGTCAGTCAGTCAGTTGAGTGGCGGCGGCACCATCCTATCCGCCTCGATATAGGAGGACTGGTGATAGCGGTGACGAGAGGCGAAGTCGGCGTTCTCCTCCGTCAGCTGCTTGGTTTGCATCCCGACCCCGGACAGTGAGGGCGTCACCACGATCTGGTCCTTGGGAGAACCGTCTCTCCTGAGAGGAAAAGGGATTGGTATGGAGAAATGGGTTTAAGGTGAAGATGTGACCCATTAAATTATCAGCAAATTGTAAATGAAATTATTTACAGGTACAATTCCTCATCTTATACGCTAGGACTTAGTAATAGCAGTGCCAATAGGTCATGAGCTGCATGGAAAATCCGTGCTTCATTAATAATCTGGACAGATTATTTAGGATGTAAGATTCTTGAAAGATTGTCAGAATTGCATAATACAGCACTGTGATCCGAATGTCCAATACTTAACAATGACGGAAAAAGCCCTTTTTCTCATTCCAGGTAACTCAATTGACTACTCTTTATACACAATGCAAATATAAATAGGCATTTTACAGGTTTAAATTACATTTCAAACTCTTAATCAGCTCTCACACATTCTTAATGATGAACTCCATCCAATTTGAGAGTAGTGGAGCAATCTATGCACCAAAGCTATTCTGATTCCAGGCTGGGCATTTTGTAACAGAGTGATAAAATTGACATATACCTGCCAATGCTACTCAGTGTTGATTTGAGCCATGCGAAAAAGCTGAATCGAGCTGCAATTCCTGCAAATACATAAAAAAAAACAAAGACTGTTATAGTGTTGTCCTGGACACGTGCAGAAAATAGTAGATGCACCAAAAAGGCCAAACAGTGTGCAACAAATTAGCTACATTTACTCTGGAAAAGCTGCTTACTGTCTTAGAATGATCTAAAGTAGTATCAGTGCACAGAAACGGAGTAACAGAGCAGGGAAGTATGAACAGCATCTCACTGGCCATGCCACCTGTGAAACAAGTGGTTGACACTTGTAGAGCTCATGCTCAGGACTGTTGAGTCAGAGGGCTGAGGCATGTCGTTATGTGCAGATTGTATAACACACAGTTGCAGGGAATCCCATCCAGCTATTCTAGAAATCCTAAGCCACAACAGCTGCCAGGCAAAGACACTGCAAGTGAAACTCTCACCAGAATGTAGCAAAGAGCACATAAGCCAGTCCACTTTCTCTGGGGATGATAAGTAACGGTTAGACCTAATGATGAAGCCATGCGGTCTCAAAAGAGGAAATGTACTAAGACAGTCACCTATGGGTAGTCCAGGACTTGTTTTCCCAATGTAGAAGTAGAGCAGCAAGGCCACTACTATGTTTGCTAAGGCGTAGACCCACTGAATAACGAACATTATCAGGATGGAGCACAATGCCTGAAAGAAAACAGACAGCGATACATTAATATTATTCATTTACACTTGGACATATTGGCTGAAAATATGACATATTGGAACTACTAAACTACATACTGCTGCCAAAGAAATGATGGATATCTTTTAATGTGTAACTTACACCGATGAGAGCGACCCAGTGGTTGCAGAACTTGGCATAGAATGAATCCGGCATGGGTTTGATTTCCAAGCTCTGGTGCTCTGGTTTACCACCAGCACCTGGGAGATTTAGGAATGGGTCAGATTACTACATAAAACGCGACCACAAAGAACCTCTGTGATCTCTACTCTCCGGTCTAGTGTGTCACGGGTAAAGCTGTTCACCTGTGTTGTGGCTGTGCGGCCCAGCGGACTGATCCAGCTCGACACGGCTCAGTTTAGGAGGGGACTTGACTTGAGGGTCTTCTCCAACCCCGGGCCCCAGTTCCCCGGGTCCACGCTGGACCTCGGCCTCCTCTTCCGGGGGAGCTGAGCCCGTCTCCTGGCCTGACACATTGCTGTTCAGGTCCAAACCGAAGCTGTCCATCAGCATCTGCTTGGCAGGAACCTTGGTCTTCCTGCTCTTGCATCTGCTGCTCAGCTCTTGCGTGGAAGAGATCTTCTCAGCCCCAGCGTCTCCATTTGGGACAGGGGGAAAAATCCGGTCCATGTCTTTAGTGAACTCCAACAGAGTGCCTTTACCCTGCGGACTCTTGCCTCCGCTCCCATAGTTCTGGTGGGTGACCTCCAGCAGCGGCCTGGAGCTCTGCCTGATCGGCCTCCGCTGGCTCCTCCCGGCCAGGAGCAGGGCGTCCCTCCTCTCCTTGGTCTGGAGCTGGTAAGTCATGGCCACACTGAAGTAGGAGTAGTCGATGAAGCTGTAGGTGAGCATGAAGTTGATGGTGACGATGGGGGCCAGCACGTTGACCCGGCCGATGAAGATGAAGGCCATGGTCAGCAGGCTGGTCAGACAGATAGCTGCCACTGGGGTCTTGTTAGGGCCTTTCTGTTTTAGTGCGAGGGAGAGTGGGAGAGAGAGTCATGTAATGGCAAACAAAAAGGTGATTAAAGCTGCACACATTTTTATGTAAGAATACATAAAAATGTCAGCCATCTTATCAGCCTAAATCACAAAGTGGAGCTGAAACAGCAGTAAGCAGCACTCCGTCCAGAGAAAGCTGAACTCACCAACATTAGATATTTTCCTCGTCCCTTTGGTATCCTTTGGCATAAAGCATCACATACTGGCTAGGTTGATAAATAGGAGCGTGCTGTGTGCAGTTAACTTAACACACATCACGTTACAGGATTTCTGGGTATTGAAGTGTTTTTAAATACACCATTATAAACAAAAACAAATTATAATTTCAGAAAAGCATTACTGTAGTTTATGCTTTTTGCTGAGCTTTATTCTACAAATAAAAAGGTGTGTAAACTGAGTTTAGGTGGGTTTACCCTCCACTACACCCCTGGACAGAGAGACAAAGAGAGCACGGAGTGTCGGTGGTAAATCATTAGGTATAACTGAAACACCAGCTATAACAAGAGTACAATAACAATACACCAACAATAACCCTTTTTCTTTACTTGGGAAAAATCTTTCTAATTCATAGTTTGTTAACCAGCTTGCTTTCACTGCTCCAGTCCCATCATAGAGCTAAAGGAGCGCCGCTGTGTGCCTGGCGGGCCTCCAGCCTCACCAGGGCCGGGCCCCGCCTGTCGCCCTTCCTGCGTTTGTTCTGAGGCTTTGATTTGGGCCAAGATGTCTAGGGCCTCATTCCAGCCCGCTGAGAGAGGTCAGACGCTGCTGCCGCCCGGGGAAGTCTGAGGAAAATTGGAGGTGGCTGGGGTCGGGACGCGAACGTGACTGTATGCGTGTGTGAGTGAGTGTGTGTGTGTGTTTGTGTAGCAGCAGTGTGTCATAAGTCATCGCTGTAATGCACTCGGTCCCCTCGCTTCTATAGAGTGGAGACGGCCACTCTATAATTAGGCAGTCCTCTAACCGTTTCCCATTGAGTCCACCCACCACACCCCCTATACATCCAGGCCAGGCACTCTGATATGCTTACATGCGCACCAATACCCCCATTACTGGGAGTAATCAGCTTAAGGCAATATTTCAATTACAATGTTTACATGGCTCAAAGTAATGTGATTTCTCTAGTAACCCAGTTTATATGGATTTATTTAATAATCAGTCTGCACTGTGCCATGTTGTTTCCTTTGCTATTTCTGTATTTTCTCTGTGTCTGTCTCTGTTTTGTTTTCTTGTTTTATCTTGTTTCATACTGTATTGCATCATTTTGTTTTGTGATTGATTAGTTAGATCTAGGTAGGCCCGTTCTCTTTGAGACATGCTTTAATGATGAAGGATGAAGGGCTTTGTAAATAAACTTGACATGTAAATACAACTTTTGGGTTACCATGTCTGAACCCCCCCCCCCCCAAAAAAAAAAAAAAAAAAAAGATTTACTAAGGCCTTTACATGTCCAAATAAATAAAAAGAAAGATTAAGCAGAAATCTAGGTCTGTTAATCGGGTTCTGCTTACTCTGATTATCACCTTACTCCCATTAAGATAATCAGATGAAGGCAATACACCGACTACTGAAATATAAATGCCTTTATCGGGTTAAGATTGAATTATTAGTGTGCCTGTAAACATATTAAGTGGCTCAGTGCTGGATGTAGTGTGTGACAGTTCTCATTTAGCCATGGGGGTTGAAAGTGCAAGTGTATGGGAGCGCGCAAACACACACCATCACTAAGTAATCGGAATGTACATGCTCATGTTGTTCATTGCTCTATCCACCCACCCACCCCTTTTCCCAGGAAGGCCAGGGCGGGGATGACCCTCTCTTGGGCGATGCACTGGAGGATCCTGGGTGCTCCGTACAGGCCGCCCATGCAGGAAGCCAGGGAGGAGATGTAGAGGCCCAGCAGAAAGAGGAAACCCACCAAGGAGACCTGGAGGAAGAGGGAAAACAAACAGAGGGTGGGAGAGGAACACAGCGACTACACCCAGTTCAGTTCCGCTGCAGCCAGCCCCTTATGAAAACAATGTGGGCCGACCACTGATGGAGAAGTAAGGGACGCTGAAAAGATTCGATGATCGGTTAAAGCCAATTATGATTTTACTTGAGGCCCAGCATGAGGTGGTAATAGTATGGATTTATTAGTGTTTTGTAGTCATATCCACACACCAATTGGCAATGTCATATAAAACTGCTATATTTCTTAAAAACCTTATATCTAAAAACTATTTTAAAAAGTACATTCAGTCTACATTGCTGTGTAAGATATTTATGTTCAGTAACCTCAATAGACCCAGTTACATGATCTACTAGTAATTAAAAACACTCAAAAACGTTGAGAAATAGGTTAAGAGCTGTCTTGGGCCAGGAAATTAATGTAGCTGCCCTTAAAAGCGCCACCCACTGAGGTGGGCTGTTAGGTTGATTTGTACCCATCACACACACAGATGCACAATCCCTGACCCATTTCATCCATTTCTTCCCTCTCATAACTTCTGGCATTGCATGGGAAAGATCTGATAATGACTGTTGTTTATAAGTAATTCAGTAACTTCAGTTTGAGTACATTTTAAATTAGCAAGTAGAATTAAGTAGAATTTCAGTCCTGTAATTTTACTTCTACTTAAGTAAAATTTCAGCAAAGTAGCAGTATTTCTACTTGACTAGGAGATTTTGATACTCTTATAACAAGTTATAGTTATAGGTATCAAGGGTAGCGCTGATGTTCCCTGGAAAGAACCATGAAATTATGTATTAGTTATATAGAAAATGTAAGCAGCCTGGTGGAGTCGATAAGATACTGTACATTTCTAAAAGAATTTTGGATCCTGGAAAGAACTGCAAAAAAAATAATAGGCAGAGGTCAATTATCAGAAGTCATTATTCATATAATTATATAATATAGTTATTTGTTGAATTCTTCATTTTAATTAATTTCTAATTTTTAACTATAACTACTACTATTTAACTATAACTACAACATAATTTCATGGTTCTGTCTTGGAAACAACAGATTTTCCGTATAATTATTACCTCCGTCAAGGAGGTTATGTTTTCGGTGCCGTTTGTTTGTCTGTTAGCAGGATTACGGAAAAACTACTGGCCCGATTTTCATGAAACTTCGTGGAAGGGTGTAGCATGGGCCAAGGAAGAACCCATTAAATTTTGGAGCGGATCCGGATCCGACTCACGAACAAGCAATAATAGCACGAACCTTGGCGGAGGTCTGCGCTCTCCGAGTGCCCTTCTAGTTAGTACATAATTTCATGGTTCTTTCCAGGAAACTTCCTAAGAAATGAACAGTTCCTTTCTAGGAAATTATTAGGAAATTGCGAGCCCAGAAAATAAAGTGTTACCGTATCAGGTATCAGGTTTCAGTTACAGGTACTAGATCTTTCTGAAAAGCTTACAGAACCTACAGATAGCCAGGGATTGGACATAGTGTGACCTTTGGATGGCATTACAAACGGGGATATGCATTAACCACACAACATCAACAAGAGGAGCTTGTCATTGTGGGGAATCCCTCCTGGTAGAGAGGGACAGGCCCTTAGAGGGAAGGATGGAAAGAGAGACAGAGACAGAGAGAGAAGGAGGAGGTTACCTTTTCCGCTATCAAGAAGTCATAGCGCAGTGCTTCTCTGGTGCAGATGGCCCCCAGGAGGAAGACAAAGACCAGATACAGGAACCACCTGTGGGTCACCAACAGTACACCACACAGCATTATCAACTGGTCCTCTCTCACTATTAATAGGAGAATTGTGTCAACGCAAATCCACACCCGAGTGACTGATATGGGTCAAACTGGAACTCTGGGTTTGTCTGTTCTGCACAATGGAAGGGCAGAGGTTACCCTTTTAAGATTATGCCACTGATTGGTCTGACTGCACCACACAAGTAAAACGAAACACATTTGGAAAGCACCTTTTAGGATTAATCATATTCCAAGGGAAAGAACTTTGGGGGCGTTTCATTTGAAAACTTGAACGATGTGGTCAAGTTGAATAGAAGGAGAAATGTATGTTGCAATCTTGTAATAGTGGTGTGATATGGAATTGTGCAACAGGCATGAACATGAAGCTAAAGTACAAAAAAGTGGTTCTGTAGCTCAATGGGTAGAGCAAGGCATACTTTTACTGTCGCTCAGTCTATACTTTAACAGTTGTTTAGTCTGGGTACTTTTACTACATTTTAGTCTTTATTTTTCACTGTAGTTCCGTCAGTATATTACTTTTACTGTAGTTCAATCTGTATGCTTTTACTGTAGTTGTAGTCTGTGTAGCTTATTCTGTAGTTTACTGTAGTGTTTTTGTTCATTACTGTATTGTCATAGCTACAGTTTATTTTAGCTTTTGCATCGTTTAGTGTAGCATTTATGTCGTAGTGTAGCGCTTTTGTTGATTAGTGTAGGGTTTGTGTTGTTTGGTGTAGCATTTGTGTCATTTAGTGTAGCGTTTGTGTCATTTAGTGTAACTTTTGTGTCATTAAGTGTAGCGTTTGTGTCATTTAGTGTAACTTTTGTGTCATTAAGTGTAGCATTTGTGTCATTTAGTGTAACGTTTGTGTCATTAAGTGTAGCGTTTGTGTCATTTAGTGTAACGTTTGTGTCATTAAGTGTAGCGTTTGTATCATTTAGTGTAACGTTTGTGTCATTTAGTGTAACGTTTGTGTCATTAAGTGTAGCGTTTGTATCATTTAGTGTAACGTTTGTGTCATTTAGTGTAACGTTTGTGTCATTAAGTGTAGCGTTTGTATCATTTAGTGTAACGTTTGTGTCATTAAGTGTAGCGTTTGTATCATTTAGTGTAGCGTTTGTGTCATTTAGTGTAACATTTGTGTCATTTAGTGTAACGTTTGTGTCATTTAGTGTAGCGTTTGTGTCATTTCTTACGAGGTGAAGACAGCTGCTAACGTTCCGACAGGGATGTTGTTTTCAGGCCGCTGAAGGTCTGAGCTCATGTTGAAGCCTGCCATAACTCCTACACACACACACACACACACACACAGACACACACACACACACACACACACCACAAATAATTCATATAACATACAATACGGGGATGCGTTAGGTGTAATGCAGGAATTCAAAAGTTTGAGTATTGAGTTAATCTTAAAGAACAATATGTATTCTGGTATACCAGTGCTATGCTGATAACCTTGAGTGACCTGTAATCGAAGCTTCTTATGTAATATAAGATCAAGTGGAGATCAAGTAGAGATGATGGGGGCAGCTCACCTGTGGCAGCGGGGAAGAAGACCCCAAAGACGGTGAAAAAGTTTTCCCCTGTGCTGTAGTCCGGCATCATGTTCCTGCCAAGCAGCTCGGCCGAATAACCAATGAAGCCATGCTCTGACAGAAGAAGCAACAGTACACAAATAACAAAGCACATCAACATCAATACTTAAGGTTAGACCTATATGGGATTTTGAAGGCCAATACTCATACCAATATTTTTGGATTGAGGCTGCCGATTGCTGATATTTTGTGTCAATGTTCAGTTGACCATTTTCATGTTGACCAAAGTTGACCATTTTTATGTCAAGTCGATTCTATTTGTATAGCCCTTAATCACAGTTACAATCTCAAAGGGCTTCACAACACCCACATGATGAAAACAATGAATGAAAACAGCATTTGTCAGGGTGGAAAAGCCTCTGAAACAGCATTCAGACCATCATGGAACATCAATAGAATTGAAAACCATGCTAATGAAATTCTTTTACATGTGTTAGCAGCTCCTTAAGGCAGAGTGAGGCAGGTTTCACTGCAGGTTTTACAGACTGAAGCTGTGGAGTAAAATCCTCCCACATCACACTGGAATGATTTCTCTGGTCAGACATCTGATACAAAAATAATAAAATAAAAACAACATATTCACTAGCTGTGGTCAGGGAGGAACCTCCATCATATCTGAGGTGGACGACACCGATATTCACCAGCCGATATTCGATTTACAATAAAAGGTCAATATCAGACAGATACATCAGTCTAACCCCTGTGAAAAGGGCCAGAGGTGTGTTCATACATAAGCACTATAACGGGCCTCCTTCAAGCAGTATGAGATGTCACCCTGGTGCTTTTGGAAAGCTGGACATGAGAGCCATCAGCTGGTGGAAGAAAAATAGATTAATACTGGGATGTTGTCATCAGAGTGGTCAGAGTTTGTTCAAGAAAAAAAACTGGTGGAGTTGTAAATGAGAAAATGTGGATGACTGCTTAAGATGAAAGTAGAGGAAAAATGTACACTGGTATTTGTGAGGTGCAGGACCAAAAGACTGCACACTCTACATAAATCTATAAAAACCCCAGTGTTTCCCCACCAATGAAGTGCTGCATTTTGTCCTTCTCAGCAATCAAAATTCTTTTAAAATTAGATCTACAATAATATCGCAAGTTGCTTTTTTTGGCCACAACCATTTCATAACAGCTATTATTAGCTTCTAAAAGTGGTTTTTACCAGGAAAGAGCTACCAGACACTGGGTGTTTAGAACAGCAAATGTAAAAGCTTTCATTAACTAATCACTATTGTGTTATATCAGTGATAGAGAGCAGCAAAATTAAGATTTATTTATATAAAAATGTAATGGATTACTACTTTAAACAAGTGAAAAATCTGCTGATGAGGTGACAAACAGGTAAAAATGTAATGGAAAGTCAAATTATCTCACCCCATTGGTAGATGTTTTCTCTTGTTTACAGGAAAACAAGATTTTAACACTCAATACTAGACTAAAAGACTAAATGACTAATTTGGATTTTTTTTTCAGTATCGAATGGAGGTGTTGCTGATGCAATAATCTCTTTGCGGCTTTCAGATCTCACCATGACTCAAAGGTCTTCCCAAAAAATACAAACGCCAAACAAAAAAAAGTTATAAACTACATTGGCTGTCCAATACTAACCAACATTAGTGGCACGAATAAGTAGCGCTATCCTGTGCTTCCAGACTGGGCCTTTAAAAATGTGCAGCCTAATGACAGTACAGGTCAGTCCAGTCGAGACCAGTACGGAGAGAGTACAGGGAAAGACAGGTCTGCACTGGTGGGGGGTCATTTAACCCAGCGAGCCAAATCTGAAGGACCCGCCTATGTTACAACACCGGACATTTCCCCCTTGGTTATCTTGCGATGGGAAAGAATGTGTTCTCTCAGATTAATGACATGTTTATCCAAAAGGAAGTCACCACCCTTTTCAGAAGCTCAGCAGCTTCCAAGTCTGACTGAAAGAATGAGAGAGAGCGAGAGAGGGAGACAGGGAGAGAGAGAGAGAGAGAGAGAGAGAGTGAGCATGCTCATTTTTGTCTTTTGTTTTAGAAATGCATGACAAAAGCCAAACCCAAAAGGGCTGGACGTAGTTATTCCAACCAAGCTTTTCTTGCTATCCACATGTTCTCTAGGGTCGAAATGTAAGGAGGCTGTAAAAACCCAGACTAGGAGCCCAAACCCTTGTCCACCCTGTGACCTGATGAGACCACCCTCTATCCAAACAATCAGAATGTAACTAAGCCAGGGCAGTCAGTGTCCATGTCTGCACCGCGGGCTCCCCACCCTCTATATAACATCACGCTCCAACACCCGACCAAGCCTGACTCACACAGCGCTCAGCACTGAGCTCTCTCCGAGTGTGAAGCTGAGGGTGTTCACTTATTTATAAGACAAAACGATTTCTGTGAACATGGATGGAATGTTTGGTTACACTGACAACGTTTAAGCATTTGATCTCTCATGAATAAAGGAGAAAAGAGAAAAGCCTGGTTATTCTTTGGATTATACTGGGCTGATATTGGTAAAAATCGGATATCAGCCAGTCATTGTCGTCCACCTCTGATATGATGGAGGTTTCTCCTTGACCACAGCTAGTGATGATGTTTTTATGATTACTATTATTTTAATATCAGATGTCTGACCAGAGAAATCATTCCAGTCAGGGCCGGATCATGGTCCCTCGAGGCCCCTGGGCACATGTCTTTGGAGCCCCCCCAGTGGCAGACCCATTATACTACGTTAAACAATAAGGGCGCTTCGGCTTAAAAAAAGATTAGCAGGATTGGTAGGAGGGGCAACACAATGGCGCAGTGGTTAGAGCTGTTGCGTCGCAGCAAGGAAATCTGGGTTTGACCCCGGCCCGGGTTCTCTCTGTGTGGAGTTTGCACATTCTCCCCGTGTTTACATGGGTTTCCTCCCACAGTCCAAAGATGTGCAAGTTAGGTAAATTGATCAAGCCAAACTGAGTGGGAGTGTGAATGTGAGAGTGACGTCTGATCTGCCCCAGTTTTTTCCTTACGACAAATAGGAAGTGAGAGTCCTGCCTCTTGCTACGTATTGACCTTTTCTGGCCAGGCTTTCCTATATGGGTGTCATTCTTACCTTCCTCCTCGCAAAATCATCCACTAGTTCATCAAAGTCTAGCTGTCTGACAAGGTCTGATTCTATAGACATAAATGACAATGAGTTATTAGCATTATTTTCTTTGTGCTGTTTTCTCAAGAGTATTTTTTCATGATCTTAAGAAAAGGAAAAATAACGATAATGCTAGCTAGCTATTAGCAACCTGGCAATTAGCAAACCGAGTGTTAAACCTTCTATGCCTGCCTGTTGTGTCATTTTTAAGCATAATTTTTATTTATAGGTGCAAACCAGCTGATGTCATGGAGTGACCAGTGGGCATTTTATAACAGGAGTGCATAAAAATGATCCAAAATAAAAAATGAAGACTCCATACCTTTTTATTTCTATTCTTTGTCTCGTTGCCTTGCACTATGAAGACACACACCCCCACTTATCATATATCATTCAATTCTGCTTGATCTCCGGCAAAGAGTATGTACAGTATGTGCCGAGGTGTCAGGGGGCCCTAGTGGTCAGCTCGCACTGTATGTGCTGACTGCCGAGGTGTCGGAGGGCCCTAGTGGTCAGCTTGTGCTGTATGTGGCGAGGGGCCGGGGGGCCCTAGTGGTCAGCTTGCGCTGTATGTGGCGAGGGGCCGGGGGGCCCTAGTGGTCAGCTTGCGCTGTATGTGCTGGTTCAACATCCTTTGGCAGTATCGGGCCACAGGGCCTGAGGCTTCGGAGGCCCCTGGCCCCTAATGCACCTGATTATTAGACAATACAGTGGTGAGAGCATCCATATTTTACTTGCTAGTCAGACAATATGTCTGACTAGCAAGTGTACATAGAGAATGGGCCTCCTTTTCCAGCTCAGCATTCCACTGATACAGACTGGAATGTGTAGTCCCATTACATGAGCTTCCGAGGCCTCTCTCTCTAACTCTCTGACATCTTAGTCCCCCATGGAAATAGACTATCACACATAAAATGCGGCACACAGAATCCAGAACAGACCATGATGCTACAGAGGAGCGGCAGATCCCATTCAGATGATTGAGAACGCCATACTGTAGTGAGGATCACAGGAAGAGATGATGTGGCGGTCTCTGGAGTAGCAGCAGGCCTCAGATCTCAGTTCCGGCCTCCTCTCTTTGTCATTGTCCAAAAATGTGGGTGAGTCTGGTTAACACCCTAAACCCCAGACCCGCGAAGCACATAACGGCTTCCTGTTCTGCGGGGAATAGGCTTCAATTGGAGGGACAGAGAGAGGCGTGCCTGGTCGTATTTCATCTGTGCACCATAGTTGGATGGTTTTGTGGTTGAACACTTTGGTTGCGAGAGACAATACCTTGGCAGTTTTACTGACCAAAATAAGCCATGATCTCCAGAGTGTACACTCAAGACAAGAAAAAACTACACTTGGCAGATGGTTTTTCCTCCCGTCAGGGGTAATAACGGTCCTCTCTGAACTGTCTAACATGTTGTGGCCACGCACTTTTTCGGTTCCAACTCCACCTGCCACAGCACTGCAGGAAGGACTTGTCATAATCAATCACTTAACAGCTCCTTGTGGCTGGGGAGATGAGGAAGCCAGATCACTCGAACATCAACTGACAGTTCATATACATAATAACACACCTAAATCCTTCCACTCATAATGATATTACCACACAGCGGTCAGTAGGTCAGGGTTTTGTTGAATTGCATCACTGGAGAGATAGAGAAGTTCGGTAGATGTTTTGATAGGATATGGTAGATGGCTGCCAACTCATGCCTCAGCTATGGTGGTGATGATGAGGGTTCGACTGACATGGGTTTTTGAAGGTCAACGTTTTTGGATTGAAGCTGTTGATAGCCGATATTTTGATATTCAATATCTTTAAATTTGACCATTTTCATGCCAAAGAAGTACAAAAAATACAACTGTTTTTCCAGTTTCCCACAGAATTTTATTCTTGTCAGGTTGGAAAAGCATCTGAAACCACATTCTGACCACAGGACACTAAAACTCTCCATTGAAACCCAGAATGATGAGAACAAAAATAATTAGACTGCATCAGATCATATTGGAGGTGCACGACATTAATAAAAGACCAATAATTGCCTGATATACTGGCAAACCAATACATCGGTCTAGCCCTAGTTTTGATAGAGGATACCACCTGGCTGCCAAGAAATGCCTTAGCTATGTCAACAATGTGCTGTGGTCTCTGAAACCTTCCACTGTGACGGCCTTGACAAGTCTGATTAGAGGTGTTATCGTATTATAAACGTGTGTTTGGCGGTGGCTCCTTTTCCTCCTTGCTGTTCTGGCAGGTAACCAGGATGTGCCTCGGCGTCCAGTGAGCGGAGGCTAGACGAGGCTGTTTCAGCGAGCTAGGGGACCGGCTGGCCCTCTGCCAACCATGAGGTCACCACAACACACACAGCAGCTCTTAATTGGAAAAACCTGGGCTGTGCATTATGGCTGGTTCTCCCACAAACCCTCAGGAACTGCAAATCGGCCGGTGCCAGCTGTGCTATGAAGAAGACTGGAGGGGTGGGAGGGGTGAGAGAGGTGGGATGAAGGGCTGGTTTTAGAGACGCGGGGGTAAATGGAGTACTAAAGTTTAATGTCGCCAAACTAACTACCGCCCAGCACTGGTCGACTTGCCGTGCATGAGCTCCTTGTGTTTTGCTGGGAGAGAGAAAGAAAAGGGACACTTGTGTGTATCTTTTCTCCATGTGATATGTATTTTTATTGTGGGTGTGCTCTACTTTTTCATGCGTCTAGCTTTAGTATTGTTTTTATGCAAAGTAAATTGAGTTCCCTTGTGTCTGAAATGTGCTATCCAAATAAAGTTTGACTTGACTTGACTTCTGGAACACTTTGCTCTTCCCTCTGGACAGGACGTTGATAATCAGTGAGAACAGGAAATGTGGGGAAGGACTTCCTGAAGGCCAGCAAAAGAATACAATCTACTGAAAAAAAAAAAAAAAAAAAGGGCGACAATGTTTCCTCACCAGAAAAAGTTCTTCTGGGTAAACATACCACAGGTCTCAGACTTGGCCTAAGCTACCACAGCAGCAACAAAACAGGCCTTTACAGCAGTTTGTGACGGAAGTCTAGCAGTCTGCTGTTCCAATAGACTTCCATCGTTCACTAGATCTTTAAACACAACAACCAGAATTATTAAGGATTTTAAGAAGCCCTACCTATTAAGGATCTAAGCGGGCAAAAACAAGTTAACAGGCATGAGGAAAATGGGTTGAATATGCAACAAAAACATAGTTACACAGACACCAGTCTCACAGATGAGAGAGCTCTAGAGGTCTAGTCTTGGTAGAATACATTCAGTAATATAGGTGATGCCACAGTGACACCTACTGGCTGAAACAGCTAACTGACATTTACAATTCGAGTCAACAGTCAGAGTCCTGAGAGTGCTGCACTAAAGAGACTTACATATTCACTTTAGTCCAGCGCACTGTGACGGTAGACTTTATGGATTCATATGATTCATAAACAATTATCTCTGATAAACCTCTCTCCTTAGCTGTTTTCTTTTCCTAACACTCAGTCTTACATACTACTCTTTGGCCAGGAATATTGTGTATTGACTGTTGCACATGTTGTAGTCAAGTTGTTCTGGATAAAATGTAAATTGCAAATGTAAACACATCTGGCTGCACAATAACACTAACCCCAATAATAATGCAACTCAACCATAAATGTGGCTCATGTCGTCATAAAGTACAACTTTTTTGTTCCTATTTTTGTGGGGAATATAATGCTCACATTCTTCCCCTGACTAGGATTAGACCAACAATGGTTTGCGAATGTACTGGGCTGATATTGGCCTTTTATTACAAGTCAGATATCAGCCAGTCAGTGTCATCCACCTCTGATATGATGGAGGTTATTATTTTAATTTCAGATGTGTCAGTCTGTAAAACTTGTAATGAAACCTTCCTCACTCTGCCTTAAGGAGCTGCTAACCTACATAAAAAAAAATCATTAGTATTTCAGTGGAGAGTTTTAGTGTCCCATGATGGTCTAAATGCTGTTTCAGAGCCTTTTCCACCCTGAGAAGAATAATATTTTGGGGCAAGTGCTGAATCCTCGGTTCCATATGGGTCTAACCCCACCCATGACTCTGTTTCTTTGCCCCTTCACCCTTCACCCCTCACCCCTATACCCATCATCCCAGCCCTACCTGGATCAAGGTGGGTGAATGTGCCGATGACAAAGTCCAGCGTGGAGACGGCCAGCACGGCCAGCAGCAGTAGCTGGAGTCGGACGATCCACTTGACGCCGGCCAGGTTGATGCCGAGCAGCGCCAGGAGCACTGCCGCCGACATGCCACGCACCGCCCACTGGCTCTGGAGATTCAGGAGCTCCGCCACCGACTCCGAGAAACCTGTGACGTACATGGCCCCGGCCACGCACTACGGGATGGGAGGTGGGACGACAAGGGAGGTAAGGTGGGTGGGACGGAAATAAATCCTGAGTGTATGGGATCTGTTACACACATAACAACTGTGTTACAGCCATTGGCATGCATGTGTACTTGAGTGTCCATGCAAACACACACCGACATCCACAAACTTGACGATAACACATATTACATTCCACACAAGTATGCCTAAATGTGTTTAATTATTATTGTTTTAGCGCCCTATGATCTAAATGCTGTTTCAGAGGCTTTTCCACCCTGACAAGAATAAAATTCTGTGGGACACTGGACATTTTTTTGTACTTTTTTGGCAAATTTAAAGATATTAAATACTGGCACAAATTGTCAGCTATCGGCAGTTTAAGCTTCAATCTAAAAAAAAATGGTATCTGGCTTCAAAGACATATCAGTCAAACTCTAATTGGAAGTACGGATATTTTACACTTGTACAGTCAAACACACACACACACACACACACACACACACACACACACACACACACACACACACTCTCACCTGTCCAAACACATAGAGGAGGCCCACGGTGCCGCCCACCCTGCCTCCCAGGACGGTAGAGATCATGGAGTAGACTCCTCCACTCCCAATGCCACAGCGCTCACACACTCCGATGCCCGACATCACCGTTACCAAGGCAACCAGCACGACCACGGAGACCAGGAGCATCCCAAGCAACACACCTGTGTTCCCCTGGATGATGCCATCAGGCGAAATGGAGACAAAATATAAAAAATCTTCCCTTTGCTGTTTCACTCCTTTCTTTGGTTTGCTATTTATTGACAAAAGTGGATGTAGTGTAGTGGATCAGTTTTCTGTCAATGAAAACAGACAGCAGTGCACTTGCACATTGTCACTTTTTCTGTTCTTATGGTAACTACATCTGGAGTTTTTGATAAACTGCAAATCTGCACCTCCTGTACTTAAGTTATCTACAGCTGTAAATTAAAAGGTGTATAGTTTTTACATACACGTTCTGTACATATGTATGGCCTTCTGTATACCTGCTAATACAAATACAATGCACATTTTGCACATCCTGTATACATGCGGTAAATTCTTGCATTTTCTCATCCATTATATATTGCATACATGTTGACATTTTAATACGTTTTCATTCATTTTCGTGAATACGTATATTTCACATTTAGTGTATTTTCATATCATACATATTTTTCCATTCCTTTCTTTGTCTCAGTATGTTCTACTGCTGTTGTTTCTAGAACATATCTTTTTTTTTATTCTTACAGTTCTAGTTAATACACTATCGGTTGCATTATGTTTAATACCCCTGTTTGCTCTATTTTTATTTACACCCTATTTTTCTATACTGTATCCTATTACTATGTGTATTGCTGCAACGTCCGCATTTCCCCACTGGGATTATTAAACTTTCATTTTATTAACCCCATTCTCTGCTTTGTAGTAAAAGTAGTTAGGATAAGCTAGGAAAGGACTCTCGTTACTCATGTTGTACTGGTGCCAGAGACCTTGTGGTGAGGTCAGGCCTATCAACACGAGGACAAAATGTGTCCTGAGCGAGAGTCTTTCCCATGGCACAGCAAAAATAACATCAAAAAATTTCAACACGGCAGCAGCCAGATGAGAAAGGCCACATTTTTTCCCCCAACAGTATAAATAAGCCCTATTGACACTCAGCCATAATCAAACAAGGTCCTTTGAATCTTTATCTACATATTTTACATCTAGGTATTTAGCTGACAGTCTTATCCAGAGTGACTTACAGTAAGTCCAACAGAAGAATAAGCTTCAATGTAAGATTTAACACACCGAAGCTCTAGGATAACAATAGACATCTCATGTGTCTATACCATAGACTGGGGTTAGATCTATACTCACCACCAGGTAGCCGGTGCGGAGGAAGAGCACCACGCCGAAGATGTTGATCATGCAGGTGGTGAAGACGCCGTCCCAGGTGCCGAACAGCACCGGCTCCCAAACAAACAGCTTGACCCTCCACCATGGCTGGCTAGGCCGCTGGAGGCCCTGAACACAGAAACACAACACAAGGTTTAAAGGTGCTACGTGCAGCACTTTAACATCAACTAAATCATCACCACATTCATTCTGACACATTAGTATTATCGTCGTAAACAAACAAGACCATCGGCAAGACGACTGGCGGCCTCTACTGGCCTCTACACTGCATTTTACATTGTGTGGCACCGGGTCGGATTTAGCAGGAAATCTGCTGGATTGCTTTATGGCACAAAACAGGAAGAGGGCGCTGTTCTTCCAGAGTTTCTGGCAATGGCAAATAGTGGAAGGAGTGAAAGGTTGATGGAAAAATCACTTCCAACATGTTTATCCTCTTCAGTAAAGCCAAAGAGAAAACCCCTGACAGAGGAAGCACACAAGGTGAAGAGGAAGAGTGGCAGATTTGCGTCAGGAAGCAACAGAGTTTATGGGAAATGTGGTCTTATTTTTAAGGAACACTAGCCTAACCAACACCACTGGCATGAGATAGAGGCTACCAGTCGTCTCGACTATGGTCTCATTTGTTTAAGGGAATTATACCAAGATATCACACTTAATTTGAAAGTGATACATTCGTGTTTAAAATTGCTACCCGTAGCACCTTTAACATAATAATATCCTATATGCCATGTGGTGCAAGCATTTTATCCAAAGTGCCTTATCAGTACTGTAAGCCAATGAAAAACCAATGGAAAACAGACCCTTAACCCTGACACTGTTAATGCCACATTCTACCCACTGAGCAACATGTGATGATATGGTTTGATGGGGCATGAAAGGGCGTGGCATTCCCCTTGCTCCCCCTTTATTTTAAAGAAAACTTAAGTTAACATACTTCCCTGCAACCCTCTTAAAATCTGAATCAATCAACCACTGGACACCAAGCCAGAAAATCCTTAAACTATAGGAACTCAACCCATTTTGTCATTAACAATACTCAGCTACCCCTCAATTCTATCACCCTGAAATTGGGATATATTAAAACTGACCAGGCGATTAGGAATGAGATTGATAGTGACAAAGATATTCTACCTGTGCGTCTTCGTGGAAGAGATCACGGGTGTGTGTGTTTGTGGTGGTGTCAGTGCCTCCTCCCAGCTTCAACAGTCCTGTCCCATCATCCTTCAGGTCATACCTGTGCACAGTCCAACCTATGGGCAGGGTATCCATGGCAACCTACAGGTGGGATGGGATGTATTACCTCACTTACTGTCTCTCTGCTAAAGAAAAAAATCCCTTCTCTCTTTCTTCTTGGCTCATAATCTATTTATTTTCCAGCACTAGCACGTTGCTCTTTGGATTGTTATGGGCACAGGAAAACTATAAGGTCCTGACAACTGCCCTCCTTATTTTTGGTTGTCTCTAATGTAGGTGATCTAGCAGTTGAAGCTTACTCTACTGTTGCACTCATTGTAACTCACTCTGGATAACAGCGTCAGCAAATGTCTAAAAAGTCAATGTAAATGTAAATCTAATAGAAAAGTGTCATAGCCTGCAGGCTTACATAAAGTCATACAATCTGGCACTGAATAGACAAAATTTCCTTGAAGAAGGTAACACGCTCCAAGCTTATTCATTAACCTTTCACAGCATTATTGGAAAAAATACAGTATGAAAATAATTCACCTTCAGGTCTAAATTTATCCATCTCTATTCACAACAAAGTTTTACTCTGCTTAGAGGGAAGCTGCAGATTATTTCCCTTCTGAACAAAAAGACAAGACAAAGCTGAAGCTATAGGTGTCACATCCCGGTTAAACAGAGGTGTGCCCATATTCTACCCGGTGGCCACCCGGATACAGCAGAGGGTGTGCTGGTTACTTAACAGCTAAGCTAGCAGGCGCCTGCAGAGAAAACTTCACCCAGAGTGGAAGGCTGACATTTTACTGATATTAAATATATAAATAAGCCGTGGTTTAGTGATTTTAGAATAGCTAGGAGGCGTTGTAGGCAAGGCTATAATAGGCCTACTAATTAAATATTCTTATTTCTCTAGTTGTTGAATAGCAATGTTAGCTAAACAAAGTGGTTGCTGGCGACACATAACTTTTTTTTGTGCAATAATATTTAACTAAATGAACAGTTGGCGGTCACAGGTGTGTGTTAATCTCAACTATAATTTTTGTAAACATTGGTTCGCGGATTCTCAGTGGACCAATAGTTCACCTAATTTAACCTAAATCTATTGATTTAGACGTAGTAAAATATAACCGTTGCACTTCACCTGTGGTGTCCTGCTCAGTGCGACTGACAACACTACAACAGGCTAACCTACCCGACCCCGGTAACGTGCCTTTCTCAGGTATGGAGAAGTCACGCCAAACTAATTTTTTTTTAAAAACTGTCAATTTCACGTGTCATTGCTCGTCAGCAAAGTACATACCTCATAAAATATTATTCAAGATCTTTTCTGAATTATTCGGAGGCACTCTTTATTTCGGCAAAACCCAATACCACAAACAGCACATATTTCAATACAATTTCAATTTAAGCCTTCTCACAATCTTCTCCCACCACAACACACCGCGGCTGGCGGTAGCGAGCAGAGTGAACCAATTACCATATAACAGTTGGAATTTCATCGAAATAAGTGCTGCTTGGTGGATTGTATGTATGCCGTATTGATGACTGGTTCCAGACGATTCAAAAGGTCTCGAGTCATATTTCATGGGGTATGTACTTTTGTCGATAAGCAAGCATATAGTAAATTACCACATTTTCTAAATGGAATTCGGCGTGATGTCTCCACCCGGGAGAACGGCACGGGTAGGGGCCAAGCCAAAATTAAGGATGCATTCCCACACTTTCCCCACAAAACACTTCCTTACCTTTCACAAAGTACCATATCATTCCAGGTCGAGGAGAAAGAAAAAAGCAGTGTCCCAAAATGACAAATCAATTCTAAAACTGTAATTGTAATTCCATGATCAACTCAATATGGGCAAGGTTCCCAGCCCCTGCTTTTACAATGCTACGTGTGCACGAAGACGTCAGCAGCCAGCAGGTAGATGTGTTGGCACCTGTAACCTTCCAGGGTGTGTTACTGCCCTGCTGTGTTAGCTTTGGCAAGCCTGCCAGTGGGCAAGATTGAGTAGGTCTAATGATTAACGTCATTTGTGGGATAGCAGAAAATTAGAATATTCATATTATTCCCATTATTTCTTTATTATTGGTATTATAATTATTCTTCCCTAACCTTCTGTGGACTCCCAACTATTTCTATTTTAATGCATTATTACCTCCGCCATGGAGGTTATGTTTCCGCCCTTGTTTTGTTTGTCAGCAGTGTATCTCAAACTCTTCCATGAAATTTGGTAGACAGATGGGCCTTGGGCCAAGGAACAATTGATTCGATTTTGGGGGTGATCTGGGACATCTGCCATTAGACAATAATTTTTTAGCCACAACTATGAAACTAACAGAGTTACAGACTTGATCCCAAATCCCAAGGGTATTTGCAGGGTCAAGCAATCAATTCAACTAAAGATTTAAGTGATATGATGCTCTCCTTCAATTTATTCCTTGGACTTCATTTGGATGGAATGTGAATGTCAAACACCTGAATAGGCTTTGCATATCAAAAACAACTGAAAGTCAAAAATACTGTGAATTATTTTATTTATAAGGACATGACACACAACAATCAAAACAACGATTTAATCCGGTCGTTTACAAATCATAATATATTGCAAAAATCTAATCATATGGGCTACTTTTACTGAAATTAATCAGCTACAATTAAAGCTGCACATTAATATTCATAAAACAAGTTCACTCGACCCAACAAGTTAGAGACCATGCAAATAAACCTTACTGTCTAACTTATGATCAGTTCCCCCAGTGGAGCAGTAGGGCTTCCTTCTCAAGTTCTTTAAAAGTATGAAAATACCAGAGTCAAGTCCGACTCGAGAGGATTCCTGTCCATATTTGAAAGATCTTGACACATCTATGAATCATACAGAGATAAATGAGGGTAGCAATAGTGACTGCATATGATATACATATCAGTGCCTTATGCAACATGTTTCAAAAATAGTTTTTATCAAAAAGTTCATCATTCACACATTTTTTTTTACACAAAACAAAGATTTTTTTCTCCAGCTTATACAAGGACACTTATGGCCAGGTTATGGTTAATAGTTACTTAAAAACAGGAAAAAAAAAATACCATGGATTGTAGTACTGCTCATATAATTTGATTATTTTCCACCAACAATATTTTGCATTTTAAATTGCCGATTTGAATTTAAAGTCACAACAAAGAACTTAAAGGTTACAATTACCAAAGCAGAAATATTAATCTGCACTGTGCTTTTAAAAAGTGCTTACATCTGAATAGGTAGCTAGTGGAGTATTTCAATCACACATATAATTTCATAGGGGGAGGGACTTTAAATGCTTTTCATCATCAACATAACAGTTGTAGAAAACAGCCTATCAACATACATGATCGACTGCACATAATTTGCGAGGGATTCATAATTCACTGATTTTTTTTTTTTCAAACTAACCAAACTGTGAAAAATTGACAATTTAATATTGATAACCATGGTGAGATATATACAACTCTCTGAAAGCCACACTTTTGACTGCAAGTGAAGCGGGTTCATTGTCGATCTGAGAAATGTTGGGAAAAAAAAAAAAAACTGCATTAATGTGCACTCCACTGACAAAAAGTGTCTCTTGCACAAGCCTTGTCACTCTACTGACAAATACCAGTATTTCTCAGAACATAAAAATGCACAATGTGAAAAATATACAAGATATTTACAGCAGGATCATTTCTATACATTCTAGGAGGAATGTTCAAAGAGGAAAAATTAGCTATTTGATTTAGAATATGGGTGCTGTCTGTCCCTGATTGTCAGTAGAATTGTAACAAGTAAAGAGGGAGCTGAACTTCAATGTCAAAACCTAATTTGATGGTACACATAAAATCAGTGTTTTTGAACAATAGCACCAAAAGCAAGACATCACACGCACATAAAAAAAATCAACAACGTAATGTCTGACAGTATCGTAGAAAGCTCACTTGACCTTTTGTTTTTAAAACCGCATAGTTTCCTCAAGGCCTGAACAAATGTGGCTTACCACTGAATTCTAGTTTGTAAATAAGAAAGAATCAATTATCAAAACTACAGACATCTGAAACATGATTCTGCACTCATATACACATACTGCAGGACAGTCCATTAAAATACCATATTTTATAACCACAGATATTATGCTGAGAATTTGTCTTGGTGCTATTTCTTGCCTCTCACAAGAGGTCAGTCCTGGATACTTAAAATACTAAAATATGATGAACAACCAAGATGAAAAGAAGTTCCTAGTTAGATCTTAATTTAAGATTACAGAGTGAATAGACTGATAGCTTATGTGTTTAATATTGTGCAAGTGAAATTACTAGCCTTAGAGCATCGACTAAGTAAAAAGAAAGACATACATAGGAATGGGCATAGGAAAGGCTGGAATATAAAAAAAAATAGGCACAGATGCAAAACTAATGAAACTGGAAAAGCAAATACCTATTTCCACATTTATATTTGACCATACAGCATGGTTAAACTTTGACTTTCAATCACAATACAATGGGTTGTCTTCACCTGTTTGTGTCCCTAAATAAACCCATGCTTCCAAGGAGGGAAAACAAACAAACCACTGCAAATCGGTGGTGACAAGAGCTATAACATTAAGTGACTAAAGCATGGAGTTGGGGGGTTGGGGGGCAGTTACACCAAATTTCTTTTAAAGCAAATCTGATACAAGTATTTCTACTAATGGATCAGTCATCATCTCAGACATCTCATTTAATAGAAAAAATGCCTATTAAGTAAAAGCATTACTGCCAATTCTACTGTGAGAGTACATACATTCCCCTTTAATGACAAATGTGCAAATTATATGCACAGATTAAGCGCAATCCAGGTTAGTAATTTCATTACAACTCGCTTACTGTAGTAACAGGAAATGAGCATTATTCTGCAACCATTAAGTGTATGAGAACTGCAATTTTTGCAAAAAAAAAAAGTTTTAATCTATTAAAGCCCAATTTCCCTAAGAGCCTAGACTATTAAGCCTTTTCATTAGATAGCCTAACCTTTCATCACTAGGTGAAAAAAGTCTAATCTGTGCCAACATATCCTGCCACAAAGGCAGGAAATGAACACACACAATGTTAAATGTGAAAATAGCAATAGAAATCAAATTCTAAGAAACACATAATTAGGTCTATATTATTCTTATTGGCCACCACAGCAACCAAATTAAAGCCAATCTGTGAATCAAAAATATACTGGAATCCATACCAGATAAATACAATCAGAAAAATCTCTCCTATACCATTCATTAAGCACATCCTGTAGCAACACCTGCTTCAGGTGACGGCAAATAAAGTGACTTCAACATAAGACGAAGAATCAATCATGATGTCGTAATCATGTTTCCGTTTGAAGAGGCAATTTGACATGCGTGTTTAACAGTTGGAATAAAAAGTGTCTCGGAATGAACTTGAAATTAATTTCAGTTGCTTCTGCTTAGTTTCTTACCAGATAAACAGCAAGGGGAGGTAGCAAACAGCAAAAAGGCATAGGCTACATATATAGGCCTACATTTTAGTAAGTGGAAAATATTGCATTAAGCAGCAACAATGACTTGATCAAATTTTTGTGCAAGGAATTGTTAGGTAAAAATGATTGACAATAAACACAAAATTTAAATACAAATAATCTATGGCAATGATATGAGAGAACATTCCACTATATCCCTTGCATTACGCTTTGGTCGCTAATGTCTTGATGTACATTCTTCTTTGAATGGAGCATGAAATATACCCATGCACCATTCAAATTCTTTTTTTAGGGGGGATGCTAATTATGCTTTTTCCATTTCCATTATTCCCATTCTGTAAAGTTAAACTTACCAGAAAAAGAAAGAAAAAAAAGTAACAATGCTTTGAGCAAGAGCACACATTTGCAATGGGACATGTTTTGGCAGAACAGAGGACATGGGATATAAAGTGCCACTGAAATGATTACAGGTATGAATCCTTTTCCCCTCTCCTCAGCCAAAGGTTTCACTGGATGAAACGTCAGGGGAGGGGTTGAGTTGAGACCTGGTCTCAGTGACTGTAACTAAGGGGAACTCTGAGAAGTCTGTGCTGTGTCCTCGAAGACTAACTTGTCCATTGGCAATAGTGAACTGTGAAGAGGCTCCCGACCTCGATGTCTGGAAATGAGATCTGAAGTTCTGATCAAAGGTGCTGATTTGAAAAGTCTGCAGCATCCCTTGTGAAGAGTCTGACTTTTTGGAGGGCGAGACCTGTTCCAGAAAGTCTTCCTCGGCTGGGGACACCGCAGAGGGAGGGGTGGTCTCATCACCTGAAAACGAAAATGAGTGCTGGGAGTCCCCCACCAGCAATCCAAAGTGAGGTTTCTCTAAAGTGGACCTTAGCGGAGAGCTCATCCCTGATTTGAACCTGCTGGGGGAAGGGAACTGTTTCTCCGTGGAGAACAGAGGCTGCCCGGCTAGGGTGGGGCTCTCGGAGACCAGGCTGAGGCTCTGGCTGCTCAGGTAGCTGTCGTTCTGGCTGGTCCTCTCCAGGGCTTGCTGGAGGAACTTGGAGTACTCTTGCAAGAGGCTGACCTTCTCAGTAGGCGGCTGAGTCTGGGCGCTGGAGGCTCCCAGGCTCTCCACAGGGCTGCTGTCTGAGACATCCGAGGAGTTGATGGATATGCTCGAGGTCACCTCCGTGTCTGCCACACTGAAGGAGATGTCCGACTGCCCGTTAGTTTTGTTGGAGTAGTGGTCCAACAGAGTCTGGAGAACCTCGTCTGGCAACACGTTCTTGTCATGGGTTGCCTTAATCTCCGTGTTGATGGGCTGGGGTTCCAGGATGGTGGCAGGGACAGTTTCATCAATGACAGTTGACACCACAGTTTGTGTAACAGACGGCTGAGAAGAGATGCTGCTTGTGTTGAGGGCATAATCCCGATTGTTGTTGGCCATTGCAGCCTGTAGATAACGTTTCTTCTTGAGGAACTGCATGGCGTCATCATAGTTTGTGCTGCTGGCTGCTGGCTTGGTTGGTCCTCCTTGAAGAGTTTCAACTGGCTCAAGTTCAGTGTTGCTCTCCACGTCCAAAAGGCCTTGTTTGTCCACAATCTCAAAGGTGTACCGAGTGACCTTACTGTTTTCCTCAAAGGAAGACAAAGGGGACAGGCTGGGAGGGGGTTGTTCACTGGACTGCTTAAGACTCCTCTTGGGGACCTTCTTCAGGACCAGTTTAGGAGGAGGAATCTCTTCAGATGACACCTCTCCCTCTTGGTGGCGGCTAGCTGATTCTTCAGGAAGTTCCACGGAGTAGTCTGCTATCACATACTCATGTTTGACTTTGGAGGAGACGGCATAGAGAGGTAGACATTCAATTTTGCTCTGTCTCTGCTCCTCTTTTTCCTCTGTTCCCAAGACAGCAACAGTGTGCCCTTCCATTTGGGCAGCAGTGGAAGCGGCTGAGCTCTGCAACTTGTCTGAACACTTCTGACGCTTTTTCTTGGGCAGTGAACACTCTTTGGCAGGAAAGGAGAGGCCTAGCGAGTCAGTTTCATGCAAAGATCCAACTTTCCCAGCTGCCTTGTTGGCCTTCCTCTCTCTGTTCTCATGACACATTCGCCTGTGCTTTAAAACCCGGTCTGTTCTGGAGAAGTACTGTGGAAATAAGAATGAACATTGTTTCTATTGTAGCAGCTTACAGACACCATGTAATGAAAAACTTAAGTTGTTAAGCTTTGTAGTTACCCGTAACGTATGCCAAGGAGGCAATACAGACCAAAAAAGAAAAAATGCATTCACAAACTTTATGCCAACAAGAAATATGCACTCAAAACATCCAAGAACTTACTTTTTTTCCATTCTGCGTATAAACTCTGTGAATGGTAGCTTACTCAGCCTGCACTCAGGGAAGTGATATTTTGATTGACATCTTGCTTGAGGTGCTGAGCTGGGTGCTCATTTCTCAGGTAACAATGCTACTGTTTTCCAAAAAGGCACAATGTTCCCAGTAAACTGAAATTGGTTTGACTGCAATCACATTTCATCACTGCCTCTTTAATTTTTATTGCCACCTCCTCAAATACTTATCAGCAGCTACTATTGGGCCTTTGGCTAGTATTTTCATCAACTCTTAAACTCTCAACTGAATTTCAAGTCCTGTCTATATATAGAGCCACTTAATAGTCTGAGTTCTAATTTCCATTTTATGGTGTCTTTAAGTACTACAACACGGATTTAGCTCCTTATTAAACTGTCCTCTAGCTTCAGATGCAGTAATTTACTAGTAAACAGAAACACGGCTTACCTGGTGACAGTAGTCACACTGGTAGGGCTTCTCTCCACTGTGGGTCCTCTTGTGTCTCTCCATGTGATACTTCTGGATGAACCTCATCCCACACTCATCACAGCGAAAGGGCTTCTCACCTAGGCAAAGAGACAAAAAGAGAAAAAAATATAATCCGTGGAAGACTAAAAAAGTGAGACATGGCTATTGATGTCCTTCATCCTTCACTCACCAGTATGGATCTTTTCGTGTCTCTGGAGCAAATATTTCTGAATGAAGCGCATGTCACACTGGCTGCACTGAAATGGCTTCTCACCTGGTGAACCAGATTGAATAATACATTAACCTCAGCATATGAATAACAATGCAGACATTGTGTTTAATATGACACTCAAAGTAGCTTTGCAGTATTATTTTTTCTTGCATTGTTCCCCTTTAGCTTGACAATTCATCTCTTGATCTTTGAAACCTAGCTTCACTTATGAAGGAATTTGTACATCATCACCATAATATCTAATTTCAAGCAAAGAAGTTAATAGTATGTCAGTATATATTCTGTAATGTTAACGTGTAATTCATACCAGTGTGGATGAAGACATGTCTCTGCAGATGGTAGTTGGTTCGGAATGCAGCGTTACAGTGAACACAAACGTGACACTTGGGGTTTTGGAGGCCCAATGATCCATCGTCATTGATAGTGAGAATCTATCATAGGAGAGGAAAAAAGAATAAAAAATAAAGATAATAGCCTTTGTTTGTCTCTTATAGCTGTCACTATGGAAATTCATACATTTTCTGAAATAATGCTCTTCACACTCACACGTGCATTGCAGGCCATCTCCACCATTAACCTACTTATTTAAAATTGCTGAATATCATTAAGAACTTTTCTCACTTGCACCTTAGCTGGCGAGCGTTGCTTCCTCTTCTTCTTCTTGGGACACACCATCAGGTCCTTAGCTTGCTTCTTGTCCTTCTTCATCTGGACCAGTGGCTCAGACAGCTTCAGCTCCTGCTTGATGTTCAACTGTGAAAGCAGGACCATGGATAGGGAGACACTTTTGTCATTACAAACAAAGCAGCTGGCCTATTTCCAAACCGCTCCCCTCGAATGCCGACAACTTTCAACATTCTACACCTTAGGCGGACAAGCATTTGATTCAGATGTGAGCTTTTTTTCCTCTATTTTTCTAGGTGGGGGGAATAAAATGGTGAATGGGGCATGTGCATGGAGTACATACACTAATGATTGAATGTATCCTGAGAGGCTGGAGGAAGTATTTTTCTTATCGAATTTTCTAAACCAAACCAGAACATTGCAAAATGTCTCCTGTGATTCAAGCTGTGTGGGCAACCGCATGATTGTCTCAACACAAAGAAAAATAACCTAGTTCCAAGGTTTCAGCACCAGCAAGAGAATAATAGGTATTGTTCAATGACTATCTGCCATACTCATCTGATGACAGAATATGATTAACATTTATTAACTTTGATCATTTGGCTAACATTAATTATCAAAGGTTAAGTCAGTTAGCTGCGGGGAGGGGGTGACATTATGGTATTAAACTGATAAGATCTTCTTGCTTCTCCGAAATACCTGAAGCTGACATTTAATCTTAATCTGCAGTGCATGAACAGTGTTGTTTATGAATGCTGTTGTTTTCAATGACCACCTTTGGGGTGGAATGGGGTTTCTCCGTCTAGCATTGATGTCATACATTCTTGCATATACCACTGTACTCAACTCAAAATGTTGGATACATCTATCCATGGCAAACTGTAGGCATTTTAAATGCCTCTTGACAATATTAAATCAGTCTGTTTTTGAAAGTTTTATTGCCTCTTTGGCAATCCCACTGGCAAACACCATTGTTTTGCAACCTGACACTATGCCAAGTAGGACTGTTTGTCTGAAATGCAATAGCTATTAATAGCGGTGAGGGGTGGGATTCAGTGATGGGTCAATCCTTGGTTGATTTATGAGTGTTCAAAGGACTGATATGGCTGAACTGATGTTATGTGGGATGGTATGACCAAAAGATATAATCTTGAAAATTCATTGAGAGTATGATTATGTGGAGACTGGGTATTGTATCCATAAGAATCATCTAATCAAAATACCGCTGAATAGATAGTTTCAAACAAGGACCACTACTAAACCAGCATGAAACTCACTGGCATATGGAGCGAGCAGGGCAACTTATTGGAGAGTTTAAGGGGGAAATGCACTCCCACCTCTCCTCCTCCCTCTCCTCCTCCTCCATCATTCTTTGTCATCTCCTCCTGCATCATCAGTTGCTCCGGAGGGACCAAGTCATGTGTAACCAGTGAGCTTCCGGTCAAGTCCTCATCTTCGTCTTCATCGTCGTCGTCCTCGGCCAACAGAGGGTGGTTGGCCAGTGACCGTTCTCCCAGGGTCATCACCACCAGGCCCCCTCCACTCCCCAGCCCGACCCTCCCTCCTCCATCTACTCCTCCACTGCTGCATTTCAGCAGCATGCCCTCCAACTTGTCATCAATGTTCATCTTTATTTAGACTGGTTCTTGAGTCTGTGAAAGGACAGAGAGAGAGAGAGAGGGACAGAGATGACTGAACAATGATTGAAGGCCAAATATCAATCACTCTCAATGCTGACACCAAGTTATGTCCTATAGTTCTGACAGGTTCTATTCTCCCATTCACTCCATACAAAGATTTGACAGTTTATTATTGCCTTGCTTATTGGCAAATGCACATACCTTGTAGAACATTATTTAATATGCTCCAGGAGTAGTTAGGAGCCACTCTTAAATTCGGCATGTATCCAATCCACCATGCAACACATTTACTGAATAATATTTCCACTTTTATAACTGGTTCGCCTATTATTCCCATAATCTTTTCCCACCATAATATAACATGGAGGGAGATATTTTATTATAATGCGCTGCCTGATTTATCATCTATACGCCGAAATTATCAGAGGACCCTATCGATTCGTAACAGGTCTTAAGTCATGTTCTATGAGGTATGTACGTTTGCCGATAGGCAAGGCAGCATCATATTGACAGAATTTGACTGATGTTTGGCGTGACGTGCTCTCCAAGCAAAGGGAGCGGAACGTATCAGGACTAAATGTCAATCATTCACAATGTGGACACCAAGTTATTTCTAATAGGCCTACCAAAAAGAAAGCTAGAAAATTAGGTTTTCTAGTTAGCTAACCAATGAGAGATTTTACTGCAACATTACCCCAACATTGCCTGTTACTTTGCATTACACTCAAACAAATACAGCTCTGCATTACTTGGTCTTGGAACGGTTGCTAACGTAGCGCTAGCGGACCATTTTACAATAGTTTGAGACGGTCAACTAGTTAGACCCATGGGCCAGTGGGTGAAGTATTTGTATCGGCTAAAAACACCCACTGCAGCAGCCACTCAGTGTCATGTGTGACCACACTCATACAGTCACTAAAGTGGGTTAAGTCCAAGTATCTACCTAGCTAGCTACGCTTGTCAAAGAAGCTTCGTAACGGTAGCTACATTACTGCTGAAGTGCGATCGGAAGTAAGGCAGTTTGCCCTTCAAAGTAAAAGACTAAGATTGTCACTCCAACATAGTCTCAAAACACTCAGTGGAAACATTACAATAAATATGGAGTTAAATTCCAGCTGTTTAATACGTATTTTGTGTAAAATGTCCATTCCACAGCAATGGCACAATGCAAGATGCTGTAAGTACAGGACTGCAAAAAATACATAAAGGTATTCTCAAACCAACCTTCAAGATACATCTTACATGGGTGTCTACTGCAAAATCAAATAACCTATTTCAGTAGCATATTCGCATAGAAGGGGGGCTCCCAATGCCATACAGGCCCATGCCATATGCCGCATACGTGTACTATGTTCTACCGTATAAACATTAAAACATACGTGCGTCAATAAGTGTTTTATTTTGAAGGCTGAGGCCGGAAGTTGTATTTTTATTTTTGCTACATTGACAGGGCTTGTCAAAGGCCTGTTTGAGCTAGTTTGTTAGCTGCTAGCAACTTGCTGCAAAAATGGTCCGTCTTTGACTAGTGTTAATGTCTGATATTATAATATTCAATTGACATTCATTTTCCTAAGTTATGTCATGTCATATGCTTTAACCAACAAACTATTCCACCTCAGATTAAACGCGATACATGGCAAAACACACAACTTGTTTGTACATTTCACGAAACTTATCTGGCGAGCTAGTTAGCTTTCGGGCTAGCGCTTGGAGCTTCCTCAGCCATTCTGGTCAATAGGCCACAATGTTGTAGCTGGCTAGTTAAGCTAACGTTCGCTAACTAGCTAGCTCGCTAACAAGAGAAACAATACCGTGCGCCTCGGTGGTAGTTATGCTATATGTAAGCCAATATTGTTTTGTCTTACCTGCTATGCGTCTTAATCGTTAAATCCGTTTAGTTGTCATGATTGTTATGCAAGACTGTACTGTGTAATGATGATGTGCGGAATAGTCAAATACAACATCACATCTGATGAGCCAAGGCAAGAAAACTCCTATTTGTCGCCATCTAGTGGCCAACAATAGACATTCGCTAATGGGGTGAATAGTGCGCTCCTTCTCAACATTAGTACTGCTAGTACTACTGGGCTGCTACTACTACTACTGCTACTTCTTGTACTATTGTTACTAGCCTACTGTAGGCCTACTACTACACTTACTACTACTGCTATTACCACTAATACTGCTAGTCTACCACTACTACTACTACTAATAATCTTTATTTATAAAGCACTTATCAAAACAGTGCAAAGTGATTTACAAGATAAATAGACCCAAATAAAGCCGCTATGGAGAAATTGTTTCTTTTTCATGCAGTCCTCTCTTCGTTGTCTTCTAAAATTAGGCTTATACATTTTGACAGCCTTTAAATCACACAGATCAGACTAATTATATATATATATATATATACATATATATATGTATATATATATATATATATATATATATATATATATATATATATAAGTCAGTGTTTTTTTGCTTCCTAAACTGGGGAGTCAGTTAGGAATGACGAAGTGAGCCACTCACCATACCTTAGTATAACTGAGTCCAAGTTTGATCTTGTCGTTTTTATCATTATAATGGAGAGCAAAGATCGGGCCAGAAATTTATTAGCAAGCCATATCTAAAAATGTCACATTGGGGGAACATTCAGGACCAATGTTCCCTCTAAGCTGATTGTTTGGTGGCCTAATAATTTATCATATTGACCATATAATAATATCTTGTCATTGCTCCACTTGGTCCCCAGAAATCTAGTCTGCCTATATGAGTGAGTTTGAAGTTTTGGTGGTAAATGATATTAGTAGGGACTTTGCCATAGGGTTTAGTGAACCGATACCCATGATGTACCTGTCTTCTAAGCCTAGTACAGGCAATTCTTTGCATGTAAGTCTATGAACAGTGGGACATCTCATAGTCAGCTAAATATGATTTCCGATCATGTAATAAAATCCATGTAGAAATTAAAAGTCATCAATCGCAGTTTCATGCAGGCATAGTGAAAAACGGGTGTGATGGGGTGTTTGGGGATAAAGTGATATATGGCTCAATTTCTGTGCGTAAATGATAGTCTGAAACCACAAACGTTTGTGGGGTTATAATGACCGGGCCAGTTGCCAAAGTGTGAGAGATGTGTCCTCCTTCTGTTAGGTGTATATAGACTACCTGTAATGGTAAAACATTTGGGAAAACAAAGTTAATTTAATATAGGCCTAAGGATAATGTTGTAATGTTTCATAATGGCCTGGTTATCCAAATCTACCGTCTAAGTGCAAAAATAGCAGCAGTGCTACCATCCATTCCAACTGACCATCATTAAGCTTGTCTCAATAGAATAGAATAGAAGAGAATATGTGGACGGTCCCTTAGGAAAAATCCCTATAATATTCCTATTGGGAGTTGTGTCTATGGTACTCAATAGTGAGTTTATAATGACCTTGCCGTATTTAAATTTCTTTTTTTCTTTTATCTCCAATCACTATAATATTCCTATAATATTACTATAGGGACTTAAAAGATTTCTCTCTCCTCTGTCATTTATTATGCGATCAGGCTACTTTAGTTCTTTTTCGCAAAGGGGTGCGTTATGGCGATAATAATGACAAGCTTATAATTATAATATATCATAATTATGGCGATAATAACCTAATTTAAAGCGCACTCCAAGTGGAAACGGGCTTCAAAGCAGCAGTCCTGCAGCTCTGCGCTTGTGTTCGTCCTTCGGCTAACTGCTCTGCCACAAAATGGGACGTTGAGGGTCGTGATAAGATGATAGCCTATCCTGCCGAGCACTCTCTCCCTCTCTCTCTCTCTCTCTCTCTCTCTCTCTCTCACACACACACACACACACACACACACACACACACACACACACACACACACACACACACACACTGACACTCCGCCGTGAGGAATACTAATCAACCTGTTTGCCGACCCGAGCGCAGCAGCGCGGCGCGCAACTTAGGACTTCTCCATTCTGTCTGGAGAAACGTCTGTCTGCTGGATGTGATCTTCCTGCGTTTCCTCGGGCTTTGTGCGTGTGTTTTTTTTAATGCAACCTTCTTTGAACGAACCGCGTCGGTCATCTCTCCTTCCCCCCCCCTCCTGTCTCTGTCTTTTCGGCGCCTCTGATGAGCGACAGGCTATGGGAGAGAGTGGATCCGGGGACAGATAGCCCACTCCTGCGCTCCGCTTAGGAAGGGAAGCCCCCTACGCTTTGCGCGCCCGTATAGCCGGTGCATATATCCGCGTCGGGAGAGTGCGTGTGCGTGTGCGTCGCGCTCTAAATGTGTGCGTGCGTGCACGAGAAAGCCCCGGGCTCCATCCTCAACAGTTGCCACCGGAGCGGAGGAGAGGAGCGGAGGAGAGAGAGATAGGAGGGAGGATAGCAGACTGAGGACGGACGGACGCGGAGCCGCACGCCGCTCTGCCCCGGCTCTGGTCCTGACATGCAGTCGTTCATCTCTCCGGTGACCAAGGCGATCCTCGTAGCGCTCTTCATCTTCGCCATCCTCCTCATCCTCTACGTGATCCTCTGGTACATTTGCAGAGATGTGGACTGCGACCACGGCATTTGAGGATTCGGTTGAATCGGGGAAATAACGGGAATAACAGCACGGGGCGCGCGGAGCCCAGGGTCATCCCCCCGTAAGTCTGCCACATGCTTGTCTTTCTTTTTCTCTCGCCTTGCTTGCCGTGTGCGTGTTTGTAGGTTACGTGTGTGTGTGTGTGTGTGTGTGTGTGTGTGTGTGTGTGTGTGTGTGTATGTGTGTGTCTGTGTCTGTGTGTGTGTTTGTGCGCGCGCATTCCCGTCGTGCGTACCCATAATGTCAAATGCGCTCCGGTTAGAAGGTGATGTCCGGCGTGCGTCTCCCCACCGGTACCCGGTATAGCCTATCCAATACCCAAACCCACCTATAGGAACCGATCAGTCCCCCCAGAATGCCCTCTGTTCAACTTGACAGCAGCACCGATCATCTATCAATATCGGGCTAAAAGACACACACCGATCCGGTGATTGGGAATCCTCAAAGGTGATACAATGTCATCACGGGGAGATCGAACCGGTGTCAAACGGACCACGGTGCGCGCGCGCGTGTGTGTGTGTGTGTGTGTGTGTGTGTGTGTGTGGGCTGTGGGTTAATGGAGTGCGAAGACAGCCGGTGACATTGCGGTAAACGGCGTGGGTGTCCCTTAAGGTCAAGAACGACGCTGTTTACTTCAGGTTGCCAATACTGTTTTGTCTTCATTATCTCTCTCTCTCTCTCTCTCTCTCTCTCTCTCTCTCTCTCTCTCTCTCTCTGTCCGTATATCTGCAGCATTAGTTCATGTTCAGTTCATCTCAGTCTCTGAGGATGCTCCCACGTTGGCATTTTACATCCAACAAGATAACAGGATTATCTCCGTTGGCTCCTATGCGTCTTATTCCTAATCTGTCTTGTGTCATGTTCTTTTTTTTTTTAACTCCTTATCATAAACAACCCGCTAATGCTTTTACGCATAGCGCGCATTTATATTCCCCTTGACATTTTGCGCTTGTTTTTTTTTTCGCAGGGCCACATGCTTTGTTCGGGAAGATGTGTTGTCCATGCAACTTTCACGCACGCACACACACACACACACACTCACACACACACACTATTGGCCGCGCGTAATGAAGGACTTCTCAGTATTGCAGGCACGTTGTCCCCCCACCCCCCTTTCTCGCCCCCCCCAACCCAATGCCACCACGCTGTCACATGGCCCATAAGGCTATTAAACATGTGAGATATGATTGCCATATTTCATCTGGGTCCAAAGCATTTCTTCTTTTTTTCCCATCCACACTGAAAAAGGGAAGTTAAAAAAAAAATGTCCAAAATTCCAGCGTGGAGAATGGTGAAGGACACACCAAGGACACTTTGCTTTTTTGGGGTTTTAGGACATTTCAGGCAGGGACGGAGCAGAGGGTGACCCCACCTCGACCCGCTTTACCTACTTTTTGACTCGCAGATTAGAGTTCGCCCACCTTTCCAGCCTCCTATAAATCTTTATGACCTAAATTCCCTAGCAGAGTCATAGCAAGTGGCACCAAACGGATGAGGATGGTGTTTTTTTGAAGGGGGGGAAGAAGCGTAGTTGAATCCCTTGTAACGTATAATAGATCTTTGTTTCTGTCCTCATTATGACACTGTAGTTTCTCCCACATTTTCGTTTGAATCACGATTTCTCTCACACGCGCCCGGGAGGATTTAGCGATGCCGCAGCCGAGCATCTCTCCTTCTTAACTCGCAGGTATAGGCTTAAAAATTTTAAACCCTTCCTATTTATTTTGAGCGACGGGGCGCCGGCGTCTAGTATTGAAAAAATCCATAAGAAACCGCCGGATTCAACCATGAGGAAGAAGAAACCCCGTGGCCTCCTAAACTGTTCTGTCCTCTCCTGCAGAGAGAGAGAGGGAGAGAGAGAGAGAGAGAGAGAGAGAGAGAGAGTCTGGTGGGATGGCAGATGCCCTCTTTGACCTGCCTACAAAATGACTCCTGTCAGCCATGAGTAGATATGTATACACCCTCTGTCACCCCCCCACCGCAACACACACACACACACACACACACGCACGCACGCACGCACACGCATTGTAAATGACAGTCCAGACTCTATCTGTCCCAGTGTGTAATAACATAAAAAGGGAGAGCAGAGAGTGAGGAGAGCTACATGACAACTGCTCCAACTCTGTCTGTGTCTGTCTGTTTAAATCGGTGCCCTGGATTGTGTGTGTGTGTGTGTGTGTGTGTGTGTGTGTGTGGGTGTGTGTGAGTGCGCAAGGGTGTGTGGTAAGATGTTAAGAAGGAAGAGAGCTGTGTGTTGAGTGTATATGTTTGTGCAGTTTGTTGCAGAGGAAAAGCACTATGCACGTGTGCGTGTGTGTGTGTGTGTGTGTGAGCATGTGTGTGTGTGTGTGTGTGTGTGCCAGCGTGGGAGGGGGTTAAACTCTGAGACATGCTCCAGAATGACAGATGAAGAAAAAAAAAAAAGTGGAGCAGGGAAGGCTCAGCGGGACTCAGCGTGGGAGACAGGTGTGCGTGCGTGCGTGTGTGCGCGTGCGTGTGTGTAGGTGTGTGTGTGTGCGTGTGTGTGTGTGTATAAGCCATAAGTGAAATTTACTCAAGTTTACTGAAAATATTAACCTCATTAAATAGCTGAGTAAACTGTAATATTGCGGTGTAGTACGTGTGTAATGGCACAAATAAAAGCTTAAGTAGTGTGACTAGGTGTGTGTGTGTGTGTGGTAGACATACGGCTAATTTAACAATAACCATAACAATAACCATAATCATTATCATAATCATACAATCAGTGTGGAGTGTGTCAAATATGAGTGGATTGTACTTTTATTTCTCCCCTCCTTGGACCTTTTTACAGCAGTAAGAAGTCTATTCGTTGCTTTTCTTGTCGTTTTTCTTAACATCACTCAGATGCAAATGCAACACAGTTATATTTGCATGATCTAAGCAACTTATCCCATTGACAAGACAGAGTAATACCAGTTCTGACACCAGGCAGGAGGCGGGCGGGCGCTGATAGAATAGCTTTCGGCACGCCTGGATGTTAATACACCTCGATAGATCCAAGTTCAATTGAGATTGAAGTCATAAAATATGTAGAAATAAAAGTAAATTATTGAAGCTGGAGGGGGCGGAGGGGAATGTAGAGCTTATCCTGGTCTATTCTGGCTTCATAATGTACCCATATGACAAAGTGTGTGTGAGTGTGTGTGTGTGTGGCTATCTGGCGTTCATGCCTTGGTAGTGGACAGGCCGTTACACCTTATGCTGCTACAGCATAGACAGTTCTGTGATTCAATACTTGCGCTGCCTTCAAGTGCTGTCAGAAATATCGAAATTCTGAGTTGAGCTGCACATGAACGACACAACCAAGAGATAAATATGACTGGGAAAGCTGTTCTATGAGTTGTTGATGTGTGATGTTTAGGGGACAGAGAGCATGGAAGCCATGTTAGCAACTGATAGTAAAAGTGATGGATTTTATTATGATTTTGTAGATTTTCACTCATTGCTATACATTTAGTTGTCATGCATTTTTCTGCATACTTATACAGTAAGTTGTCCTTTATGTGTTGAAGAGACAACAGCTGCAAATACTATTTAGCCTGGAGTTTCTTTATATCGCAAAGACCTACATCATTACTAGCACCCTAGAATTACTTTTGTCTAATAAACGAATTAAAACATAAATTACAGGCCTGATGCACATTTTCTCCTCTTAATTCTGCTGTTGATTTTGAAAATAAGAACAGCCACCAAAAAAACTTTTACATGGTCCATTTTGTTATTATTTCCGACCAAAAGCACCTGAATGTGCGACAAGTTGCATTTACAACTTCTGAACTCAGAAGCTGGAGCTTACGAGGAGCACTCGAAGGCAGCATTTGGACTGCTCATGCTGATCATGCTTACCTTTTTTGTTTTGTAATAAGAATAATATACTTAATAATATACTAGTTCTCTTCTCTCAGGACAAGGCCTTTCGCCATCCCGTATATGGATGGTCTCCCTGTGCCACCCTGCTGTATATAACATGTACAAAATGTATATAACAAATATATATAACACTGTTCAAATATTATATTCACTGGCTCCCAGTAGCTGCATATCTCTAAAATAATGTGATTCATGAGGTATAAACTTATTTCAGGAGAAAGGTCAAATTTACCCTTTCTAATTTTGCCATTGTTGCATTTGGCACTTATCCTCCACTAAAACAACATTTCCTCTGTGTTTTGGATCATAGATAAGACTGATGGTGCGTATGGATTTTAAAGCTATTAACATTCTCCTGTTCAGGGCACCAAGTGGTGATACAATACATCAAGTTGATGAATAGTTGTTATCTCATGTATGACATATGCTGTTTGTTTTAGACATGCCCCGCTGAAACAAACACATCACTGTTGAGATTGTTCTGATTTTTTTGCTTTTTTGTAAAATCAATGCAGTAAAATATGTAGCACTGAACTGTTGGTAGTTTTAGGGAGGTGGTAGAATCTTGGCTGTTGTAGTGTTAATATTATTTTTTTATATTGGTCGTTCACATCTCATCTAATGTCACGGACTGTTGAAAAAATATATGTTTGGTTTGACTGTTGAACATCTGCTCTTTTCTTTTATAAATTTTTATTTAATAATGACTTAAATATTAGTGGAGAGGACAAAGAAATCAAGGATGGTGCGCTTTGTCAAACACTGAAAAGAATCCAAAATGAAATGAAAAGTTTTTGAATTGAACTACATTATTACAGCATTATTATTATTATCATTTCTGAGGTGATGTGTTCAATGATGTTTTTTAGTATCGTGAAAGCATAGTTTTACAGTGTGTGTGTGTGTGTGTGTGTGTGTACACACGCACGTGTTTATGTGTCTATCTCCTTCCTCTTGCTCTCTCTTTACACACACACACACACACACACACAGACACGCATGCCCGCACACACATGCAGACACACGCAGACACACACACCTCAAAGCCATAAAAATAGATTGTGAGTGACTCAGCCGTTATGTAAAGTCCATCTCTGATAGGGCCGCCCGGGGCTGTTTATGTCAGTTTAGCTTGACGGCAGTGGAGCTGAGGTGACGCGTGTCTGCTGCATCCACACACACACACACACACACACACACACACACACACACACACACACACACACACACACTCCGGAAAATGGGTCTGCTGTGTCCGAGACTCTCTCCCCAGACTCTCTCTCTCGCTCTCTTCCTTCCTTCCTTTTCCTTTGTAAGCGTACGTTCCCCAGCGTGCCGTCCCCCGATGGATGGAGATGTGAGATAGTCAGAGTGATGGACTCCCTCCAGCTCAAACTGCTGCATTATTAGCATTTCACTGTAGACTGGATGGGGAAGCCCACTTTATATAAGACTCACATCCACAATCCCCGTGGTTTGATCAATATTGGTGAGGGTTAGACTGATATGGGTTTTCTGACATATTTATAATCAGATCTGGTCTAGTCAGTGTCGTCCACCTCTGATATGATGTTTGATTACATATTTATTGTAGAATTGATCAATGCTACACTGGTTGTCTGTGGGAAGCCCTTAACCAGAACTACTTCTAATTATAATAATGATAATAAACTTTATTTGTATAGCACCTTTCATGCAGAGAAGCAAGTCAAAGTGCTTTCCAGCAGACAGACAATCAACATCACAAGAGGCAAAGCAATGGTGAGACCACAAGATAAAATAAAATAAATAAATAAAAACAATAGTAGTAGATAAATGAAACAGTAGTGACATCATTACTTAATAAAAGCAGTAAAACTAAAATAAAAATATATATATACATATGTAAGCCCACATACATACACATACATGCATACGCATGCATATACACATATAATAACATTAAAAATAATAATAAAAAGAAAGCCGTTCGTAAAAGCAAAGATGTGAGGCATTTCGATCAGATTCCATATGCATGATTATGATCCTGTGTTTCAATGGAGAGTTTTAGTGTCCCATGATGGTCTAAATGCTGTTTCAGACGCTTTTCCATATACAATTCTGGCAGAAACGCTGAATACTTGAAATGACTTTGAGTGATTTCGGCACAATATATATATCTTCAATCCAGAAATATCAATATCGGCCTTCAAAAACCCATATCGGTGGAATCTGGCTGTCTAGGAGAGTGTGTCTGAGTGTGTGGGAAAAAGTAGAATTGTGCTCAGGACCAGCTTGCGCTCAGTCTTTGAGCTGGAAGATTGCATTTGAAGGAGAGATTAGATCGGGGGCCGATGAAAGCCTGAACCGCGGCTCGATATTTCAAAAATACGGACGATTGCATCATCAAAAATATCAGCCAGCCGCACTCTAAACGCAGGTGAGATAGCTCCACCTGTGTGCTGATGGGACAGTCGATCCAATGAAATGTAATGAGTTTACTGCCGCACCAGAAATAATAGAGTAGAGGAATAATTCAGTCCGACTAGGCATCGCATTCAGATGGGTGATATCTGATTTAATATTCTTTCACGCAATCACACACGCAAAATGAGATGTGTGTGTGTAGCTGGGGATGTTCAAGTTCATGTCAGCTGCAGTTAGGCGAGGTTAAATCAGCTGGCTGATAGAATACTGTCTGGCTGTGACTAGTACTATATGCGTGTGTGTGTGTGTGTGTGTGTGTGTGTGTGTGTGCGCGAGGCATTGCAGTTAGTTGGGTTAGACAGAAGGGTTAGTGAAGGGCTCAAAGCCAAGGAAGCAGAACACACACCGCCTCAAACGCTCTCCGTGTTCATGAAGCTCTGTCTGACAGCTTATGTGTGTGTGTGTGTGTGTGTGTGTGTGCATGCATGTGTGGGTGAGAAAGAGAGAGAGAGAAAGAGAGAGAAAGAGAGAGCGGGAGAGATGAAAGAATCTCACCTCATTACTGTCTCAGTGGCAACAGGTTACGGACAGAAACAGAAAAACACACACAGACAGTTAAACGCGTGTAATACAGTGTGTGTGTGTGTGTGTGCGTGTGTGTGTGTGTGTGTGTGTGTGTGTGTGTGTGTGTGTGTGTGCGTGTGTGTGTGTGTGTGTGCGTGCGTGTGTGTGTGGATGTGTTGCATGGAGTTAATGATAGACTTAATTGGTGCGAGCGAGTGTCCCTCCCACTGTTCCTTATTCTACATCTGCTAATGGAAAAGCATCAACTCCCTGAGGACAGTAATGAGAGAGGGTGTCAAGATGGTGTTTGATGAACACACACACACACACACACACACACACACAAAACCTACATACAGGCACAAAAAACAACCAAAACACACACATACACAAACAAGCATGCACACACCAAAAACACGCTCACAGGGACAAACACACGTTTGCGCTCCCAGATGTGAAAAAGGCATTCCTCCAGGACTTCTCTCTCTCTCTCTTACACACACACACACACACACACACACACACAAAACTTCCATGCTCATACAGACACACACACTCGTGCACAAACATGCCGCTGCTCAAACACACCAAAACACACTCAAGCGTAGACACACACACACACCTTTGCGCTACGATTTGCAAAAAAAAGGCATTCCCTCAAGGATTTCTCTCTCTCTCTCTCTCTCTCTCTCTCTCTCTCTCTCTCTCACACACACACACACACACACACACACACACACACACGGTCTCATTAGAGGCTGGGTGCTGCGTGCAGCTCTGGCTGAGTCTCTGGGCTTTGAGTCCGTCCCTGACTTGTCTGCCTCTCAGACGGAGGAGGCTTCAGAGGAAAAGCTCAGCTCGCGGCATCTGGAGAAGCGGCTCAGACCGAGAGAGAGAGAGAGAGAGAGAGAGAGAGAGAGAGAGAGAGAGAGAGAGAGAGAGAGAGAGAGAGAGAGAGAGAGAGAGAAAAAAAACATACACGAACTCGCACACAGCGTCCCAATATGAAGCCAACAAATTGTCCCCGGCACCCACCGGAAAACGCCTTCGTCTTCGCCGCACGACACTTCACCCACACCAGCTCCTGTGGCTGGCAGTCGATCAGCGGCAAAAACCGAAGGGGGGGAAAGCGCGACATGTCAAAATTGTTCCCATCTAAAGCGTCATTCTGTCTCTAAAACACCCAATATCTTCCACATTCCCTTCTCACCAGGAATGGATCCATATACAAGATGGAATAAAGACTCTACGGCCCACACACACACACACACACACACACACACACACACATCCTGTGGAGCTGTTGTCAGCCTGGATTTAGAAAATAAGACAGGGCGAGCTTTGCAGCCAGCCAGTGGTTGTCATGTAAGAGAGTGGGTGACTGTTGATTGGAGCTATTTTGATGCTGCTCACATGTTGTTTACATCAGACACCCTCCTGTCATGTCCTGTTCCCAGTGTGTGTGTGTGTGTGTGCGCGTGTGTGCGCGTGTGTTCGACTGTCTCCCTGATGCCCCATCATCCCAAATCAAGCCACAGTCATGCGTGAGATGCGATTTCCTCTAAACAATAGCAGGCCGGCCCGCCTCGCTGACCCTCAACCTCTCAGGCTGCGATAGAATGAGCACACACACAACATCATGAACACATACACCCACTCCTCTGCACAAACACACACACACACACACACTCAGCGACACAACCCTGCACCGCTCAGCCTCTATCAGGCCAGTTGTGACAGTCTCTTCATGTTGTTGCTCATTTAGCTGCCTTGACTTTAACTGGGGCCAACTGCCTGTCAGTGCTGCTGCTCCGGCCCCAACTTGACTATTGGATAGTGGGAAAGACACAAAACTGATACTAATGATTTATCAAGAGAAAGAGGGGAAGTGACTGTGAACGCCCCAGAGCTAACAGAAATGATTGTAATACAGTTGAAATGAGGGACTTGGAGAGTTGGGCTACGTAGTTGATTTCCTGCACATTTTCCTTCACAAGTCTTTAGATGAAGTTGTATTTTTTTTTTTTATTTCGTCTTCTGCACTGCACTTCCCAGAGATCAGCTGTCAATCAAACAGTGTGGGCGGAGCTTGGATTTTCTGTTGGTCCATGGTGGCTATCACTGCTCATGCTAACTACCCAGTTCTTCTTCTGTTTATTCCAAACAAACTGGAAATGTAAAATGCATCACTTCCTCTGCACCAGAGGATTTTTCCCAGGAAAGAGCTACCAGACACCGGGTGTTTAGAACAGCAAATGTAAAATATTTCATGAACTGACTATAGGTTGAATCTCTATTATGTTATATCAATGAGTGATAGTAGCAAATTGGACGTTTATCTATATGAAAATGTTGTGGATTACTATATATTCAATATATTGTAGTACCCTGTTTTAGAACAGGTGTGTGTCATATGCAGCTTGGTGAACCCTTTAATCCAAAGCACCATACATTACCATGGCTGCATACATTTTATTGTATTTTGTGACTGGTTTAAATTGACACAACATAGTTTCAATGTGCAAAAGTCATCATGCAAAATGCTGCACTCCTAATTTTAATCTCAAAATCCTGTATAGCATCCATGGCCACTGTCAAATCATACAGTCAAACAAAAATACTAATCAAGAATCAGAGATGCAATGGTCATTTTCTCATCCACAAGGTTTCAGTTCAAGGGAATTCAAAATTCCCTTTTATATCTTGCATTTAATTTGTTGAAAATTATGGATAAATGTATATAATACATGAATAAAACAATAAACTCTTTTGGATCAAAATCCTGTTTATTGTCCAAGGCAAATAGAACAGGCTCCATCATGACTATAGATAAAAGGGGCAAAACTACATGTACATGAAAATCTATACAAAAACAACATGATACACATTCAATGATTACCCTTCATGGCATCAATTGACATTCACACACACGTCGACTTGACTGCAAACACACACTAAATTGATTTAGTGTATTAATAAGCAACTCAGCATGGTGCTGAGAACAGGTGACTCAGCACAGGTGTCCTTTCACATTTCCAAAAGACTAAAATAAACAGGAAAGGCTAAATGCGGACTTTGCTCTTTTTAATCAATCTGCTTCACACTACAGTTACACGCATTCACACAACATGCAACCACAGATCTGACTGTGAATTCTATAGGCCCAGGATGTCACTGCTGTATAGGGGACTGCGGGGTGCGGCGGTATTGATTGGAAGTCGCAGTGCGTGACATGGAGTGTCAGCGGCGTCGGCCTGGAGGTGGGAGATGGTTACACGCCGTCACTGAGGCTGTGTTCAGGGGGGTTTCCTCTATAGGAGCCGGTGCAGGTCAGGGTGGGAGCGCTCAGCCGTGATCCTCCTGAACAGCCACACGGGCTCATCTGGTACGCAGCCTCACCCTTCACTCACGTTCCTGTGGGGACGGCCTCATAGGACGGATGCACACGGTGGGAGTTTGACCGTATGGCTCAGGTTAGTGGGGGTGTAAGGATACGTTCAGCCATCCAGCTCAAGGTTTGGACGTTTGGAGCAAAATTTGAATGTAGACAATTGTGAGTGAAAGAAACCCCTTTTTATTTATAAGGGAAAAGTGCAAACCATATCCAGGGTGGCTACAGGTTTCCGTAAGTTACATTTAAAACTTTTAAGACTTCTTTAAAGCAATATTCCACTTAGTTTTAACATGGGGGTTATTCAGCACTTGACCGCCATGAAAACCAGAATATAAACTACTCACCAACATTGGATGGAGGTTTGTAGCATTTGGATTTTTACTTCCCATTCATTTGAATGAGGCCATGAAAATAGACTGAAAACTGACATTTAACATGTTCGTGAACATATTCAACATCCTGTTTCAACAGGAAATACATCAAATCAAGGAAGCAAAGATGCCATTTCAAGGGGACCTTAAGATCAATTTCATCCCCAAAGAAGCCTTAAGAGTAAAACAAAAACAGTAAAGTATTCATCTGCTAACCAGGGCTTCTCACTAGAAAAGTAGAGCAAAGAGAAACAACGACTTTTTTAAGGCATATGAAACCAGATTTAAGACTGAAACTCAACATAACTATAAACCAGCAACTGGAGTTTATCACTATGATGTCATTGTACATGGTGCAGCGTGTTGCTAGTGTTACCTGGAGGGCAAGGCTGTCTTACAACACTCGCTAACAGTCCTTGTCTTGTCAGTTGTCTTGTTGCCGTTTTCTTCCTTCACTGGAAAGCCAACATGCTGCCACACAGCAGACTGAGAACCTGACGGAGCGTCCCCACTTTCAGTTTGGCCTGAATCCATCTGCTCTCCTGCTGCGTCGACACAGCAGCGACTTCAGCTGGACTCACTGAGCTAAAACTCTGCTGTTCAGACAATGCAGAGGAGAAAAGACCATTCTGACAGTCATTTCTTAGATATTAGACCGCAGCTGAAATCGCGGACAATCGTCAAAGTTTTGTATCGTCGAAATTTCGTGTCACAAACTTTCACTACATCCCTTTCACTTTCACTACAAATTAGGCTCTCACACATCATGTAGGGGATTTGGCTTCAAATCCCATGTGTTTGGCTTTTTCTTTTTCCTTTGTTGAATGATCAGCTGGGAGGGAAACTTGGATGCTAATGAGTTCATGGAACCTTGTCGTGTGCGCACCCTTAGTCAGATTACAGAATAAAAGTCAGGATTTCCACGGCCGAGGTCCTATTCCACCAATTATCAGGAGTAGCGGGAGAGTAGAGTCTAAAAAGAGCTGACTGGTGTAATGGACTGAAGTGGTCCCAGGAGGGCCAAACCAAAAATCCACCTGTCAGCCGAAGGTGAATTCCTCCTAGCGAGAGGAGTTAATAACGTTACGCTGCAGGCAGGAGCTGTGCCGCTGTACAAACATGTTCATAAAGCCTACCCAGGGAAATTAAGGTTCAGAGGAGTAGTGCGTTATCCCCGCATTCCTTTTATCCTGTATTACCTCTCAAGACAGTGGTTAATGAGATAGGCAGCCAGCTGAAGGGAGCAATGTGTCGGCTCTACGGAGCTGGATCACACGGCACATCAAGCAGCCGAGCGGCAGCGATGAGTCCCCTCCATCATGCACTGATCACATGACCACAGCTACGGGATGGATAGCTTCAGGATATCTGGGTGGATATATGGCCCTACAGGCACAGTATTAGCAAGTATCAGATTGTATTTAGCTAGCAAAATGTACCTCGTCTATATTTCCAAACAACGCTCTTACTTTCGGCTATTGTGTGCATTGTAACTGAACCAGAATAACTTTGTTGGTTGAATCTGACCTGGTTCTTTGCTCTCAGTTCACACTACAACAAACAACGATGGATCATAAAGCTTAGAGAAACCGGAGAGAGCAACAATCAGTTTCTCCATATGGAACGAATATCTGATATGAACTTCAGAACATAGCGAGACGTTACAGTGGGGAGAAAATCAAATCCCTCTCTGCCAGTGGTTGCCGCTTCAGCGCGTCGCCGCTAATTTGCATAAAGTTAACCTCAGCTCAACTTCATCTTGTCGCTCTGGTCGCTGGCATCGCGCCGCTCGCTGCTGCCGCGGCGTCCGCTGCCCCTCGTCGCCAACTGTCAGTGAAAATCAATGGCTGCCGGCCGCTTTTGTAGCTCATGAGGCTTTGTGTGAGCGCACAGTGAGTCTTAAACATCGACAACATTATAAAAACAGTATCCTTTGGTATAAAGCATCACAGTTACCATTTTTTTTTTCAGTTACCTCTCACTGTCATTTGGAGCCACCAACATGTGAAGTAGTACTCATAACACTAATGCTTATTGAAAAATAGGACATAAGTATTTTTTGGATCTATTCAAATAGGCCTGAGCTACTCATTCCATTTTTTTGTGATTCTGTATAACATGCAAACTTGAGCCCACCATATCAGAAACAGTTGGTTCAGTGTGAGGAGAGCGCTGTCATCAATGATTAGCACCAGTATGTAAGTCTAACCCTAACCCTTCCATCCAATTGTCAAGCAAATTTTAAGCAAACACTTGAAATGTGGCAAAAAATAAAAAGCAGAAGTGAAAAAGTTGGCTTCCTGAACATAAAAGGTAACTACTTCAGCAAACACAGCCACAAGAAAAAATTCTTATTGAGCAAGTTGTTATAATATTATTATAATATATTCAGTGTAAATACTCATATTTCATGCTGTCTGAAGATGAAAACAACGAAATGCACTATGTAGCAACTAGTCTACATGGGAGAGACAACATGTGGGAGGCCAGTGGACAGATATTTTGGACAAACATTGCTACATCGTTTAAAAAAAAAAAAAAGAAAAAAAAAGAGCAACAAAACCTTTCCACCACAAACAAGAGTAAATCTTTTTGCGATATTCAGGGACATTCGTTCAAATTCGTTGTTGCTATTTAGTGGTTTAAATATGATACATCATAAACTGCATAAAAATACTTAGATGGAAACCCAGCTAGTGTCTCTCTCAGGGGGAAAGGAGAGCATGGACGGCTTCATATTGGAACGCGTCCGAAGCAAAAACAAACGGATATCCGTTCCTCTGCTCCGCTCTGCTCGGTTACCGTACTGTAGGAGCAGACGGGAAAGCACCGGAGAGATATGGCGTTTTTTCTGTCATATATTCTACCAATTATCAAGATTTACCTGGTCGGTTTGAAGGTGCTGCTGGCTCAGCTGTTTAGCAGACCTTTCAGATTGCCAGGTTTGTTCAACTCTTACTACTAGCTTACACTAGCCGTGATACGTGCCATTCTCTCGTATGCAGAGAACCATACGTCCATTGAAAAACGGACAACTTTACGTGACCTTGCGTATCGGCAGACTTACGTACATTGTAGAACATGTTTTAAGATCTTTTGTGAACGTTTAGGATCCACACTTCAATTCGGCATACATTCAATACACCGAGCAGTACTTATTTCAATAAAAATGAAACTCTTAGAATTGGTTCCCGTGTTCCACCATCTTCATCGTACACCAAAATACAATGTGGTGGGCGGTAGCGAGCAGAACTAGGCAGTTATAAAAGTTGAGATTTTATTTAAATAAAGCGCTATTTGGTGGATCATTTATATGCCGAAATTACCAGAAGACCATAACGATTCCTTAAAATTCTCACGTCGTGTTCTACGAGGCGTGCACGTTTGTTGCTAAGCAAGGCAGCATTATATTGCCATAGTTTTGAATGAAATGTGGGGTTGTGTTCTCTCCACGCGAGACAACGGAACGTTACTTGTTTACAGTGCTTATTTTCAGTCGCCGGTTGTCAGTCACTTGGAGTAAAAGATCGCCGGTGATCTATTACACCCTCTAATATCTTTCTCTCTCTGTTACAAAACATGTAAACACACCAGGTGAAAGGTAGCCATGTGCCATGGAGTGGCCAGAGTATGAAATGCACTTCAACCACTGATAAGGCGAGTCAGAAGTGCGCACCAATTGTGCACTCCGTCCTGCCTGCTCATGATTTTAAACAAGATGCTACCCAAATATCACAGCAAAACTAAGTCTCTATAGGAAACAAAATGCCATAAATTACGATAAGTGACTATGAACTCACTACTGAGTACCACAAACACACTGTAAGCCCACACAGGAATATTATAGTGATTTTTTTTTACTCAGGGTGATGTAGTTGAAGGTAATGACATTTGGATCACAGTAAGGATGAGTTTCAGATAACATAGTTGTTACAAACTAGAGAATGATTTTTTTCCTCGTCTGCCCTTACAGAAAATAATTATACGTAATCCTATAATACATTTTAGAAGGATAGCATATTATACAAATATCACAGCAGAACTATGCATTATATATAATATTATTCAGGGGTTTTATTGGAATATCATCCCATAGGAGATAAAACAAAAAGTCCCATAAAGTCACTATGAACTCACTACTGAGTATCACGGACAAACTACAAGTCCCTATAGGGATTGTAAAGTGATTTTTCATTCAGGTGTAACATTTGAGATCTGTTTTGAGCTGGTACCGAAAGCACTTCTCACGCCTTGAAATAGAGATCTGCCTTTTTTTTTTTTTTTTTTTTTTTTTTTAAGAGGATATAAGCAGCTTCCTAGTTGAATGACATTCTCCCTGCTATCTGTCTGTCCTCTTCTGCCTCTGCCAGTGATGCCCAGACAAGATGGCAAGGTTGCCATAGTGACAGGAGGAGGCAGGGGAATCGGTTATGAGGTGGTCCGCCACATGGCCAGCCTGGGGGCGCATGTTATCATAGGTACAGTATCAAGCACCACACCGTCATCCGTCACGCACACAGGACCGGGAGCAGGAGATGCAAACATTTAACAGGATAGACACACAGTATTAAAGGTATGATAAAGAGGTTTCGCCAAAGGCCTGCTTCCATCTGTTTACATTGCAATGTTCCACCCAAAATAGGCGGCGAGTGTGTCGTCGCTGCCCAACCTGCAGGCTCAGTCAGTTTCCTTCCTCACGAACCCTTTTGCATATTCAGGTCTGTCTTTGTTTACTGTAATTTTCCAGCACAGAACCGCACTTTTATTGTCACGGATTTTAGGGATGTAATGAAGGTTTGTGACATGAAATTTCGCGATACACAAATTGGAATTGGAGTTGGAAACAGCTGCGGTCTAATATCTAAGAAACGACTGTCAGAATGGTCTTTTCTCCTCTGCATTGTCTGAACAGCAGAGTTTTAGCTCAGTGAGTCCAGCTGAAGTCGCTGCTGTGTCGACGCAGCAGGAGAGCAGATGGATTCAGGCCAAACTGAAAGTGGGGACGCTCCGTCAGGTTCTCAGTCTGCTGTGTGGCAGCATGTTGGCTTTCCAGTGAAGGAAGAAAACGGCAACAAGACAACTGACAAGACAAAGACTGTTAGCGAGTGTTGTAAGACAGCCTTGCCCTCCAGGTAACACTAGCAACACGCTGCACCATGTACAATAACATCACCATGAGAAACTCCAGTTGCTGGTTTATAGTTAAATGTTGAGCAGAATGTATCGTTACATCCCTACGTAGTATTGATCAGTTCTATCTACATTTAATGAGACAAACTACATCATATCCATCATATCAGAGGTGGACGGCACTGGCTGGACCATATCTGATTTTTAATTAAATGCCAATATCAGCCCCATATATCAGTCCAATCCTAATTATTAGCTGGCAAGATTTCAAGGAAGAATCCAGTCGGCTTTCCCACCCAGTATAAACCAATCAACAAAAAGCGAGAGGATGTGCTCGCCCATAAACACCACCTCCCTGCAGGGATCAAAAGATAATAATGATAATGATAGTAACTGATGTAGTTGTTCTAGGTGTGACATTTGCCATACGTATGCACACATACACATACACAGTGAACTGTAAAGCTTATTGTCAGTGCTGTCATGTACTGCTGCTCTTGTTAGTCTTGCCCTGAATCAATATTTGCACACTGGAGGTTAGATTTGTGAATGATACATGTATCTGTATGCGTGTCTGACTCACCACAAAGCCACTTTATCCAATGTCTCTCTCTGCCAGGTTAGAGGTTAGATTCCTGCTCAGACCCGCCTTGCTATAGATGCATCTCTCTGTCATACAGTAATGTGTACTGTGTGGGAAAAGCCATGGTTTTGCAGTGACAGGCTGATTTTGAATGCCTCCTCTGTGTATGCCTGCTTAAAGCCTGTAGCTGTCACAGACGCTTAATTAGTATCAGAGGGTCAACAGCGCGTTCAGAAGCCTCCCGACATTCCCGCTGATCCGTCTTAAGGCTTCAGATAACATCAAAACGGTTTGTTTTCATCATGAGGAAATCTGGCGGGAGGTGATGTAAAGGCTTTATGATCTCCACCGGGATAGAAATGCTATTTGTTGTCAAATTGGTCGTTAAACGCGAGGAGCTATGCAGATTTAAAGTACGAGAGGCGTTTGAAAGGCGAAATGGCTGTACTTTATTCTTTGGTTTCTTCAAGTCTTCATGCATAACTGCAACATGATGCCTCCTTTTAAAATTACCCCTCTACTGGCTTGTTGATATGTTCAATTATGGGATTAAGAACTCTTTCATTTTCAAATTGTTTGACCCAACTTTTGATACAAGGACTGACAGTATAGAACAGCTACACATGAGTTTTACGTGTATTTTAAGTGCGTATAAAGAACTATTTGAAGTGTATTAGTTTTACTGGGCGAGGTCCAGTAGTGTAGTATCTGTACGTGCTGTGTATGTAATTCCACAGGACTATTCATACAGTATAAAGGATCTCTGTAATTTCCCTCAAATCTCATCATCCTGTGATATTTAGACCTCTGAAGGGATTTTATTTTATTCCTCAGTGCAAAACAACAGTGGTTTTCTGAAGGGATTCTCTCATTTGAAATGAATGAATGAAACAATGGAAAGTAACACATTTAAAGACGAGATGAAATGAAAAATGCCATTTTAACCCTTTTAGATCACATCCCCGGTCATACTGTACACCTATTTAACAATATATGCCAAAAAAAATACCAAAAATCAATTTCATTGTATTCTTATATCAAAATTCAATCATGTTTTCTTCCTGTAAAACAAAATATGCCGTGTGCTTACGTAAGCATGCCCGTAACTAATTTCAACCAATAATATCATGACATCCACCCATCAATCAATCTTCAACTTTTAGCGCACAGAGCTAAGAGGCTAAGATTCATTAGTTAGCTAGCTAGCGACAGCATGGTACTTCGGTGTGTCTTCGGGTGTTATGACACACCCACTTTTCAACGTTCAAATCAAATTCCTCCCAACGTTATGTCCCGCCTGTCTTTCCTGTTTCACTCGGAAATACGTCACGATACGGAAGTTAGATACTCTCGAAATGCCGTTTCATCTCGACTTTAAAGCTACAATATGCAACTTGTCACCTTGAGGCAGGAAGTGTATTTAGTCCCGCCCTCCTTTCTCTCAGTCGGTCAAGTTCCTGTCCCAAACAGTCACTCATCTTTATGAGCTGTCTACCTTGAAACAGCAAATGCAGGGAATTGGCAATAGAAAAAGCAACCTTGATGTTCACCATGATTTTCAAAGGGTTTTGTTTTTTCCACCATTGTTGCTGTTACTATGACTTCCTGTTCTGTGGCCACTAGTCACAACCCAACTCACTGCTGGCCACGCCCACAGCAAATAGTAAATGCCCCAAAACATCCCACACATCATGGAAAAGCCAGTTTCAGGCAAATGGGGATTTAAGCATTTCCTCACCGGGTCACAGACAGACCCAGACTGATATGACAAGATATGATATATCCTTTTTATTTATGTTCATTTTAATGTCAAAAGTTGCATGTTGTAGCTTTAACGCAGGAAGTGTGATCCTGGCCTGAGGCTGCAGGATGAGAGTAGAAGGCTACACTCTTTTATTTTTCTTCTGTTTTGTCTTATTTCATTAGGGCTTGGTCATGCTGGGTTGTTTTTGGTTTCGGATCCTCTATTCATGTCTGTCCGGTGACGTGACGGGCCATCACCTGGCTCCAAATAAGGAAGACACTACGTCAAACAGTAAATCAATTTCATGAAGTCAGTAATACCTTTTAAGATATCCAGAATGACCCAGTAGTGAAGCAATTAAAGCTCAAATCCAGTTAACAACTAGATCAGCAGCCTAAATATCAGCATTAGAGTCTGCTAATGAACCTGGATTCATTATCGATCGACATTCCAGCTGACTGACTATGCAGAACCTATATATTGATATCACATCTTAATTATAGAATGAGTCAGGACTCTAAAAATAATGGCTTTCTTCGGCAAGGGAGCAAGGAGAGAGGAGGCTGAGGAGGAAAGTTGGCGTTACCCATTAGAATTAGGCCGGTATTTGAGCTCATAATGATGAATGCAGACAGGGATCCCTCCAAAAAAAACCATTATATGCCATGAAAAACCTGGGACATATTTAACATTACAGTAAAACATTTATTTTGTGTAGAAATATGATATATTAGTATATGTACAAGTCAAGAATCTTACTGGATGGATGGGTTTGCAGGCCTGTAACAGCTGCAGGATTCTTCCATGTGCAGCACAGTCATATTTTTTCATGAGCCTGCCTTCCAGGGCGAGACTGCATTCCCCATTCAGCTCCCGAGCTTGAAAACTTTTAAGAAAACTCCGCTTTATTCATTCAGTGTGTATACCGCAATGTCAATGTCAGTGTATCCTTGGAGACTGTCTGAGCGGAACATGAATGAGACTAGAGCACTACGGCTACACACACACACACACACACACACACACACACACACAAAATCAATACATTTGCTAGTGTCTGTTGTAGTCCCACACAATACTATGTGTGTTGAAGCTGATGCCGCAGGACTTCTCGGTGTATATTCACTGCAAATATCCTTCCACTTCTTGAGGTAATTCATGAAGTGAAGATATTTCAGTTAAACCGGTCGCTGGAAAAGCACCAGAGGTGGAGAGTAAATAATTTGCGGCAGCTCTCCAGCAGTGTTTTTGGAGACAGTTTTTGGGGTAATGCCGCCTTTCTGAGTATGTATTAAGATAAGATGCGATGAAATTTTAATGATCGCTGTGGGGAAAGTGGGTCGTCGCAGCAGCAAAATAGTAATTAGATACAGCAAAGGAAACAAGAATGGAGCAAATGGGGTGTGTATTCAACATAACACCGCCAACAATTGCAACAGTAGAATGTATTAAATAGAAGTGGAATGAATGGAAAGTGTGAAAATATATACAGCATGTATGCAGGGGGTGGAAAATACGAGCGGTAGAACATACTGAGACAAAAAAAAGGAATGAAAAATATGTATAATGGGACAATATATTAAAATATGTGCAGTATGAAAGTCTTTTTTACTTCTTGTGTAATTCTGTGTAATTGTGTAATTCTGTAAATACTACATTCACTTGAATACATAAAGTTTTATTTTCAGATAAGTGGGCACAATGAGATCAGGTATTTACAGTAAAACACTCAGTCTGGACTTTACTGCCCATAACTGATACTATTGCGTTGTTGATAATGAAGCATCAACTAGGTCAGTAGTTGACATTCAGGTGAATTTTCCACAAGCCATCTGGGCCAGTGGTTTTCAAAGTTACTGGCCCGAACACTGAACCCACTGGCCCGTTAGTGTGTCAGTACGTTTTGATGCTGTCACTTGGAGATGATGTGTTCTCATTCAGACTAGTCTAGATTTGTAATTCAGACATGTTAAAAATCACAGAGTAATGATGCCATTGTTGTTATGATAATGATTATTATGATTATTGTTAATGAGATATGGGCACTGCTGTTTTATTGTGGTTCAAACTCTGTACATCTATTCACCTCCTGTCCCTTAAACAGAGCTGCCTCCCTACAAATCATGAATAAAGACTGATACTCTATTAGCCAATCAAATATGTGAAATAATAGCAGGGTGCATGTTTTTCATCTGTGACTTTATTACATTTCACTGACAATTGCCATACAAATCAGATTGTAATATGCATGATTGATAAGTCAGGTTCAGAAAGGGAATAATTTCTGTCTCCTCAAAACGCACATCATCATAACAGATTTGTTACGGCAGAGGCAAAAAACCTCTGCGGGCCAATTTTGTTACGTAAGACTTGATGGAATTTATCAATGAACTTTCATTCACTCGCGTTTTCCACTCACATTAACTGGGAAATGTAGCCTACACACCGGATTAACACATTTGCCATTGAATGTATAATACATCTTGATAGTTTTACAATTTCTTTTACTTATCTCATGCTGCATATATTTCCTATCTTTGGTTTATTTCATATTGAGAAAAACCTTTTTGCCACTATGTACTATGTCCTTGAAATTGTTGGTTGTGTTATGTTTTAATACCCCCATTTTCTATATTCTTATTTATATTCTATGTTTCTTTGCTGTTTGCTATTACTATTACTGCTGCATCGAACCACTTTCTCCACAGGGTTTAGTAAAGTTTCATCTAATCTTATCAGAGTGATTGAGATCCCACTCTCTTGACTTCCTCGCATATGTGGATATCCTTTGTTAAATCTGCCACAGTTTAAAGGTGCAGTATGTAGCATTTTGACACCAATAAATCATTACCACATTCATTTTGAGACATTGATATAATTGTAAACTGTAAACAAACGAGACCATCACAGAGAAGATTGTCGGCCTCTACCGGCCTCTACGCTGCATTTTACATTGTGTGCCACCGGGTCGGATTTGGCGGGAAATCTATCTGGACTGCTTTACGGCACAAAACAGCAAGAGGGCGCTGTTCTTCCAGAGCAAACGGAGCTAAAGCTTTCAGAGTTTCTGGCAATGACAGATAGTGGAAGGAGTGAAAGGCCGATGGAAAAATCACTTCCAACATGTTGATCCTCTTCTTATCCATGCCAGAAAGGGGGAGGGGGGGCAAGAAGCATCAGGGTTTATGGGAAATGTGGTCTTAATCTTGAGAAACACTAATACTAACAATACAAGTATGGAGATTTTTTCCTATCTTTAATCAAGAGCGTGGTCTTTCAATTTGAGAGCATGATTTATTGATTTCACGTTCAGATTTTGTAATGCTTTCCCTCAAACCCTGTCCTTGCACTCAAATATGTCCTGCTTGCACTTAGATTTGCTCTGCTTCTGCTCAAACTGTATGCTTGCACTCAGATATAATGTTGCTTGCACACAGATTTCCTGCGCTCCAGCTTCAGCCCTTCTCCTCGCACTCAGGCTGCTTCTGTGCGCTCGTGAAACGTCTGCTCTCGGATTTCTGCTCTGCTCTCGGATTTTTTGTGCAACAACCCTGTCAAAATTCCCCAACCAATAGAATGCCAGGTGTAGTGTTGACCAATGAAATGATCCCTGCCTCGTTGCGGGCGCGTTCGCTTTACTTCTTAGAGCATCCCGTACGGGCGGTTACTGTTTAACCGGGTTCATCCACTCCTGCCCTCCGGGGCTTTATTAAATACGACTTTTGGAATAAAAGGACAGTTAATGTATATACCAGCGCCTGTACTTTTTCTTTTACTATAATAGCTACATAAAATAGTAGCCGTGTAGCACACCGGCCTCCCGTCGGTGTGCTAGAGGAGAAAACGACGTCACCTTCATGACTCAGGAGCAGGAGTCTTGCGGATCACTGGCCAATATGGACCGCCAAAGTCAAGGACCTCAAGTACGTTTTTTATTTTAATGGTGCTATTACTTCCTTCAAATTGAATTGGTTAAGTCATATTTGTGTCCATGATAATATGCTTGGCTTTCAAGTGTTGTACGTTATGGGAACATTGTTGCTAGGCAACTAACAACAAAATGGACGCCGCCGTGTTTCATTTTTTTCCTGTATTTTAGTGCTTAGGAATGGGAAAAGTACCAACAGCAAATGTAACCAGCTAACACATTAAGACAGTAGAAAACAAAAGTAAATTCAATGAGCAACTACATTTTAAAAACGCAATTGGTGTGTTGTGTATATATCCTTCTCTTCAAATGATGTTTACCGTTGCTGTGTCAAAGTCTGCTCTATCAGAAAGGTTTCACATATTGGAAATACGGTAAACACGTCCCCACTTGCAGGTATCATATTCATATCTGTAACATATCTACAATTAAATCAGTTACATTGCAGACATTAAGCACTAGCTTTCCAGTTGAACAACGAGGGGTCTGTTACTGTTAAAGCTGAGGAAATCCTTAAATTGTGTCACAGATATTATTCCAATTTATTCCAATCTCAGTTAATGCTACAGCGTGATTACTGGAGATTGAGATACACATTTAGCTACTCATAATTTCTCTGGGTTTGACTGGGTTTATAAGCATTAATTAATGGCTTCATTAATTTTTAATAAATCATTTACTAATGCTTTGAAAATCATTTAGAAGTCATTAATAGGCAATGTAACTGATTTAATTGTAGATATGTTACAGATATGAATATGATACCTGCAAGTGGGTGTTTACCGTATTTCCAATATGTGAAACCTTTCTGATAGAGCAGACTTTGACACAGCAACGGTAAACATCATTTGAAGAGAAGGATATATACACAACACACCAATTGCGTTTTTAAAATGTAGTTGCTCATTGAATTTACTTTTGTTTTCTACTGTCTTAATGTGTTAGCTGGTTACTTTTGCTGTTGGTACTTTTCCCATTCCTAAACACTAAAATACAGGAAAAAAATGAAACACGGCGGCGTCCATTTTGTTGTTAGTTGCCTAGCAACAATGTTCCCATAACGTACAACACTTGAAAGCCAAGCATATTATCATGGACGCAAATATGACTTAACCAATTCAATTTGAAGGAAGTAATAGCACCATTAAAATAAAAAACTTACTTGAGGTCCTTGACTTTGGCGGTCCATATTGGCCAGTGATCCGCAAGACTCCCGCTCCTGAGTCATGAAGGTGACGTTGTTTTCTCCTCTAGCACACCGACGGGAGGCCGGTATGCTATACGGCTACTATTTTATGTAGCTATTGTAGTAAAAGAAAAAGTACAGGCGCTGGTATATACATTAACTGTCCTTTTATTCCAAAAGTCGTATTTAATAAAGCCCCGGAGGGCGGGAGTGGATGAACCCGGTTAAACAGTAACCGCCCGTACGGGACGCTCTAAGAAGTAAAGCGAACGCGCCCGCAACGAGGCAGGGATCATTTCATTGGTCAACACTACACCTGGCATTCTATTGGTTGGGGAATTTTGACAGGGTTGTTGCACAAAAAAATCCGAGAGCAGAGCAGAAATCCGAGAGCAGACGTTTCACGAGCGCACAGAAGCAGGCTGAGTGCGAGGAGAAGGGCTGAAGCTGGAGCGCAGGAAATCTGTGTACAAGCAACATTATATCTGAGTGCAAGCATACAGTTTGAGCAGAAGCAGAGCAAATCTAAGTGCAAGCAGGAGATATTTGAGTGCGAGGACAGGGTTTGAGGGAAAGCGTTACAAAATCTGAACGTGAAATCAATAAATCATGCTCTCAAATTGAAAGACCACGCTCTTGATTAAAGATAGGAAAAAATCTCCATATACAAGTGGCATGAAATAGAAGCGACCAATAACCATGGTCTCATTTGTTTATGATAATCATACCAAGATATCACAAATAATTTGACAATTACATGTTTTTAAAAAATGCTACACATGTCACCTTTAAAGTTAGAGTGCAGTTTTGCCTTTATTACCAATGCGCATTTCTGTCAAATCCACATCTGCCCTCCAGCCAGTGCAGCTGGATGGACCGCTGGGCTTCTCCCTCGCCCATTACAGTTGTTAACATAATATTCCAGGTATGAGCTGCGTGTTAAGACCCTCTTACTCTGTCATGCTCGGCTCGTTCATTTGTTCAGCAGCCGGCGAGATTATTTTAATGAATTAATTAGGTTATGTGTTTAATATCCACCCCCCAGCCCAAAATATTTAGTAGGCAAATTATTTCCTAAGGGCAAATTTTTAATCAGCGGCTATTCTAATGGAAAGCTTTGACCTAGAGCGGTTGTGCAAAAAAGTGTGTGTTAAATCATACGCAGTGTGTTTGTGATTGTGGGTTCAGCAGAGTAGCCTGTTGCAGATCTACTATTTTGTTAGGAAAGTGTGTGTGTGTGTGCGTGTGTGTTTGTGTGTGTCCCTCATGCAGCGTTCACCCAGAAGAGCCGTGTTCCTTCAGCCCTGCCTGAACCGCGGCGCATCAGGCCAAACGATGCAGTGCCCTTGAAAAGGCCTGCATGATAATCCAAGATTAGTGTGTGTGTGTGTGTGTGTGTGTGTGTGTGTGTGTGTGTGTGTGTGTGTGGATGGAATGGGTGAGTTTGTCTATTTGTGTGTGTGTGTGCTAGTTTGCCTGTGCGGAGAGAGCGTGTGTTTGTTTGTGTGTGTCTCAGATGCATGTGTGGAGAGAGAAAGTGAGAGATTGCGTGTGGAAAGAGCGGGTTTTGTGTGTGTGCATGTGTGTGTGAACAGAGAAAGTGTGTGTGTGTGCGTTTGTGCCAGCATGTGTGGACAGAGGGTGTGTGTGTGTATGTGTTTGTATCAGTATGTGTGTGGAGAGAGCAAGAGTTTGTGTTTATTTGTGTCTCTGTGTCTTTGTGCGTGCCTGTGTGTATCTATGTGTGTGTGTGTGTGTGTGTGTGTGTGTGTGCGTGAGCGCGCATCTAACTGCTTTGGGAGGAAGTTTACTCTTGGAGAAGGGGATCAGAAGATGAGACAGACCAGCTTTCCATCTCTCTCTCTCTCTCTCTCTCTCTCTGTCTCTCTCCTGTTTCTTTCTCCCTCATATTTTCTCTCTCTCTCTTTCTAAATCCCTTCTCCTCTCTTTCATTGTGGCGGGCTTCATTTGTATGCAGACGTCCTCGATAAACAAAATGTCTGTCCCGAGTGTCAATCACTGTATCTCTCACCAGGGTATCCGCTGGTGCTTAGAAAGTCTGAAAAAGTCTTAAAATAAATTCTCTAACTTTAAAGGAGCACAGCAAGCTTTTGGCACATTGGTCAACTTACCTGTTAAGTGATGAGAACACAGACTAGGGTTGGGTATTGTTAGGATTTTATCAATACTATTAATTGATATACTATCAATTTTTATCATTAGTGATGCCATTATCCATGCTGCTTATCGATACTGATAATAATGCTTGTCCACCTATTACTACACTCTAAAAAAAAAAGTGTGTCTTTTTTAACATATTTGTGTGTCTTTGGGACAACACACATTTGTGTTACTTTTCAGTACAACATATGTTAATGACAATACATTTTAACACAATATATGTTGTTATTAATATGTCTTGTGTAGAAAAGTAACGCAAATGTGCATGTTTATAAGATGTAGGCTACATTGTATAAGTCGCATCACAAGTCAAAGTCACAAACAGTCACAAACAGCAGTTTATACATTAAATGATTATTGTAATAAAGCTAGTAAGGCCATATCAGACACTGTAGTAACCTCTCTCTCTCTCTCTCCCTCTGTTTCTCTCTCTCTTTGTCTTTCTCTCTCTCTCTCTCTCTCTCTGTTTCTCTCTCTCTTTGTCTTTCTCTCTCTCTCTCTCTCTCTCTCAGGTGGAAGGGATGAGCAGGAGGGTCTGACAGCAGTCAGAAGGATCCGCGAAGAGTACAAAGAGGCCAAAGGTAACGCTGCAAATATGTCTACACACACACACACACACACACGCACACACATTTTTGCACTTTGTTTTGTTCTGCCAACGTTTGAAGATAAAGGGCAGAGCTGCAGCAGTGTGTCCCTCAGGCTTGTTTTTACAGGCTTTACCACACACACACACACACACACACATACTTGCAGCCTTGCAGGTATACCACTCACATGCACACACTTGTGCGTGCACACACGCACACACGCACTCCCACACACACATTTGCTTGCTCACAGCCATGCAGTCCACACACACTTGTAGGTATGCAGCTCATATACGTATATATGAGCAAATGTGAGGGGGGGGGGAACACTGTAAAAGAGAAGAGAGAGAGATGGACTAAAGAGGAGAGAGAAATACGAGGAGGAGGAGGAAGGGGAGACAAATGACAGCAAGGAAGAGATTTATTATTCCATTGACCAAAGGTTACACTGGTCACTATAACTCGCATGTTGAGAAATGGATTTGACCGACCTTCGCAGCACCATAAATTCCACCATATTCTTGTGACTAAGGAGCCTCATAAGTCATCCTTCGCTGTACCGAAGGGCCTTGAGTCTTTAGCGGCCCGCTACGGCTTGTCACTAGCCCATTTTCCACGGGGGGCGCGAAGTGATTTGTAATAATTGCGGAGATCATCTGTGATTTTAGTCCCGCGCAAATCTGCCACGCTTATGATTTGCAAAGTGATAATACTAGTTCTGTGCGAATAGGGCTTAAGACAATTTGGACTATATTATTACTATTAGTGGAGGTCCTGTAACTGTAATAAATAGGCATCCGTAATTTTAAATTTACAAGTCCGGACAGTAAAAAAATCCAGTGCAAATTGCCTATTGTTTGCCAGGTCATCTGATAATAGCAAAGCAGTTGGAAGTGACATTCCTGTAATGCCATAATGTGTTATGATGTGAAATAATAATGTAATAATGTGTTGTGTTTTTGGCAGTCTGCAGATTGTCAAAGTTCAAATAGTCTAATAGTGGCTGTAGCGCAGGAGAGTTGTGACCACGGTGTAATTATGTGGCCTGTCATGACACTAGACAGAAATGAATAGACTTCACACTGGGGATTACCCGCCCAAAACCAGAAACAGTCAGGCATGACCAATAGGGCCGGGCCAGTTTCCAGTTTCACTGGTGCGACACGGTGTAGGAGCTTCTGCCGGTTTGATTTCTGCACACTGACTGCACCGGCATTTGTCATTATAAGATGATCTGGTGAATTAAAAAGTCGCCCATGCCTACATCAGCTATCAGCACCGACGCTAAATGGATTAAATTGTATTGTACTGGTAATCTGCAACATAAAAACATGATAAATATAATGTTTGTTTTATCAGGTTTTCTCAGGTCTGATGCTGGTCAAAGTGTGAATCGGCAAGTTACTCATCTTGGTTGTAATTGTTAAAAGATTGGTTATAATATTGAACCTGTTTGGGTTGTTACGTTTCATTGACTCTTGTGTTAATACTGTACATGACTTCTGATTGGTGGAGCTGACTGCAGGCTCCTGTTACATTATAAATCTAGAGTGGAATGGCTGCGAGAGCATGGAAGTAGTCACGACAAATTGGCTCCATCTGCTTCTTGATATATATGTAATAATTGTTAACCATTTTAGGCCAAAAGACCTTGTGACCACATATATATCATATATACCTTGATATTGTATATGCTAAAATGGTTATCAGTCATTGGTTGAGAACATGCGATAAAGCGACTGAAATCCCAGCTGACAAATCAAGCAACAAGTGGAAAAAGAACCAAGGAAATATATTTTACCAATTTAGTGGGGAGTAAGATCAGATGAGATGAATCTTTAATGATCCCTGTGGGGAAATTGGATGCTTGCGGCAGTCAATAGAAATAGGATACAACAAGGAAAAGTAGGACATAATTAAGAGTAGAACAAATGGGGGCATTACACATAACACAGCCGACAGTTCCGCCACTTGAACTTGTGAAGTAGAAACACATGAAAGAAAAGTGTGACAATATATGACTTACAGCACATATGCAGAACACCAGCAGCAGCGGAACGTATGTATACAGAGACAAATAAAACAAACAAAAACTATGTATGTTAGGAAATGGAGCGCCGCTAATTGGGAGCGGGCCCCGGTTAGCCCTGTTTGGCCCTGCAGCGGAAAGCGGGCCAGCTGGGTCCCTCCGCTGTGTGTAAGTGGCTGTCAGGTACAGCGACAGCGGCCGTGTAGCCGGTGTCATTGAAGTCGATTTCCCTAGACGGGGCCGTGGTGGAATTGATTACTCCTTTTGTAATTGGCAGGCACTGAGGCATAGGGGACAAGGAGGGAGGAAGGGGGGTGTCTGTAGCCAGATGCCTGTGCCCTGAATGAGAATGTGTGTGTGAGTGAGTGTGTGTGGGAATGAGAAGGTAATGGATTCTCATTAGTATGTGAGGCAGGAGCTTTAAACATCTCTGTCCAAACGTCCTTTGGCACCCCTCCTAGTGTTTGCACGTTTTTTTTTTTTTGTGTTATGGGGAAAGAGAAATAGAAGGAGTCGAGCTGCAATAAAGGCCGCAGCGGCGGTGCTCAAACTGGGGTTCCGGGACCCTCAGGCGGTCCATGTGCGAAATGAGAAGCAGTTTAATCTCCGCTATAACTTAATTCATTACACATTATGCCAATTAGAGAATGTATAAGAATGACTGGTCTAATCATAGGTTTCACTCTAGCCGTTGTTATCTGCCCATGTACAGTGTAGACAGTTTTACGAATACTATAATACTAATGCTGCCTTCAAGTGCTGTTGGAAATAAAGAAATTCCAAGTGAACGTGGCTTTGTCAGCACGTCCAACTTAAACCAAACCCCTGGCTTTGTAACGTTACAAACTTTAACTGGACACTTGCAACATCACCTTGGCTTTCCTGAAAGACTGAAAGAAGTCATGAATTGTACGCTTCTTGTTATCCATAGCGCAACTTCTTCCATACAGTTTACTTTGGCTAACTCCACCTGCGGCTTCCTCTCCAGTCTCTACTGATAGAATGGCATGCGCCCTCTGTTGGTGGACTAGTTCATCACATCACAGTCCACTCTTGTTCCTCTTAAACAGGCTTTTTACCTCCACCAGCGGAGTTGGACGGGGATTACGTATGTACGTTTTCACCCCATTCCGTCTATATATCAAAAAGTTATCGATTGATTTGCATGAAACTTTGTGGAACGATTGGTCATGGGGCAAGGAAGAACTTTTGACACCAACTGGCCAAAGGGGGGTGTAGCAGTGGGCGTGGCTTCTCACAAAAAGGCATATAACGTACGAACGGATTCACATAACACCATCAAACTTTGTGGCCCATCAGCAGACAGAAGAAGAGTCAAACCCTCCATTATTGGCCCAAACATGGAGGCACTGGAGAGCTCATTTCCAGTTTAGACATAACCAATCTGCCAATTTTTCCAAAACTTGGTACAGTGGTAAAACAGCAGCTCTAATGGAAACTGAACAAATATAGTATTTTATTTAGTATTTAAATGGAATTTTTGAGCAGATTTGAATTCAATTTTCATGTTTTTTCGTAGGTGGTTCAAAATTTTGTTTAGGCAGCACGCCCAAGATTTTGCAATGCAGGAAAAACTTATAAAAACTTATAAACTATCCTTTATGTGTTGACGAGACAACAGCTGCAAATACTATTTAGCCAAGATGTAACAAAGACTCGGAAGTACAAGTTTACAAGGAGCACTTGAAGGCAGCATAATTCAACAACAAAACATTTTCCCACATGGGTCCCTGAGACAAAATCTTATCAGATGGAGGTCTGTGACCTAATGTGTGTGTATTTGGGGGTCCCTGACATGGAACCTGCACTACAGTACTGATAGTCTGAGGGTGACGAGTGTGTGCACCAGTCAGTGATCGTCAAAAGGCAAACAACCACCAATACGAACAAAAATTCATTTTATTTTCAGAAAAATATTAACCTATGCCCTTGTTCCTCTTAAAATACATTGTTTTCATGTAATTTGCATCAGTTTGACACTTTTGACGATGATCTATATTATGTCTTCTCTCTCTCTCTCTCTCTCTCTCTCTCTCTCTCTCTCTCTGTGTGTATGTGTTAGAAGTAGAGATGAATTCCAATGCAGTCAGACAGATCAAATTCTCGTGTTAAACATGTTGGTGTGGTCATACGTTTATGAGACTTGATATTGCATAAACGTGCTGTACTGATACAGTCTCAGCACCTTGAATTTCATATTAATACCAAACGGGTTTGTTTTCATTGCTGTAAAGTCTTCACACTACCAGATAATCTGGGCGGACCATCAGTCTCCCGATTGTTGGGATGGCCACATTTGGTGTTAATCTGCTTGATAATCCTCTAGTGTGCTCTGGGCCTGAGATAGAAAGTAACGCTGCCCTCAAGTGCTGACGGAAATATCAGATTTACACACTGAGGCACATGAATGACAACAGAGTGCTAAATGCAATGGAAAAGTGGACGTTTACAACAATTCAACAATTGATGTATTTTAGCATTATATTTGTATGTATAAATTTTAGTCATGCATTTTCGTGCATTCTTTTAAATTGTCCTCTGGATGTTGGAGAGACAGCTGCAGATAGTATAGAACAATGTTTCGCTCATAAATTAAATAAAACATCAACGCATTTTCTCCTCCTCAGTTTGCCGTTAATTGATTTCTAAAATAAAACTAGAAGGGCACTCGGAGAGCGCAGACCTCCGCCAAGGTTCGTGCTATTATTGCTTGTTCGTGAGTCGGATCCGGATCCGCTCCAAAATGTAATGGGTTCTTCCTTGGCCCATGCTACACCCTTCCACGAAGTTTCATGAAAATCGGGCCAGTAGTTTTTCCGTAATCCTGCTAACAGACAAACAAACAAACAAACAAACAAACGGCACCGAAAACATAACCTCCTTGGCGGAGGTAATAATAGCCACCTAAAAAACGGATTTGTTAGAGTCCATTTTGTTATTATTTCCAACCAAAATCAGTTGAAGTGGAACCCAGGACATCACAGTGTCATGTGTGCGACTTGGCCAGCTGAGCCACCAGGACGCCCTTGAAGGATAATAAATGATGATCATGTTCACGATTCGCTAGCATTTGAGCGTCTCTATTACACTGCCGACAAGCGCTTGTGGCCGTGACCGGCTGTGTTGTGTACAGTTGGACTCTTTCAATATCACATCACACTGGAGGCATTTAAATGGAAGCACCACATCTCTGACTGGCTGGGCCCTGGTTATCTGTGAGAGGCAGAAAAGTAATTTCATGTCACATCGCGCACTAAGACGGCGTTTAGTGGAGTTTTGTTGTATCTGGAATGTAGCGAGTGGCCTTGTACATAAAATATGTACCTGAAGCAACACTGATAGCTATTGGCTGTGTGAAGGGCAGCAATAAATGGGATTTCTCTGCTATTCATTCCAATGAAAAATAAAGCAAGGAAGCAAAAGCAACGGAATTGTAAAAAGCAGTGAATTTTGATACTCAGCCCTACAAGTATGTCCCGTATGAAAAAGAACTATACTAATCCTATAATAGATTTTAGAAGGATACTATACACATATCACATCAACACTATGCTGTAATTCCCCCTATAGGAATGTTACAATGATACCAAACTCACAATTGAATACCACAGACACACTATAAGTCGTTATAGGAATATTGTAGTGATACCATAGGAGATATAAAAACAGTGTAAAGTATGATAAAGTCACTATAACTCACTATTGAATACCACAGACACACACAAGTCCCTATAGTAATATTATAGGAATATTCTAATGATATTCTGTTAGGCGTGTGTATTTACATGCGAGTGTGTGCTGTTTTGATTATGTGTGTGTGTTTCATGTATGAGTTTGTGCACCTGTGTAGAATGTAACTAAGTGTGTGTGTGTGTGTGTGTGTGTGTCCCCATTTGCAATCATACTGCAGTGTATTGCCTGATGAACCACTGTAGGCAAGGTAATGAACTGTCCCTAGAACACCTCTATGCAATCCTATGGAAATATGCTAATGACTTTAGACGGCAAGTGGGCTTAGTCAATGAGGCTTAAGGCATTTTACTTTAAATTATGAACACGCAAGGTATTGCGTGACACACACACACACACACACACACACAGACACACACACACACACACACACACACACAGATAAGGGGTATTTCTGTATTTTTGCCACAGGCAGCACTGTCTGTCCACTAACTTTAGTCACGGTGCACTTGAAAGTAACACATTCTGCCTCAAACCATAGGCCTAGATTAACAGTGTGAAGCTAGGGAATCTGTGTGTGTGTGTGTGTGTGTGTTTAACACACATTAAAATCTCAGCTTAGGTAACCGAGCTGCTCCCTTCCTGCAGACCCACAGTGTTTTGCCAACGTGCAATTTTCCAGAGCTCATTCACTCCAATTAACATTATTTTTAGATTTGCCTTTGTTTTTGCTTTGTTGGGTAATGACAGTAATTGAATCTGCCACTTAGCTTCTCTGTTGGAGTCTGTTTACAAAAGACTGTGACCTTGTTGGGGTGTGTGTGTGTGTGTGTTTGTACATGAGTGTGTCTTTGTGTGAGTGCGTGCATTTGTGCAAAAAGCTATGTTCTTGTGTATTATCTTTTATTGCGTGTGTGTGTGACATGTATGTGCCAGGGTCTATTTGTATTAAAGCTGCAGTCTTTGTGTGTGTCTTCCAGCATGTGTGTGTGAATCATGGTGACAGCGCAGTGTATCAGCGCCGCGCAGACAGCCCTACTATATTAACAGAATTGGATGTACAGCCGTCTTGGCTTGGGAGTGTATCATTCCATCAACAGTACAAGTCCAGGTTGACTGGGTCGCCAGCGAGCCTCCTCTCTCCTACATTAGCTGAATAAAAACCTCCTCGTGGATCTCACCCTGGCACCATGCCCAGACCAAATATGCTTTGATACCACTGTATTGTTTTCACTTTATTAACAGACAGGGCACAGTGAAACTATTTATACCACCTCCTCTGGGTCTCATAAGAGGCGTTTATAGGATTTCAAAGGGGTTGAGACATCTCTGGAAACTACTGTTTTTTTTTCCTCCTCCTTTTAGTATTCTAGTTAGACTTTATTTAGACAGTGGGATTGCAGAGAGGGAGAGGACAGAGTAGGTGAAAAGTAGTAGATTTGATCCCAGGCCATTGGGGGAATACATGTGGCTCCAGACGCAGGGGAATTAAACCACTTGCCTATCCCAAGGCACAAACAGCTTTGACCCCCTTTCTGCCTGGCGTTAATAAGCATCCTTTGTATTGTAGCGTAAAAACATGCCAAATAAGGGTGTAAATGCACCCAAGACACCTTCAAGACCGATTACCCAAACCGCTTCCGGAGGCTGTCAAAGACGCATTTGGCCTCAATAACAACAAAGCGTAAATGCATTGTATCTCCAACTACCGAAACAGAAATAAACTTTAGCACGCAGATCATAACTGTCAAAAATGAATCGTCGGGACACTGGTGGATGGGGAACCAGCGAGACGAGGTGTTTACCGTCAATTTGAAATGTAATTATTACAAGAAGAAGCGTTGGCATTCTGCGTTTTGGTGAGGGAAAAAGAAACCAGATTTTAATGTCTATGCAAATGTGATCCAGCTAAATCATATCCAGACATGATGATGCATGTTAAAGCCAGGTGGAAATGGGGGCGGGGGGGGCGGGGCGGGGCTGGGGGGGCGGGGCGGGGCTGGGGGGGGGGGATTCATTATAAGGGAATTGACAGTCCACCCCTCATCCTTTTTGTGGAAAAAAAAAAAACAGCAAAGGCAGCAGAGGAAGATGCAACAGCTTCCAAGCCAGGAAATGAATCATCTACTCATCTACTGTTAGTTGTGAGTAATGTGGAACATGCATTAGCGGTTTCAACTGTTTGTTTATTCATAACCTTCTGTTTCACATTCTGCACTACATTGTAAGTTTGATACAGTATACAGTAGTATCCTTTGTACCGAGCGCGTTGAGCCAGGATATGACTATTGATACATGACTTCTGATTGGCCGAGCTGACTACAAGCTGTTGGGACTCCTACATACCCAACGTGCGCTGATGTGACGGGAACAGTCTACAATCACAGTTAGTGTTCAAAACTAGGGAGCTGATGTGTGTAACGCTGTTGTGTAACGCTCACTAGTGTGTGATTGCCTCTCCACCCACATGGGACAAATTGGTGGAAATGCAAGGACCGAGCTGTATGTTTAACAAAGGGAATGGATGGGGAAAAAAAAACTATTTGAGTCGTCGGTCCACCAGCTCTGGAGCAGAAGTAGAAATCATTCTTCCATTCTTCCATAAAACCACTTTTGCTTTGACTTTTGCTGCCTTCAAGGTTTCACAAGTCATAAATGTGGCTTGCAGTGCGTTCAAGTATTTCTGGTTGGAAATAATAACAAAATGGGCCATGTAGCGAAAGCAGTTTTTTGGTGGTTGATGTTTTACAACAAACAAGGCAATAGTAAACATGTCGCCCCCCTATGAATGATGTGGCTCCCCTCATGGCCAATCAAATATGTCACCTTATTTTGACCTGTAATTATAGCACTCCCCGTGGGCCAATCAGTGTAATTTTGAAAATGCCAGAATGCATCACTTGTCCAAATTTCTTCAAAATCAAATCAAATTGTCATTACAGTAGCCTCAGTGCAGCTCAAGCAATGCGAAGGATGATTTTGAGTTGTTGACTTGATGAATGCTGGGTAATTATTGGTGTGCATATGTTGCACTTATGAAGTACAGGTCTTCAGTGACACATTTTAAAAGATTGGGTTTATTCTGTAAAACAGACAAATATAATTAAAATAGTGGAGCAGTAGAGTGCAGTGGCTTTCCCCAGAGATGTTCCAACTGCCAACTCATTATGTAATGAACATTAAATATACAGTAGGCTACAACAAAGTAAAATAGATTACAGTACAAAAGGTGAGTGTAAATAGCATACAATGGGCTATAACTCTCTTTTACAGGTTTCAAATCAAATTAAATTACATTTCAATCATGTAAATATCTCCTGTTGCCCTTCAGTTATAATCACTGTACATGCACTCCCTTTTTTCCATCCCTCAGCCTGACCTGGAGGTTGTTTATGGTTACCATGGCGATGTGTCACAGCTGACCAATACTCAAGACTTAGCTTAACTTCATCAGGATTTGAACATGTAACAAATAAACTATAAATCTACATCTCTGAACATAACTAGTGCCATTTATGTAGGTGAAAGAATTAGCTAACCTATCATGTAAATAATACATGTTTAATGTAACGTCTCACCTGTAAAATAGATGGATATAATTAAAATAGAAGAACGGTAGAGTTCAGTGGCTTTCCCCAGAGATGTTCCAAGTGCCTCCTGCACTGTTTTCACTCAACAACTGTGTTACCAAGACTATGCTATAATAAATAATAGGGTGCACAAATTACCTACCACACATAGGACCCCATGGTTTGGTCCCCCTGCATCACACACACACACACACACACACACACACACACACACACACACACACACACACACACACACACACCCCGGTCCCTGCACTCTGGTCATCACTGCGGCACCGGTGGTTGGGTCGTTCGTATGCAGCTCAGCTCGTAATTACGGTATTTCCCACAGCGCTTGAAGGCAGCATTAGTCACCGCCCTCATACATAGTTTCAGATGATCCCAGCGTGACAAGGACGCAGTCAGTGTTTCTGAAGACGGGGCTGAGGTTATTGAGTGGAGGACGCTCGGCTTTATGGACGACACCGGGATCTTAATTGAGGGCTGGCAGCACCGGGCCGCAGTCCGATCGATGGCATTTCACTCCCAGTGGGCTTTCTAGATATGACTGTCCTGTCTGAAAGGGCCCGGCCCCTAGGGGACCCACTCAGAGGACGGGACTGACAGGTGGGACACACACACACACACACGCACACAGAGATGAGTGGCGTGGCTGGGAGATAACACTGCTATCAGACGTTCATCGGGGACGGCTGCACTCTCATCTGTCACAGCAGCCTTTTCCTCTATCAACTCTATCAACTTTCCTGCCTCCTCCTCCTCTCTCTGTCTTCTTCCTGTCTCCCTCCATTATGTTTGACCCTCTACAGGCTGTCTGGAGTCGTAGGGATGAGTAGCAGTATGTAGTTTTTCTTGTTGAAGGTCCAGATTGAGACATGAGATGTCAGACTTCGACTTTGTACCATAGTAGTAGTGTAGTAATTCACTTTTAAACCCCCCTAAATGGTCTAAAATATCCTCAGTATAACATTACGCACATAGCTAAAACACTTGTATCCAGATGGTAACTGTTGATGACAAGGGTGTCAGTTTCGTTTTAAAGTGCTGGGGACATTTGGCGAGGGGTGTGGGTTTCCTCTCCCAGAAGTTTTTTTTTGCCCATTATGTGCAATTTCATGCATTTTTACATTATTTGGCATGAGTCTTGGCACCTCTAGTACTGAAGATCTTTTTAGGGATCTAAGTCATTTTTTACTGCCGGAACCCAATTTCTGATGGTGGTTTTTTTAATCATTATTTACCCTCAAAAAGAAATTAGGCCATATAAATACTGTGATAACTTGCAGGTATTGTGATAATTTGACTGTTGACCTTTTTACCCCCAAATATTACATATCACTATACTGTTATTAACTTGAATCTTAAATTGATAAAATTAAAGATCTTATAACATACCTCTGTATTACCTTTGAATGGAATTATTTTATATAATTATTCTAATTTGATTCACACTCAGCACTAACAGCTGCATACATAAAATAAACAGAAAAAGTCTCTAGTGAAGCCATGGGTGGTGCAGTGTCCAGTCTGGATTTGGGGTTTGGTTGGTCTGGGTGCTCTCTGCTGTCTCCCTGACCCTAGCTCCTTTTATCTCTTGCTGTCCTTGCTAAGATACTGATAGAATGGATAACAATACCTTTAAAAAAAACAGACTTGTTTCATATTTTGCTAGCATTTCCCCATTTGAAGGAGACCGTACCTGGCTATCACTAGTTTCTGCCACTTCCCTCAAAACTGGCTCAGCTTCTTCCTGCCAGAGGAAACATGACATGACAGCTCTCAAAATATCATTCATTAATATCTATTATACAATGGCCTTGATTAATACTTTATTCTGATTGGCTGGAGGAGTGTTTCAGATAACCACATGGCTATGATACAGTACTCCTTATCACTGGTCTAAATGACTGCATCATGTTGAGAGTTGCTGAGGAATTGAATATTGTTGTGTACAAGGTACCAGTTAGGAGATGGGCTGAAAATAAGACAGAATGTCTAGTTTCTTCTTTCCCGACATTTTCACAACACAATGCAGCAGTATAAGTATAAGAACACGCTGCCCAGTGGGTGAAGGTCTTAGATATTTCAGTATTTATAGGAAGAAGTGGTCTTTTTCTTCTGTGTGGCGGACGAGCATCACTCAATACGAGGTGAGAGAGCGCCGTTGGTGTTAGGAGCTAAGTGTCTGACTGACTGACTGACTGACCTGAATTTGGCTCCTTATGCTCATGTCTTGCACCGTGGGAAAAATATTGGTATCGGCCTTCAAATCCCACGTCAGGCTAACCCGAATTTGAAGTCTGACGAACAGCTCACAAAGAGAACGTAAACATTTTCAGCAATTTAATCTCCACCGCTAAGATTTTGACGTCCGTTGATGGTGTTTCCATTAATTATTTTTTACCTTCACACAGAAAGCAAACTGCCTCCTCTTCTCAGCGTAGCAATTACACTTTCGACGTAATGCGGCTCTGATTGGAAAGCAACCCAAAGCGCACAGCGGTGACAGATTCTTTATCTCAATAAATATTCTGTCTGGAGAGATAAGTCTTCAAATGGGCGCAGACGAGACTTCTGAGTTACATTTCTAATCAAAGCGGCAAAGACTAATGGGACTTCAGGCTTCAAAGTTGACAACACAAGTGTCTGCTCACCAGTCATGTTATCATTGTGCGTTTGAGTGCATTTACATTTTAGGGCCATTTAGCTGACTCTCTTATCCAGAGTGACTTACAATGAGTGCAGCAGTAGAATAACCTTCAATTCCGAGATCACCAACATTACAAGCAACCAAAGTTACACACCCAGACAAACGGATGGAACAAATATTCCTGTGTGCCTGGAATATTCCTGTTTCATAGAAGAAGTGCTAGGCAGTGAAATAAAAGCCAGTGGAGCAGGATGTGGGGAGGGAGGAGGACATAAAGCGTTTCTTTAAGAGATGAGATTTCAATTTACGGCCGAAGATAAGGAGTGACTGCAATCCTGTGTGGGGTGGGAAGGTCACTCCACCAATGAGGGAGAAGAGGAGTGAGTTTCCTTAGTTTTATTTATGGCGACGATAGAATGAGTTAGAGGGGGAAGATACAAAGGAGCGGGTCCAAAAACAACGATTCACAGCCGGCCCAGCTGGGGCTCGGAAGTGAATTGCGAGACTGCGAAATTCTGGTTTCAATCAAGCAAATTTGTTTGAACAGTTTGAATTTTAAGCAGAATTTGCAGAAGTCATATTCTAACCTTGAATATTTTTTAAATTTCATTGCATTTCTACCTTTACTTTTTACCAGGGAATACTGTGTGGGACTGTCTGTGTGAAATATTGCAGTTATATAATACCGGTTATGACCGACAGCATTTTTTAATACTGATTCCTTATAACACATTGCTATTCACAGTGATATTGTCCCAGCTGGCAATTTGATGTGATTTTGATCTATTAGTGCCAGAGGGAGGAAATTATCTTCCCTCCCTCTGGTTGGGGTGCAGGGTCAGCCGGCTGCTATAGTGTCCTTGGAGCAGATAAGGGTTAAGTGACTTCCTCAAGCATACTTCAGCAGGTGTGGACACATGGGGGATCAAACCCGGGCCCCTCCAGCTGAGGGGGGGACCTCTCAAACCACTAGTTCATCCTGCCACCAACTTAGACAAATTCTAAGTGTTTTTCCCAGGAAAGACCTACCAGACACCGGGTGTTTAGAACAGCAAATGTAAAAGCTTTCATGAACTGGCTATAGGTTGAATCACTATTGTGTCATAGCAATCGGCTATAGAGAGTAAATGGCTATTTATTTTAATGAAAATGTGAATTATTATATTAACAGTGAGGCTGGCTGAGCACACAGCGCTGTTCTACTCGACATCAGATACTTTACACTCAGCTCAACCTGTCATAACACATCATGCTCCATAGACAGACAGCAAGCGGTCCCATATGAGCGTCAGGACAGACATTATGCATGCACTTTTTCACACACACACAAACACACCGACACACACGCACACACACACGCGCTCAAACATGGTGACGGGGGAGAGAAAGACAGTGATCCTGACAGCCTGGTGCTGGTCCACTCACTGTGACACACACACACTCCCACTGGTTAGAGCAGTGAGATGATGTGCCGGGACAGACACCATCCAATATAATCCCTTATCATTTACTGGCCATAGTGGAGGGAATTCTCATTGCAAAGGTTTATTACAACACCGTACATCATCTTAGCTCCTGCTTGGACATTAAAGGGCACGTTCATCTCAGTGTGTGCACGAGAAACACGTGCACGGCTTTCTGAGGGTCCACAATAGTCAGCCGCTCCATATTTCTTCATCCCAAAAGTAATTTCAACACACTCACGCTCACTTTCACACTCCGACGATAACGGCGCCCGGCCCGTTGCTTTCTTTCCTGTGTCTTATCACACATTAGCCCTGATATAACGGTGTGTTAAGCTTTGATGGAGCTCAGGAGGAAGTATTAGGTTTGATATTATGTGCCGGAGAGAGAGGGGAGCGGAGTGCTGCCAGTGTTGTAGTGTAAGGAGCTGCAGAGCCCAATGTAAGAGATGATTAATACACGCTTTGATGTCTTACCACCGAAATGGCTAGCAGAAATAATCCGTTTACAATGGCTCTGTCTTGTGTGTGTGTGTGCGTGTGTGTGTGTGTGTCCATTCCAGTGGAGTTCGAGGAGCTGGACCTAGCCTCTCTGCAGTCTGTCCGCCGATTCGTCCAGAGCTTCAAGGGGCGGGGCCTGCCGCTAAACGTCCTGGTCAATAATGGTGAGTGACGGACACTTACCTCAGCCAACCGCTATGCGTCACGTTCATATGTCATGTTGGTGTATAAAAAAAAACAACTGACCCACAGATACTCCACCCACCGCCCCGCTCCACACATTATGGACACATAATATGGCCTACTTTTTCAGAATCTTTCAAATGAATTTGGGATTTTATACATGGGATGATATATTTTAATTCAAAATATAATAAAATACATCACTTTTGCCATTAGTTGTTGACAAGGTTTCCATTTCTCTTTGCCCACAAACGTCACATCTCAGCAACTTGGGGCTCATCTGTTCTTTATATGGTTCATGTGCGATCAACTCGGAATTCTGATATTTCTGACAGCACCTTGAAGGCAGCATAATGTTCATCTGTTAGGTCGACACATTTATGCACAACACAATCAATCTGTTACTGTCAGCTCAGCATACGAAAGGTAGAATGTACCAATACCAATTTACAAAGTAAAGTGGCTGGGGGGAGAAAGATGGACTCGTGGGATGTGATGACACACACACACACACACACACACACCTGTATGGACCCGGCGGGCCAGTCTACAGCAGAACTAACACACAGCATGGGACTGCTCCAGATGGCCAGTCCGCCCCTGGTGTACAGATACAGTAGCCTCTATCTGACACGTTTAATAAAACAAACACGTCTGACCTACCAGAGGATTTTGCTGTCATTTTCATTCACTGAGGACCACAGTCACACTGTAAGTCCCTATTGGAATAGTGTAGTGATGCTACAGATAAAAAATACCATAAAGTATGATAAAGTCACTATAAACTCACCACAGTTTTTTTTTAAAGGTGAGTGTTGTATTTTCATGAGAGCGTGTGCTGTGTTGTGTTTGCTCTGTTTAAGTGTACGTACGTGAATCTAGCATGTTTAATAAAACAAGCACGTCTGACCTACCTAAGGATTTGGCGTTTTTCCTAAAGGTATTATGCACCATTTTTGGAATACATCCACACTTATCCTCAAACAATTACTGAATTATGCTTTTGTGTGCATGAAATGCTTGTGTGTTTATGTGTGTGTGTGTGTGTGTGTGTGTGTGTCAGCGGGTGTCATGCTGGTTCCCGAGGGCTGTACCAAAGATGGGTTTGAGCAGCACTTGGGGGTCAACTACCTAGGCCACTTCCTGCTGACCTGGCTGCTCCTGGACGCACTGAAGGATTGTGGGAAACGCGGCTCCTGCTCCCGCGTGGTCAATGTCTCCTCCTCCGCCCACCGCGCCGGCGAGATCAGGCTAGATGACTTAAATGGCAGGTAGGCTGACACACACACACACACACACATATAGTGTATATTAAAGACATCTTATCTTATAGTATCCCAATACAAGTTGTATAGTCAGATAAAAGACATCACAAAACTAAGGTAGACACAGGGAACAAGGATGCATAAGCACAGAAGAAACACAAGAATAGCGCAGGGGAAGAAACAGAAGCCATTAACAGTCAGCTGGTGTACGTGCAGAAATGATGGATCTAAAGTGAGAAAAGGAATGACAACAGCAAAATTAAGGTTTTCTGCCAGATTATTCCATTTTCGGTGTGACCTCCCCCCCGTTAACAAAATCATTCAATGTTTCCTTATCATTAGCCCTGATTCATGGCGTTCTCTCATACGGTGTGAAACTCTATCTTAGATGCTATTATTATTTTTTTATCAGCAAACATAACTCATAGAACATCACTCAAGACTTTTTTGCATACAAGTCATTTGGCATACATGACACTCTCTCCATACATGATTAACTGATTTGAGGGAAAAACTGATGGAAAAACAAAAAATGACCTGTGTTTTGTTATATTTGAACAAAATGCGTACAAAGGCACAGTTCATTGTTGTTCATGTACAAATATGAGACACTCTACTCTCTCGCTTTCTCTCTCTTCAGCCAGTGTTATTCAGCCCATGGCGCCTACTGCCAGAGTAAGCTGGCACAGCTGTTATTTTCCTCCCACCTGCAACGGGAGCTGCAGCGTGGAGGGTTCCCAGTGACTTCATGCGCCGTGGACCCGGGCATGGTGGACACCGCTCTCTATCGGCACCTCTGGACGCCCCTCCGCCTGGTACAGAGCGCCGCCGCCCGCCTGCTTTTCAGGGTAGGAGTCGCCACCTTCAACAATTTGCATTATTCACACGGAGGCCATGTTTTATTTACGTCATCCTCGGGGTGGGAAACCCCACCAGGAAGAGAGCGGAGCAGAGGGAAACAGAGGCAAACTCAACCTGTCTTTGGACTAAAAAAAATAAAATATACACTAAAATTATTCTTTGTTATGGTGGAGAGATGAGCAGAGCTGGAGAAGGTCCAAATGAAAGGCTACAGCAACTGGACTGAAGGGAACATCCATGATGTTGATCCATAACGTTAGCTAATGTTAGCAGTCAGCTACTTCATGTTGTTAATGTAATATTTTTAGTATTAGTAACATGTTAACATTATGCCTCATATGCTTAATAGCGTTCCTTTCAGTTCATGTTGTTAACATAATATTTTTAGTATTAGTAATATGCTAACATTATGTCTCATATCCTTAGTAGCGCTCCTTTCACTGTTAAATTGTTTATGCTAGCTGTGTCTGCTAGCTAACACTAAAGCTAGCATAAGGTGACTTTAGCAGGTTGAAACAAAATCTATTTAAAATTCATCTAATTTATGTAAGAGGTGAGACACTTCACTCCACTGTACACTATCAAACTGCATCATGGTGTTGTTCATCATGTCTGTTCTTTATTAAGCAGTATTCAATTCATAAACGGAAGTAAAAGTTGTATTGTTGTGAAAATCTAACTTATGAATCCTCACACCTTATCTGTGAACCCCGGCAATCCTCTCATATTAAGGAAAAACTATATCATCGCCACAGCTGTGCCATGGGATCGGACGTAATCTGTACTTTACTGTAATTCCTGAAAAGCTTCCTTTATGGAAATACCAGATTTCCATCCAACAGCAGAGATAAAGCGCATATCAAGAACTTGCAGCCAGAAGAGCTTAGGAAGGCTTTCACTAACTTTACAACAGAGCCAAACTGCTTCCACCCATTTGAAGTCGAGCTTAAATCAGACAAAGACATTTCGCTGCCTCATTTGGCTGTGATCTCAGTTGGATAAGATACTGTAGATCTCATCAAAAGCCATGTTTCTGGCACCAATCCCTCATATGTGCATCCCACCTCACTTATCAAAACCTTATAAGTCTTCTGAACAGACATGTATCCATATATTTCAATAGCCCAATAACATTAGAGTCCAAATGACCTTTCTTCCTAGAAAGGGAAAGGAGCTGCTGCTGTAATGTTAAATCTGGTTTAAGATCTGAATCATACTGTACTGGTGAACCACAGTGAACTGAAACAATGAACTCTACTGCAGACATTGTTCAACAATTTATTACACAAGGCCACACACACACACACACACACACACACACACACAGTCAATCCACATGACTGAAACTGGAAGTGCTGCTAAAATTAAAGCAGGCTTTTCACAGTGCGGATATTTTAAAATATTTCTTGCATAGCTTAAAGCATTGGCCTCAGGCTACTGTTAATGTCCCTGGGACGTAATGGAAGGAGACGTGTGTGTGTGTGTGTGTGGGTGTGAGAGAAATGTGCAAATGTGTAATTGTCACAGGCAGTTGCCTCCAAGCACAGCCTTTTGGATGGTTTTGCCCCGCATACACAAACACATTAATCACACACACACTCCACCAAGTAGCCATTAACACACACACACCACACGGACACTGGTCTGTTAAAACACCTCTCATCTCAGGCCATAACATTTAAGCGCATGCTCAGAGCAGAGCCAAAGGCTAGAAGTGTGTATGTGTGTGTGTGTGTGTGTGTGTGTGTGTGTGTGTGTGTAATTTCATAATGTGCTCGGAGGCTGTGGTCCTCACGTTGAGAACAATGCATCATCTGGCCTTTCATATTGATATCGGGGAAGCATCTGGGAGGGCGTGTGAAAGACAGCCAGCCGTGTGACACACACACACACACACACACACACACACATATATACTCATAAACACAAGCAAGCTGGTGGACACAGATACATGCTGTCATGCAAGAATTCAGGCTGGAATACTAGGGTAGCACACGTGAAAAATATAGAAATTGCAATTTATTATTATTATTATTTCATAATATAATCAAAACAGTTACAAAATTAAGAAAAATGTGACCAATAAATAAAAGACATAAATCAGTAAATAAAGAAGAAAAAAGTATTAAATATAAAATGACAACTGCACAGTAAAAAAGAAACAGTAAAAAAAAATTGAAGAATGCAAATCAAGTTACATGTTGGAGAAAATCTTTCATTTTATTCAAACTGAACAAAATAACTCTTTAAAAAAAAGACTGCAAAACAAATTATGAAGAAAAAGTTGTGTTCGCCTGTATCGTCACTCATATCACAATATTTAGCACTGCAAGAAATTCATTCAGGAAAACAATCAAAATTCTAATTTTTTGCCAATATTGTGGAGCCCTATTGCTCACACTGACTGACACACACACACACACACACACACACGCATACACACACACACACACACAACCTCTGGTTCAACATCCGTCCAGCTTACGGCAGTAGTTTCTCAGAGTTTCTTCTTGTTTACCACAACTCTGTGTTTCACACACACACACACACACACACACACACAGAATAGGCAAGTGTACTGTTGATGCTCCCAGGATATGATCCCCTCTCTGCTCTCTGAAACCTGCTCCTGGTCTCACAGCTGACACAGAGATCATTGTTACAACACACACACACACACACACACACACACACACACACACACACACACGCAAGCACACACACACACGCAGGCACACACCCTGAGCCTTGTTTTCACTGATGCTAACATACAGTGACATCAGTGCTCCTCTGGCACTCACACTCACACACACACACACACACACACACACACACACACGCACACACACACTCGGGCCTGTTCTGTGCTTTGGTAACTTATTGTTGAACTTGTCATCCGGCAGTCACTCCACTTACTTTTGATGTTTATGTATCATTGATATGTCACATGTTTTTTCAATTAAGGCTACTGTGCATGTGTGTGTGTGTGTGTGCATTCCTCCAGACTCCTGCAGAGGGCGCTGCCACCGTGCTGTACGCCGCCCTGTCGCCCGCCCTGGAGGGGGAGGGCGGAGGGGGCTACTGGGCCGACGGGCGCAGGGAGATGACATCGCCGGCGACCTCCGACCCCCGGCTGCAGCTGAGCCTGTGGGAAGCCGGCCGCCGATTGCTGGGCCTGCAGTAGCACCAGTCTAAAGCAAGGACTAACAGGACCTGGACCCAGGCTAAAACCCGGACTGACCGACCCCTCCGTCCTTTCGCGCTCTTTTCCGTCGCTCCGTATCTCACAGCGAGGTGTTAGCAGCCGTTTAAGTTCACGATCTCACATCCGCCGCCGGACTGTGATTGGTTGTTTCGGAGTGAAGACCAGCCCCCTCTTTTTTTATTTTTTTTTCTTCCCAGACCCGCCAAAGAAGGGCTACAGGGGATAGAAGACTCTTTTTTCTCACTGTGAGCAGGCATACACGCACAGACACACACACATTAGGGTTAGACCGATATATCAGCTAGTCGATATGTTTCTATTATTATTATTTTTCTATCAGATGTCGGACCAGAGAATCATTCCAGTGTGGTGTGGGAGGATTTGACTCCACAGCTTCAGGGTGTCAGTCTGTAAAACCTGCAATGAAACCTGCCTCACCCTGCCTTAAGGAGCTGCTAACCCACCTAAGAGAATTTCATTAGTCTGGCTTTCAGTGGAGAGTTTTAGTGTCCCATGATGGCCAGAATGCTGCTTCAGAGGCTTTTCCACCCTCACACTGAATCGGTCAAATTTAAAGATAATGAACATCAGCACAAAATATCAGCTTTCGCTAGCTTCAATCCGCAAAACATCTGCAAAAACCTGTATCGGTCGAACCCTAACACACACACACACACACACATTCATACACACTGACATTGATCTGATCTGTTCAGATTTGAAAACACCCTTCCGTGGTGGGGGAATGTGATGTCATCAACGCGCTGGGTGTCGATACCGTGTCCCGGGACGTCTCGCCATCCCACCCGACTCTGTTGGGAGCGCTCGTTTTGGTGCGTTCGTCTTCTTTTGCCGGTAACTCCCCCATGTTCACTGTAGTTGTATGATACGATGCGTTTAAAGAAGCTGAATTCCAACTCCACAAAAGACACTGGCAAGACTTTTCGGCTGAAATAAGGAAGACGACCCACGTGAAAGTAGCCTCAAAATCGGAATAATCTCCTATAGAGACCCTACATATTGACGCTCTCTGTTTTGTCCTTGGGAATTTTCTCAAGCCAGGATTTCCGGACATTCCTGTTTTCTGTTGTGGTCTATGTTTGGCTCAGAAACAAAAAAAAAAATGTGGGGGGGATTAACCAACAACCCGTTTTCCTCTGCACTCTATGTTAATCCGTATCTTTTTACTGTGTCTGTGATACATGTGTGTGGTTTATGCACATGAATTAAGAGTCAATTCATGGTTATGGACCCAATTTGTGTTTATGGATAGCACAACAATGGCCGGATGCTGGAGGGACGGAGAGAGAGAGGGAGAGAGAGCTCTTGTGTTTTTTCAATATTCAAGCACTGGTTGGTCCTCTATTGCTGCTGCTGCTGCTGCTGCTTCCTCATTTGGCCCCGCTCCCAGTGCATTGTGGGATTGAGATTTCCCAGTGGTGAGAATCAAACTCCATCTGCTGAATTAACATATATATACACACACACACACACACACACAGAAACACTAGAAGCAGTACATCCAGGCACAGGCTTATCTAAACAAGCACACAGCAAACAAACACTTCTGTCTCTCGTGCAGGACAATACTCACACACACACACACACACACACACACCCTGCACCATAATGCCATCTCCACTGTGATTAACCATTTTTGCTGTGAAGATGAAAAGTTTTATCTCAAAACTAACATAACTTCTGGATAGGAATCCTATCCTTCCCCCCACAAGTCGCTGCTGTCTGTGTGTGGTATTGCTTTGAATACTACTGCAGGGCGTCCAGCATTCTTTATTATCTACCGTATGTGAAGCAATAGTATCACTGTGGTTTGCTCATTCAGCCGGTAGCGCAGAGCCAGACCTTCAAGACAGAAGCAGAGTCCTGTGTAGTGTGAAATCTCGCGCTCCTTCCACTCTTTCATGAGGTTTACATGCTAGACTTGTTTCTCTTTCCTTTCATCCAGGTGATATGACTCGTCTGTCACTGGCCCCGTGTTCCTCACATGTTCCTCACATGTTCCTCACGTGTTCCTAACAGCCTGGTATGGATCCTGCCGCTTTGCAAGAAGTCTGTTGGTGCTAGATGGCAGCAAGAGTAACACCTTCTGACCCGGCGTGAATGAAAGCGCTATCAGGTTTCTTAATGGTCCCATATGATAGGAATTCTCTATTTATCTACATATATCATCAAAGATGTTCAATGAAGGCACTGTTAAAGTTTCTTTTTTTTTTTTTTTGTTGAGTGGTTTTTGCATTTTCAAAACTCCATCCTTATTTCTAGACAGTTTCAGACTAACTCCAGGAAACGCATCACAACTGGACTCGGTCCTGATTGGCTCCTCTCACTAAAAAATGACTGAAATTCCTCCAATCAGGCGAGTTTGGAGCATTTAAATTGGAAAGCCTCCACTCAGCAGGTTTACCTCATTTGAATTAGAGGAGCTGCTGCTGTCGGCCAATCAGGATCCAGTACTGAGGACCTAGGCTTTAGATTCGTTCAGTTTAGCGAATTCAACTTTTTAACTGAACTACATTATTCTTTTCCTGAGCCATGGTATCTTTGAAAACAAAACCATGAAAACTGAACTTTAAAATGCTAATTCAAGACGCCACACAAGCATTCCCTAAGATCTGATGGTTGGTCTGGTGTCCCAGTTGTCTGGGAATCGACTCTATATGCTGCGACATTCCCTAGTTTTCCAGTACCTTCTGTTTTTTGGGTACTCAGCGTTGTCCAACTGCACGGAAAAGCCTCTGTTTACTGCCTCAACATTTCCTCGTCTCCCCGTCGGATTCCCCGAGGCTGCTGCGAGGTTACCGGCCAAATAACGGAATAACAAACAGACCGAACCCCAATCCCGTTTGAACAAATGCGCTCGCTTCCCTCCACACAAACGAAAACACCAGCTCACCACTCGGCAGCGCTCAATTTAAAACAAAAGTACAAGGCCAGCGTGTGTGGTTTTTTTTTCGAGCCGCTAGATGTATCAGAAACCGAGGAGGGAGGGAGAACGTCGTCGACTCCCTCTCCTCGCTGGAGCACAAGGTCTTCCAAATACGAGGTGGGAGGGAGCGCGCGAGGGTGTGTGTGCGTCGGCGTTCTCGTCGTGTCGACGCGCCGGAGAGGGCTGCTGAATTATCGATGGTCTCTTTATATATTTATCGTGCTCCTGAAGCGCTCCAGACAGACGGGGCAACATACTGAACTTTGCAGATATAGAAAAAGAGTCCAAAACGACTCAAATACACGTCTGTGATAATTGTCTGTATGTGATTTACTCGTGATCTGATCGTTTCGAAGCGTTTTCACCCGCCGGACACGGACCAGCGGAGCCGTGCATAGACCGAAAAATGCTCTTATAGCCCTTCTTCTGAACCGACCTGGGATTGCATTTATATTAAATGTTCCAGTCCCGCGTTCTGCAAAATCCTTAATGTCTATATGTATAGGAAGAGAGAGTACCTTAAAATGTAAAAGAGATGTATACCGAAACACGAGGGGGGGGGGGTAAACCAGATGAACTGAGTCCTTACTCTTTTCTCTTTTCCTTTGCATTCAACTTCAACGCCCTTCTTCTTCTTTGGTGTGATCTTTCACTCGAGTCCCTCGGTGTAAGCATTCAGTCCGTCTGGCCCCCCTCCCCCCTCGAGGATTTAAGAAACGTGCAAAATGTTTTATTTTTATCATTTGTTTTGTTGCTGTTGAGATACACGTCTTCTTGCTTTTGCCGTGCCTAAGAAAATCTCCCTTATGTATGTGTAACTGTGAATTTTCCATGTAGAAATGAACTTGTAGAAACTGTGATACTTGTCTTGTCCTGTGCATTGCTGTCAGTTTTTCTCTCTTTGGAGAGATGGGGGTGGGTGTAAGGTGGGTGTGTGTGTGTGTGTGTGTGTGTGGGTGTGTGTGTCTAGATAAGGGCAGAGTTCATGTCCATGTTTTTGTCGATGGTTGTGACATTCCAGCAGCAGCCGCCACCTTTTCTATTATCCAAAGCCTCTCAATAAACATATCATTGTGCCACGTTTCCTCTCCATCCTTTACACTGTGTGTGTGAGTGTGTGTTTGTGTGTGTGTGTGAGTGAGTGAGAAACTGTCGGAACATCTGATGACACCCTGAGACACCGAGCCTCAAGCACAGTCTGAACTTTTGAGACATTCTCAGATCCATCAGTGAAAGTCACACACACACACGTTTACTAGGGGGACAAACACCAGGATTAGACTGATATATGGAGACGATATTGGCTTTTTATTAAAAATCAGATATCATCCCGTCAGTGTCGTCCACCTCTGATATGATGGATAGGATGCAGTTTGGTTGATTGCATTATTGCAGAATTGATCAATAATAAACTGGTTGTCTTTGGGAAGACATTAACCTGAGACAGTAATGTGACATTCTGATCAGATTCCACACAAGTATGCATGAATACTTTTTATTATTATCAGAGTTATTATAGAGTTTTAGTGTCCCATGATGGTCTAAATGCTGTTTCAGAGGCTTTACCACCCTGAATTTAATTTTTTGATTTTTAAAAGGCACAAATCATGAGTTATCAGCAGCTTCAATCCAAAAGTATCTGTATCAGCCTTCAAAAACCCATATCAGTCAAAACCCTGAAACACACATAACCTACTCATTACTCACCAACATCCATACACTTAAAAACACTCTAAAAGAAGGCGACCCCCTTGGTGATAAGCGGTCATTGCTTTGGTGTTTTGCACGCAATGTCAACCCTGGCCCAACATACTGCTATAAAAAAAGACACTCACTGTAGACTGCAGCTTCTATTATTTCTTCTACCTTCTATTTATTCCAAACAAACCGCTGCTGTTGCGTCTGTAAACATAAAAGAAGGGACTCCCTCATAGGTGTTTAGAACAGCAAATGTGAAAGCTTTCTTGAACTGACCACTGGTATGGTATCAGTCGGTGATAGAAAGCAGCAAAACGTACATTCATTCATATGCCAAAGTTACGGATTATTACTTTAATTAGTATGTAACGCACACACACACGCTCCTGTGAGAGCGCAGCCTGCCTGCAGAGTGGAGAGCTCTCATCCAGGGCTTCATATTAGTCGTGTACAGTGACGGCTCTTATCAAACCCCTCTGAAGATGTGCTGACGTCAGCGGTGGAGGGCCCTCGTTCACGCCGTCCACGGCCGCCCCCCCCTCTCTCCCGAGTGACTCTCATAACTGTATTGGCACAATCAATTACTCTCTCCCCTCTCCAATTAATTAGCGTTTCCCTTTTGTAATCACAAACAATGCGTCCTAATTAAAAAAATCATTACAGCTTCCATTTTTCGAACGATGCCAGTCGCCCCCTTCTAGCTGACGCCGCCTCTCCCAGGGAAAGTCTGCTGTTATTATTATGGGATGAAATCACGTTTGCACTCCCATGGCAACACACACGGGATAGGAGTGAAGAAAATATATTTTCACTCCAAATGTGTTTTTTTTTTCTCCAAATGGTAATAAAAATTGATTTATGAGTGCTTGCGCATGGTAAAATATTCATGCAGGGCTTCAAAAATTCAGAACTGGCTGTGTTTTTGGAAAATTTGGGAGTTTGAACTGTGGTTAATGGGGAATCGTCTGCTTATATGGGATTCAAACATTCAGGGTTGATTGGTGTGGGTTTTTGAAAAGCCGATACAGAATCAGTTCAGGTAAATCACCTCCCATTGACAACCAGTGTAGTATTGATCAAGGGTACCATAAATATGTAAGTTAATGTTTTTGCAGAGCATTTTTGCATGGATTTGGTGCGAAGCATGGCAATTGTGAATTCCGATTATAAATTACTACACATCAATTCAGAAACTCAGATGAAGATATGCTAATGCATGATGAAATCGAAGCAAACGAAGAATGAACAACGCTAACGAGATGGAAGCAGACGTTTCTCCTCCTGTAAACACGACAGAAGCCTTTTCACTGGAAGAGGAGCTGCTGTCTTCTTATTTTAACGGAAATGCTATTTAGACACTTGATTAGGCAGCCGACGTGATCGAGCGGGGCTAGACGGGCGCGTGAGTCACCGCAGAAATCAAAACGCCGGAGAGACGCAACACTTGGGAAGACACGCGCATTTGCCGAGGCCGGTTTGAATGGCAGGCGAGGGGAGTTACATCATGTTCAATGCCTATGTGTGAGAGTAACTAGCTGGCACGCAGACACGGAAGAGAATGAGATGCTGTCTCCCCAGCTCTCCCTAACATCCTCGCACTCAATTGAATGTCAGCCGAGCTCGTTGGAGCAGAAACCTGAGAGAGAGCGACGGAATAACCGACATGACAAAGCGATCATTCCCGGTTACGTGTCGGGAATTTATGCTCATGTCCTCCAGACAATTACGGTTTATAACAATGGGGGTATAATCCACAAGGCATCATAAACCACTCAATGGGCCCTTATTCAGCCATTAAGTACCAGCTCTTTTCTCCATAAACTGCTTATGGAAGACTTAATGAACTACTTGCATGCACACTCATAAACTAGGAACTGACTAATAAGTGTCCCTGGAAGTAGTTAGTGACAAATGAATCTGAATATGAACCATGCCAGGAGAGGGCTGGAGTGTGTGCTGTATCAGTATTTTTAAAATGTTGATTAGTGAAAAAAGTAGGTTGACTGAGGAGACATAATTATTTATAGCAACTGTCTGGGTTGCACACATTCACACACTCACCTTTTTTATATGTACTACCACAGTCTTGAACCAGTCTTGTGCAGCTCCACTTAGCCTACTTACACAAGCCCGCCTTCAACCTTCAGGCTTCTGTTGCTCATCATTCATTAAGCATCAAAATCAGAATTTTCCTGATCTGAGGTCAGTGGACTGAACAGATGTGTCCAACAGATGTCTAATAGATGCGCCAATTAGATGTTTTCCCAATGACCGTAAAAATGGTCGTAAAATAGGATGACCTCTCCTATTATTTTCCCATGAGAGGAAACTGAAATGGTCCCAGTGGGGGAAACTGGGCCGTTGCATCAACAAACAGTAATAGGATACAGCAAAGACAAACATTTAAATCATACTAATTCAAATCTGGCCTTGGATCTTTGTTGCATGTCATCCCCCTTTCTCTCTCCCACTGTCCAATAAAGCAAAAAAAAAAAAAAAAAAATCTAGCAGAAAGAAAATATAGCAAATGGGAGTTATTAAACATAACACAATCAACAATGCAACATTTTAAGCAGAAATGTATGAAAGGTATGAAAAAAAGAGTTACAGCATTTTGAAGGTGTGCAAATTACCCGCAGTCGAATACACCGAGACAAAAAAAAAAGAATTAAAATATGTATGGTATAACAATATAATAAAAAGAAATATAGGTAGTATGAAAGAGAAATTAAGAACATATTGAGATATATGCAATATAGAGTATATACAAATGAGAGAGAATATGAGAATAAGAAGAAAACATCTGTATTTATATATATGATATATAAAATGTGCATTGGTCAATGAACAGACTCAAAGTGGTGTAAATGGTAGGTGAGAGCAAAACAGAAAAGCAGTGAGGCTTTCTTTCCTCCTGGAGTGTGAATGCAGGCTAAGAGAAGCCTGTCTGTCTGCCGCTCCACCTATTAGCAGGCTCTAAGTGTGAGATTAGGACGGCCATTAATCTTCCAGGCAGCAGTGGCTGATGGGAAAGGCCTGACAGCCCCGGGCTAAGTGATACATGGACCTTGTCAGGACTCCTGATAGATGGACGGAAGGATGGATGGACGGACGAAAGGACACACACACACACACACGCTGCCCATCCCACCTGCCCGACAAGGTGTGTATGTGAGTGTGTGTGGTGATCGTTGGTGTGTATATGAGGATTGATGCCACTAGAAGAGAAAGAGACTTTGCTTTTTGATGATATTGAATGAAATGGATTTAAAATCACCTTAAAAACCCTCCAACTGGTATTGGATATTGGACTTTTAAAGGATTACTCAGACTTTTTGGGGAGTTCGGCCCAAAAAGTCACCTTAACCAACATGTGACGAGAGGATTGTCACCAAAATGATCTCTGTGTCTCCAGTAGATAGCTCCTATAGATAGCTCCGGTAGATAGCTCTTATGCTAACGCTTTAGCATACAGTGTGGTAAATAACCGTAGACAATTAGCATTATCCTAAAAGTGAGAAAATGAGAACTAGGCTGGATAGTTAGTTACTTTTCATTAAAAATGTCGGTAAAATAGACAAAATTCAACAAAAAGAATGGACTCTCAACAGCGGAGAATCTCTCTTCCCGCGAGACTTCGAGCGTAACTTGTTTGTTTACGCAGGAGGTGAGCGAAGCTAGCTAGTCAGCTAAAGGTTTTTACGCTGTTGGACTTCACTTAAGATGAAGATTGAGATTTTGTTTTCAGATGTTATGAATCTACAGGTCATAGAATAAAAACCAACAGCAGTTTTACATTACTAAAAGGTTTATCTTCATACTTTTAGATAATGCTAATCGCTTACAGTTACTTAACATGCTGTATACTAAAGAACTATCTACTGGAGACACAGAGATGATGTTAGTGTCTTTAAGAGCAGCTATAACCCTTAAAGAATTTAATTAGTCTGGGTTTCAATGGAGAGTTTTAGTGAAATTTAATATTGGCACAAAATATTGGCGGCTTCAATACAGAAATATCGCTATTGGCCTGCAAAAACCCATGCCGGTCAAACCTTAAGTCACACAAAAACACACCCATACACTGCAGAGAGAGAAAGAAAGAAAAGAGAGAGAGAGAGAGAGAGAGAGAGAGAGAGAGAGAGAGAGACCACCACTCATCCTCTCTCTCACACACAGCAAACCAACCCAGATGAGTCAGCGTCCTCCAGTCTGACCTGAATTTTGTCAAACACAATAATTAGAGCGCAGCAAATATATTACCTTATTTAAAAAAAAAAAAAGAAGAAGAAGAAGAAGAAAAAAAAACAAAGCACACAAAACAGAGAGCGACTGAGATTGGCAGAACCGATGGCGGAAGCGAGTCACATTCCTATTCATTTATTCAGTAATTGGGTTTATTTATCCATTGATGCATCGGTTCGCTCATTCATTCCCTACCAATGAGCAAACCGCAGTGTAAAACCAATTATTCTGCCGGAGAATTGGAATCACTGCCTTCCCTCTGCCTCTCCGGAAATGCAAATCGGATTATACGTCGCAAAATATTATTTGGTGGTTTACAGCGGTGCGTTGGGGGAAGAGATCTTCTGTATCGTATTCGGTTACAGTCGGGGGCTTTAGGAATTTATGTGGGCTGAGAAGGTGAGCTGTGACATATTGCACGACTTTGGTGTGTGTGTGTGTATGTGTGCATGCATCTCTCTCTCTCTCTCACGCACACAAACACACACACACACACACAGAAACACACTTAGGTACACACTCGCACTCTCACGGAGATGTACTGTAGCAGAGGATGGGATTTATTGTCTAAAAATGGCCGAAGAGGAGGACTAGGGGAGGAGAGCAAGGCAGGACGAATGAGTAAATATGTGGAGTTGTGGAGGGAGAGAGAGAGAGAGAGAGAGAGCAAGAAAGAGTGAGAATATGTTTCATAAAGAACATGGAAAGAAATGAGAGGAGAGAAGGGCAAGTGAGGAGAGAGGAAAATGAGGGGGAAGAAAGAAAGAAAGAAAGGAAGAAAGAAAGAAAGAAAGAAGCAAGGAAAGGTCGATTGCAAAAACGAGGAACGCAGGGGAAGTTGGAGGAATTAGAAAATAAGCTGTCACTCTCTAAATAAGATTTATATATTTGTAGGACAACAACGATGAACCAATAGCTCAAATCATTTATTCAAGCCCGATAAAGGAGGAGGCCCATTTTTCTTGTTGTGATAGGGCTCTGCAAGCACACACACACACACACACACACACACACACACAAACACACACACACACACACACACACACACACAGTTTGGCCTGTCTGAAAAGCGGCTGGCACAACAATCTCTAGGGCACAATGCTTCACTCCACCCACTCATCTCTGCTGAGAGGATAGAGAGAACAAGAAGCAGAAGAAAGAAGGGAGGGGGGGAGGTGGGAGGGCATAGAGCTAAAAAAGAAACAGGAAAGAGAAAGAGAGAGAGAGAGAGAGGAGAGAGAGGGAAAAAGCCCACAGAGTGAGGTGAGGCAAACAGAGAGAGAAAATAGCAGCGACAAGGAAAAAAATGGTGGGGAAAGGAAAGGAGAGGGAAAGAGAGGAAAGGAAAAGAGAAGACGGAGGATAGGCGGGGGAGGAGAGGAGGATGACACAGCGGAGGGAAAGAGGAGTGTGTGTGTGTGTGTGTGTTTGCGTCACATCTGCAGTGGAGGAGAACTGTCTGACAGCCATCAGACGCCTGCTGAATGACAATCTCCTCTCCTCTCTCAGGTGGCTTATCCCTACTTCCTTTCTTTTCTGGGGAGGAAAAACACTTCGCCTCCTCGCCCTGCAACGTCCTTGATACTCATACTCAATCCTGACTATTGCTCTCTTTTTTTTTTAATATATCTTTCGCATGGCAATATCGCCTCCTGAAGCTTGATAACCGCCATCGGACCGATCGATAAACTATCACGGTCGAATCGATCGCGCAGCGGGAAGCGGCGCGGACCGGGATGGAGTCGGGGTCCAGCCCGGCGTAATTCACACTGATCAACTCCCGGAGAGGGGCGGACGAGGAGTCGAGGCAATCAAAATGAGCGAGGGACGGGTTGCGGCCTTGTTACGGATGACAGGCGCGTCGCTGAATGTGTAAGGAGCCGCCTAATAGCCTGTCGATACGAGCTCTAAAGCGTTAAAGAGCATTGATGTTCTAATTCACTTTCTGTATAGCAGCCAAACACCAACATTCGGCTGATGTCAGTAACACTGTTGTTGTATTAATGCATGTGTTTCTACAGTTTTTGCACTTTGAGATCACTTTTAAATGATATTTCTGGTGTTTTTTTTTTTCTTCCTGGTGGTTTCTGCACACAGTCAGCGTAGTTGGAGATTTCAGAGCTTGTTTTCCCCCCTTCAGAAAAAGCCATTTGCTGCCATTCATTCTCACACAGTATGAAAAACAACTTCGGTTTCTGTTTTATTGTTATTTATTGCGCCCGAGTTGAGTGTTTTCATCAGTGCCGTATTACGTTACACTCTGCTTAACATGTCATCTCAAAAACATAATTGTCAAATTCATGTTTTTTAATTTAGGCCATCTTTGTTAGCCGGGACAATTTCAAGTTAGGTTTGACACTAAAGTTTGTATTTTAAAAATGAGTAAATGTCAGAAAAAAAATCGAATTACATATGGCATGCATTGCAGAATGATTGGGGAAATGTAAACTAGACATAGACAGAATTAAATGGGCTGTAACTCTAAACGACACTGCTATTCTTTAAGATAAGATGTGCTACACAGGAGAAAAATCAGGCTCCAGCAACAGCAGCAAAGGTACAAAATGGGAGGCCGTCACATTACATCACCATTAAAAGAAATGTTTACTAATCTAGACAATCTTGAAAACATTATGTTCAGCCCAGGAGGTAGTATGCACCAAAGTGAAATATGGCTTTAACATCCACAATCCAAGGTCAGTGAAAATCCCTATTGATTTTAGCGTGGTGTCGGACAGCTTTGTCAATATTTGAAACACAGCTGGACCAGGCGGATTTGTCGTCTTTCATACTGGCTAGCTGTGCTGCAGCAGAGGATCAGAGCTTTTTTACTGTTTGCTTCATGCACTTGATCTCAGTATTACATGAATCTGCGCGATCGTTTCCCTTGACAGTTCACTCCGTTCTTACGATCGGGACCGAGGTAAGTTTAAGCTAACTTTGCATATTTTGCAGCATGGTTAGTGCATGGTTCAGAGGTGAAGGTAAAGGGTGTACTGCACGCGCACAGTGAGAGTTCATAGTTAAGGTTGTTGTTGGTGCTGTGGACATTGATTTCAAGTCAACTCATGGAGGAACTCACTGTAGTTGAAATGAATTAAAACCATACAGCTACAGCTTGTGTCTGACAGGTATTTGACATAACAATTTTGCAAGTTCCGTGTAAGTTATTGACTGAAAAGGACCTGGCAAGCTATTTATCAGAACAAAAGCAACACTTTCTACCTGACAGTGACGGATTGTTGCTTCAGACTGCTGAGGATGTCTGCTACTGCTGTGCTGGATGGAATTTCAACTGGAACCAGAAGGTAAATCAACTTAAAGACATGTACATGTCATGAGAAAAATAATTGAAATTTCAAACCTCATTCATCCATGTATCTCGTGACATGTCGTGCATTGGAAAAGGTGCATCTAAAGTAGCAGAGAAAATAAACTGCCACCCGAAACACTGGTGCTGTCCTTGAGGCGAGAGCTGCAGAAATGTCAAACCACAAGAGAAATACCTCTAATACCTCCCAGATTTCTCTACACAACATGTCGCCTGGAAGCAAGCAGAGCGCAAATCTTAGAAATGAGAAGCTCTATGCTCTTTCTATTTGCTAAATGAATAGGGGGGAAAAAATGGACACATTTTTCGACAACAAACTGAACGACACCAAAAGTTGGCTGTGTTGGACTCATCAGCACGGAGCGTCAAGGCCATGATTGTCCACATCTAGGACACATGATAGACTTTGCACCCTCATATTGATTCATTTCCTGTATTTTGTGTCAACAGTTTCTAATTTGTGATTTTTTATACAAAATGCACCTTTTTCCACATTAAAGTTAACTGTGATAACTAATGTCAGTGGCTACTCCGGTCAGAATTTGCAATGTCACTCGATTTTACTGCCATGACACTTTTAATGACGTCAGACAACAAACAAGCGTGTGCTTATTGATTAGTAAACACTCATGACACTGTATGAGTGCTCGGAATAAAACTTTTTGTACACATAAACACTCACAATACTGTAAAATGCTTGGAATAAAACTCAGTGTCTGCCACTGTACAATACTACTCACAAAAGCTAACGAGCTAATATATAGCTACGATGCTAATGCTGATCTCCCATTGGTTTACACTTTTGAATGATCCCTTCCCGCGTTATGTCCTGCCCCAACATCCTGTTTCAGCAGGAAATACATCACATTAAGGAAGCAAGATGCTGTCAAAATGCAATTTCGTTGTGACTTTAAAGCTCGATTTAGCTTATTTACTAACTGGCTATAGTTAGTTGAATTTAGTTGAATTAATTCATTTATTTAGTGTAATTACCCTCATATTTTGTTGAATAAAGATTTATTTTGGTGAATAAGGCTTTTGATAAGCTATAATGGATAAAAAATGTGTCAGTTTGGGAAAGAGTTATCAAGGCATTGTATGTAGGGCTGCGTATCGAGAACCGGTTTCAATTTAGTTCCGGTTCCAAACTGCCTAATTCACCGGAATTAATATGCGACCGCACTAACGATTCCTCTTATCGATCATTAAGCATTAAGCAACAGCTGGATGCTTCTCCAGTAGCTGCGCAACAACCTTTTTGACCCTTTCGTTGTGCTGTCAGTCACAAACAATGCAGGCTGTCCTGGCTCGGTCGGATGTCAGTGGAAACCAGGGTCAAAACACCGGCTAAGTTTGTATGTCCATTTAAGAGTTGGCTAGTGCAGCTCCGTGGCAGCCTTCTTCAAAACAACAGAAGTGGCTGGATATATTTTCTTTAGAGTTCCGAAAACGGAAAGTAAAAAGGCCATAAAATTCATCCAAACAGCTCGTGCAGCATAATCCAAGTGTTCTGAAGGCAAACGATTGCACTGTGGGTCCAAAAGTCCAATATTTTCCTCATTATTTCCTAGATTTGCCGCAATTCTTCTGCACATGCCAACCGTCACTACAGTAGCAAGCAGATGCTGCCTTCAAGTGCTGTTGCAAATGTTGTAATTAAGGGTAGAGCACGCTTGAACAACCCAATAAAGTGGTGAATACAGTCAGTGGCAAATATTTTGTTTTTGTTCTGTTATGTTGACCTCCAATTACTTGAATTACTTTAGATTTTTTTCACTTGTTCTTCTATTTTGTTCTCTAAAGGAAGGCCTTATGCCAAATGTGCCTTGGCTGTTTTGAAAAGTATAATTCTGAGACAGGAGTAACAATACACAGCAACGTCTGTCTTGAGTAATAAAACAAGGTTAACTCCAGTAAAGCTGTATGTAGTCTTTTACCCCTGAAAATGTATGCAGTAGGAATCGATAAAGAATCGGATCGATAAGGAGAATCGAAAATGGCACCGGAATCGATAAAATCCCAACGATACCCAGCCCTAATTGTCTGTGGCAACTCTTCTAATGCAAGGCGTTATTGTTAGTGAGAAACTATTAATAGGATAATCAGAACCAATGGGCTCTACTGTCATCAATATGCAGACTGGAGGGAAGTTATAGACTTTATAAAGGATCAGTCAACACCACCATCAGAACATATGCACACATGATAAGTTGCAGTAATATACGGAGCCCTTTTCTATTTGCATGCTTTTTATGCAACTCTAGCACACGTTTTATATATCATACGCACACGATAGCCGGTGGGTTATGATTTTTCTGTCCTTCCAGGGCGGCCGCTCCCCGGCTCCGTGCGTCCAGGAGACTGATAGGTGTAATAAAGCTGTGCAGTGTGACGGCTCTCTGCAGGGCGAGGAGCCTCACAGTAATCTGGGATCACACTGATCTGCCTCACTTAGTCTGGATAGGGAGAGGAGAGGGTAACACACACACACACACACACACACACACATGCACACTCACACATCCAGTACATGTGCTCCCAACACACTTTTTGTTCTGCAACGTGAATATACACACACATGTACAGCCACACACACACACACACACGCACGAGTGAGTTTTTAAGACTCTTACACCCGCCCCATTCTCTCAAGTGAGGCTGCTGACTGGAGTGTAAAGTTGGAAATCTCCTCGAAGCTATACTGTCTATCTGAATCCTCTGAAGCCATCGCCGCCTTTACATTATCAGCAGCTCATACTGCTGCTGAGGGAGGAAAATACCTGCATGTCGACACACACTCACACACACACACACGCACACACACGTGGCAATAAGCACACGTGGACAAGAAAATGAGAATTTCTTGTCCCTTTCAGTGACTTTAAAGCAGCCATATCTCACATTTCTCACATGTCTCTGATGTGTGTGATTGCTTTTTACAGTGTAAGTCCCTATATGTTGCAGGAACATGTGACTGAATTATATTGTGTATTGACTTTGCTGCTTTCATGAATGTTTTTTTTTTCATCATCAGGAAAAGGAGATATCAATCTTAATTACATTACCTGATTGTAGAATCCATAAACATGCACACGTGCAAATATGTGTGTTCATGCACTAGTGTGTGTGTGTGTGTACATGTATGCACACCAACACGCATGTGCATACACACATACACACACACACGTACATTTCCAAGCTGCCCCTCATTTCATCCATGACAGCTTCCAGACACTCCATTTCAGTTATAATGGAATGGGAGAGGTATGAAGTGAGGATGGGAGTGTATGTGTGTATGTGTGTGTGTGTGTGTGTTTGGGATGGGGGGGGAGGTGTTAGAGAAACCTGACAGTTGTTCCACTTTCTTCCCTCTCCTCTCCCTCCCTATTCGCCTATGCTGAACTTGACGATGAGTGGGAGATTAGAGAGAGAGGGGAGATTAAGAGGAGAGGAGAGGAGGAGAAGACGTCGATGAGGAGGAGAGGACAGACGAGAGGAGGAAGAGGAGGGGGGGGGGAGAAGTGGAGGAGATGGAGAAGTGTGGATAAAGGCAGGAGAGGGAGGAGATGAGTTGGAGGTGAGTTATGAGAGCCCTCCATTAAGCAAGCAGCAGTTTTGGTGGGGAGTGCTCTATTGTCCTTGGGCCTCAGGTCAATAAAGCCATTACATTACACTGACACACACACACACACACATGCATAGACACACACACTATCTGCCAAGGCTGTTCAGAGTGTGTGTGTGTGTTCCCACAGGGTGATAGATGGATTGTATAAAGGTGTTGCGTAGTTTTATATAAAAGCCAGTTTCATGTCTATCTAACTGCACTGTATTGCAACTGAAGGACAGGCTGGAGCATCTGTGTGCGTGTGTGCGTGTGCGTGTGCGTGTGTGTGTGTGTGGTCCCTGTCTTTTAGTGCTTGTATGTGTCAAAGAAGAATACATGCACAGTATTACTGCACATCCATATTTGTGTGTATGTTTCTGGCCTTTTTGTGTAGGTGCATGTGTTAAAGTGTGTATGTGGGTATATGCAAGTATGGGTGTGTGTGTGTGTGTGTGTGTGTGTGCCTCAGTCTGCTGAAGACAAACGAGTGACAGCGTGTGGACATGCAGTCTACTAGAGAGGCCATTTGTCATCATCTGAAGACGAGCTGTACCTCTGACTGGCCCGCCACACACACACACACACACACACACACACACACTCAGGCCTGCGGCTCACAATGTGCTCACGTAAAAGCATATACGCTTTTAAGTACACTCTCAAAAGCAAAACGGGGACATGTTCAGGTTTACTCACACACATACACACACACACACACACACTCACACACACACTCATGCATACAAAACGACCACACATCCCAGATATGAAGGTGTCACTGATTAAATTCAAACAAAACAGATGAGTGAAATTTAATTGAAACGAAGTTGGTTTTGTGTCGGTTTGAATTCAATTTAAATGTTGCATTAATATCATATCAATAAGCAAAAAAGCTGGGTTTACATCCAAATTTTGGACATTCTGAAATATTTCTTCCATGCATAAGTCTCCATTGATCATGGTTGGTGCACTGGAATATTACTTAGTGCACTTCTTTGTTTTCATCTTCAGACAGCATGAAATATGATCCAATTGACACCAAAGAACAAGAACAACGTCACTAATACTAATGATTTCTTGAAACACTCTCCACTTTTCTGCTGGATGTATTTTTTTTTTTTTATATTTCAGACATCCATTAATCCGATTTATTCGCTTCAACCCAGATGATGGAAACGCACCTAACTCGGATTTTATTTTTTGTGACATTTCAAAACAAAATTCGCTTGACAGCTGGATGAAAACAGCTATAGTCCGGTTTCAACATTGATCCAAGGTAATGAATGAATCCTAAAGCTGATTCCAGGTCGATTCATTGTCAGTTTGCTGTCTTGGTTATGCAACTGAACAAACACACAGAGTGAGCCTACAGCAAACCATGTCAATGTCAGCGTGTATGTCACATAAACACACACACACACATACACACACACACACACACACACTGCAGACCTCAAATAATAGTCTGTTTATGCCACTGGCCTCTGTTCATTTTATTTTTATTTTAGTTTCACAGTGAGCTGCCAGTCCTGTTAGTGTGTGTGTGTGTGTGTGTGTGTGTGTGTGTGTGTGTGTGTGTGTGCATGTGCATGTATCTGTCAACCTTTCATGCTGCCTCGCTTTTTAGACCTATTTCTCTGTCTCTCTAGAGTTTTTATGTCAAACAGTCAGTGATTTTTCCCCTATGCTCTGGAGTTATTAAAAGGTGTGAGTTTGTGTGTGTATGTGTGTGTATGTGTGTGTGTGTGTATTTTACATATATGCTTGCACAAAGAAATGCATGCAGCTATATGTATTATGGTTTCGTTATGTTTCGTTACGTTTGTGCCTGCATCTGATTTGGTCGTGCGTGCCTGTCAGTATTTGTGTGCTTGCTTTAATTACGTCGGCCTGCGTGTGTGTGTGTGCGTGTGCGTGTGCGTGTGCGTGTGTCAGCCCCACCCCCCCTGTGGTGCAGTAATGAGACATATTGGCTAGACAGAGCTTTGGGAAGGGCATGCTAAATTGAGGCACGAGGAGGGAAAAGGGAAGGTGTGACTTCTGCGACCGCAGGCTCCTAATAGCAAATCAGAATAAACTTCCACTGTCTTAGCAGGCAAACATCGTCTTTTAATGAGCCGAGGATGAGAGAGGAGAGGAGGAGGAGACACGGGGAGGATGGAGCGATACCGTTAGAAGACGCGGCAAAAGATAGCGCAATTAACTCTGTCATCTGGCTGTCATCGGCGCCTCGAGGCTCTCTTTCTGCGGTTTGGGTGGGCGGGCGGCGAAAGACGGAGACCAGCGATTATTGTCAAGGAATTATCCGGTAATGTTTATCTGATGGGACAAGACATGATGCAGCTGTCAGACAGATTCAAGTGGGTAAAGCGAGGATACCGGTTGTTTTCCAATTATTCGAGATCGGCCCTTATGCCCTAAAGCCTGCAGTGGGAGATTTTTGTGGAAAACGGAGCGTGGAACACAAATGTTGGTGTTTTGAATCAAGCAGCACTATCTGCCAAGAAGTGCGGCTTAAAGTAACTAGAAGGCAAACAAACCTCCACCAATGATAAAGAAATGATAAACAAAATACATTTAAAAACAAGTGATTTCTTCAGTGATTCTTGGAATGCCATCTTCTCTTATTCCTTATAGTATGGCATAATACAATAGGCAATAATGAGTATATCAACGTTAAAAAAAAACACAATTACAAGTTTTTTCAGATAGGACGAGCTGCCAATTCGTTCACACATCCTCAGCCTTCAACCAATCACATTCCTTCTCCTGCCGCATTTCACCAGTAACAGACCTGCTGCCAGGTATTGGCTTTTTTTCTCTCTCCTCCCTAGCTTAATGATTTATTAACTAGTTTTATGACTCACACTCCACCTCACTCCCGACCTTGGACTGACACCGCCTTGCTGGATACAAGCCAAACCGGCCCACAGCTTAACTCAACCCGTCTTTTAGTTTGGCTGCTCTTTGACCGTCAGAGAGCTAACCCTCCCTCCCTCCCACAAAAGGCTCGATCTTTGCGAAGTGACATGAACTTGGTGAAACTGCCTCACCTTCCCTGCTTAGCATTCTCCACAGGTTCCCTCGTCGTCCAATTGGAATTCCCTCTGTGGGTTTTACTGAATGGATTTCTCCAGACATGATGAAATTATTAGCAAGTGGCATTAGCGAGGCATTAGCATTCTCCTTTCAGCTGCTGAATCAATGGCAGATAGCACCGCTATCATTCTGCTGGCTGGTGTCTAACTTTGATAGAGCCATGTACTTCAGTCTTCTAAGTGTTTGGAATGGAGCTCAGAAGTTTTCGTCTGTTTTTCTCATCCCTTTCACAGGAAGGTCAACAATGTGAATTTGACTCTGGGAGGGAAATGCCACCTCACATTGAGTTTTTGCACTCTCAGTTGTGTGTCCCTGGCTGTTCATGCTGGGGGTCATAGCTTTATTTACAGTAGACCTACCGCACGCCAATACAAGAAAAACTTGGCATTATACAAAGTGTCAGAACAGTCTGGAATCACAAGGAAATTACTCCTCCTTCACAGCAAGAGCTCAACATGAACACCACCGACTTACAGATAAGTTTGGTGTCCATCAGAGCAGTATAGTATAGTGCGGTATAGTGCAGTACTACTACAGTATTACTTGGTCACTGCAAACGTCCCACATGTTTTCAAACGGAGTACCATGTTTCTTTCTATCCAACAAAGCATAACCGAATTGATGGCTGCTACCAAAGTACTACAGTACTGCTATGCTACTGCTACAGTACTGCTACACTGCAAACAGAATACCAGTTTCTTTGTATCCAACAAAGCATATGCATTGATATTACTGCATAGGTGTCAATAATTCTCTGGTTTTGGATTTTTACAAAATAAACTTTTGGAGAGGATTCAAGTCAGGACATCTGGGAGTCCAACTGCACTGTTTTCCCGTCCTCCCTATCTATCATTTAGGAAATGTGTCATTCAGCCAAGAAACAATATATACTATCAGTTATCCCTATGATTACATACTTTTCATAAACGGTATTACTTAAATATATCATAAAAATACTGTTATCTGTTTAAATTCTAATAATCAATATCTATACTAACTTCCTACTGCATCCAACACATATACACACACACGCGCACATACACACATATGTACATACACACAGATTGAATATCACATAGCAACTGCCGCCCATCAAGTCATTAGGTTTTGGAAGTGGCAATGAAGACTGATATATGGGGCTGACATTGGGCTTTTATTAAATATCAGATATCAGCCAGTCATGTGGTCGACCTCTGATATGATAGAGGTTCCTCCCTGACTACAGATACAGAAAACAATCTGAAAAATGTATGGTTTTCCATCCTGACAAGAATACAGTTCTGGGGGAAACACTGAATCCTTGCACATTTTTGGCATGAAAATGATCAGATTTAAAGATATTAGCACAAAATATCCACTATCGGCGACAGAAGTCTAAAAATATCAGCATTGGTATCAGCCTTCAAAAACCCCTATCGGCTGAACCGTGCTGAACCTGTGGATTCAGAATAAATCCTAAAGCTTTTTCAAAATGGCAAAAAAAAAAAAGACACCCACATGGCCAACGGTGAGAAAAACTTTGATAAAAGTGGCAGCTGAAAAATCACAGAGGAGCTGGGATTCACATGGCTGTCAGCCAGCGGAGCCAAAGCACATACAGCGTGAAACTAAGCATTAGCGGCTACGCTCGACACATGCTCACTGGAATTGCCTGCTCTTCTCTCTTTTTTCTGTTACACTGCAAAAAAATATCTATCTTAACAAATCATAGAATCTGCCATCGAGCCGTAAACATCAGACTTATCTTCAAATAAGTGAGAAAAATCTTCCATCGAGGGTGAGATAATTCCATTTGTTTACAATAGAAATCAATTTTCTTTGATCAGGTGTCATTTTGTGGATACAAGTGCAATGATCTGCCTTATACTGCTATTTGTTTCTAGGAAAATTCCTAGAAACAAAAGAAACTACATTGGAAACAAGTGGAATTATCTCACAGATCTTCACTTGTTTAAAGGACAATGAGATTCTAAGGCTCAATACGAGACTAAATGACTTGTTAAGACGGACATTTTTTGCAGTGTGCCCCTCCTTTCTCTTTCTAGTTAGTATTCTATCCCAGTCCGCCAGGCTCTTCCTCTGTGCAGTGGAGTGCCAATTATTATGGTAATGACTGAAACAGATATCAGATGGGTTTCCCTGGAATAAGCTTTTCATATTTCACACACATCACTCAGCGTGTGTTCATGTCTTTACGCGCGCGTGCGTGTGCGCGCGTGTGTGTAAATGCGAGAAAGAGGGAGAGATAGAAAGAGAGAAAGAAGCTTTTTTATTTGCAGAATAGAACAGAATTGAGTTTACCACTTTTGCAGGCTGAATTAAACCTTTATGAGGTAAATTCGTAGCGTATATCAGAGTAAGTATCAACCTGATGTCATTTCTATGAGGATAGGGTCTTTTAGGGCCAAAAAATGCATTAAATAACACATTTTTGTTTATATTTGTGCTTGTTTGCCTCATGATGATCACCAACTGGAGGTCATAGGTCACTCCCCTTTTCTTCACCACTATATCAGTGGATAGAAGGCATGAGGAAGACAGACAGACAGACAGACAGACAGTAAATGACATGGTACAGTGTCTGAGCCACAAGGACATCCGCAGCCTATTTTTAACAGCAGTAGTAGCACAGTAAACTACCTCTCTCTGCTCAACAAAAGCACATTCATGTGAAGCCTTTTGGGCATAAGTTTGGGATTATCAAAGCAGCCAGTGTCAATGCCAGAGACAGAAATAGGACATGAGAGAGATGTGATGACACTCCCATTTCCAAGGTCATTGCTTCATCTCCTCTCTCTCAGGAAAACTCTCCCTTTCTGCCAGGTAGGCTGTATTCATGCGTCGCTCCACTGTTGCCCCTCTGTGATTATCGCTGCATAATGTCATGCGTGTTATCTGAGAAGTCTGGAATCAGACACATTAGTAACATCATGTGTGTTCTCTACTCGCACTTGTTTTCCCTGCTGGCTGACATCTGCTTTTCCAAGCGCCACAATTCAACAAGTGAGAACTTAGTTTCAGGTTCGCCACCTGTTTTGTCTGTAAAGCTGACCAATATAACAGCTAAAAGACCCCATGAAATGGCATCTTTACTTCCTTAATGTGATGTATTTCCTGTTGAATCAGGATGTTGGAGCATAACACAGCGGGGGATCATTCGCAATTGGAAACCAATGGAATATCACTCATGGAAGAAAGGCAGTTTTATTTAATGGGAGGGGCGGAGGGGCGGGATTGTTAAAAAATCTCTGATGTTTTATTGGATGGAATTTTGCTAATTTTAAAATTGATATCAAAGTTAGTATATCATGAGGTTGTCCTCAATCTAACAACAGAAGAACTAAAAGGAAGCATACCGTATGTCGGCAGGACGGGTGAAAGTGTCTTTTCCAGGGTCAGACCAATCAGATCTTTGGTGTCCTTTACAGTTTCAACCACAAGGCTTGGTGGAGCTTTGACCTCAGCCTGGCTGGCTGGAGCCTGGGACTCCTGAAGCAGGTTGGGCAATCCTTCTTTAAGCAGGTGAATCAGGGTGTTTTCAGCAAGAGAGACGGAGAGAACCTCCTCTGAGGTGGAGATACTGTCAGGTCCAGCAGAGAGGACAGTGACTTCTGTAGCAGAACCAGGTCTCCACAGCTCAAAATGGACCCTTGAGTAACTTTCTTTCCCAGGAACAAAAATGACCCTTCACCTTTCAAGCTACAAAAGTGTCACCTTGACGCTGACCAAGACTAAGGGGGGATCTCCTCCACCAATCAGACAACTCTTCTGAAATGTACAAGTTTTATCTACAAGCCACATCAGACTGCAGACCAGGATCTCCCTCACACACACAGACTCACACAAATTAAAATAAGAAGATTTCTTTTTATCTGGACCAGAAGACTGAGTTCTATTGAATTGATGTTGGACAATTAGTCACATTAGATAATTAAATACATTTTGTATCATGTTACCAAAAGGATCGGGAATTGCTTTCTCCCTTCTCTTTTTAGTTCTGTAGGAAACCCCCACCTTTCTGGATAGAGCCATAAAAGTCGTAAATCCATAAATTCTTTTCATTCTTGGTTTAGTCCTCTTCTCTACTTTGTATTTCCTAATGTCTCCAATGAGTTTTTAGAATAGTGTGAATTATATACTAAATTGGTTAATCATATATGCTTAAGTGTTTTAATTATCCTCCCAATAGTTGGACCCAGTTATTCCCCTGGGACCCCATATCGATAATTATGTTCTATTTCATTGTTTCCATATATATCAACCACCAAAGTTACTATGTATTCGTGATTTAAATATTAAGATTATAAGTATGTATCTAGGCTATTCTGCTAAAACAACTCAGTTCACAGCAAAGTTTGAACAGTGAAAGTTGTATTGTCTAATCATGTTTCATGTAATGGTTTTATGCAATACAAAAGTGTTTGTTTACAGGTTTCATAATGTTCACCAACTGACAACAGTAATTGGTTGAGTATGTAAAATCCAAACGCGTTATTCTAAATCTTTATCATTACATAGGCTAGTTACTAAAGTAGTTGAGAGAGGTATCCTCATGTGTCTCTCTGTCTTATCACGGGCGTTGCCTGTCTCCAGAACAAAAAAATGTAGGCGGAATCTCCAAAACCGCGTGAAGTATCTTTTTACACTGCAAAACCCCGCCTTGGAATTCGGAAAAACTATAAAACTCTGAGTTCTTTGTCACCTTGTGCACTTCATGCCGGAAGCTACGATGCCGATCCAAACTTAGAGAACTAAGTGCTTCACGCCCCGAGCTCTATGCCGGAGGCCACGAACACCAACACCAACTCCAAGACCAACAAGCCAAGATTTAGCACGAGCGGAGATTCAGATCTCGCTGCCTTGTAGCTACTCTTTGTCACTAATGTGATCCTGCCTTTTTACAAGCCGTTGATACTACGAAGTTGAGCCTCAGTTTAATAGACATCATCACCAGAACCGTGAAGATTGTTACAAAGTTATTTTAAGAATGAGTTGTTAATCCGTTAATTAGTAAAAGTTAGAGAAGTCAGAAGCTCCAGTCAACTCTCTCAGCTGACCACCGACCAGCCTGCCGAAGCCTCCTGCTCCATCCTGCCTGGAGTCCGGTCGACAGCGGAAAGCCAGTCGCAAGGATCCACCTGAAAGAGCGTCTTTTTCAAAAGACCCGCTCCAACTCCATCGTTTGCCATTGCCAGGCGACCCGACTATTGCCGAGCTTACCAGACTCGCTGATCTTCGGGAAACCAGCTTCTACACGGTCGAAACCTCCTGATGGACCCAGCAAGTAGGCTGAAACATTTTCCATGTCTTTCTGCTGAGAGTTGATGCAAAAGCCTTACTAAAATTTTCACTTAATCCAATCAGGAAAGTTAGTATAGTCTGATTGATCCTTTAGAGCGACCCGCCTCGTTTCTCCGGTTTATTGATCTAAACTGGCATATCACTATTTACTGTTGCCAATAATTATCCCTAATTCTCATTTCATTTTCATTTTCATTTTCCTTTCCTTCTCATTTTATTTTCATTTCATTCTCATTTTATTTTATTTCATTCTCATTTCATTATTCAACCTATATTTTAGTGTTTTATTCTGGTTTATCATCTGTCCATTTGTCACACATTTCCCCCGTTTCATGTATTACATGGTTTGTTTGTTTGTTTGTTTGTTTGTCTAGTAGGTAGTTACTAAATATATTAATTCACTATAAAGTTGGTTGTTCTGTATTTCCTTCTCTGCAGAGAAAAGTAATCCCTGAACTGAAAAGATCTCATGATCTTCAGATTGATGACTGATTAGTATAGCCAAGTAAAGGTCTGTTTTTCCTTCATCTATGAAGGTGGTGCCCCTACGAGTGTAATTTGATATCTTGATCAAAGTTTCATATTTCCATACCTTTACTAAATTCTAAATTTGATATTTTCGACTCTACATGCTACACTTCTGTTCCCTCACAACATTCAGGTTGATGCAGGACGGTGACAGAGCTTTCACCAGCGGCCTCAGTCTGTGCACAAGAGACCGTTTCACTCTTGATGATAAAAGGACATTGTTTGTCCTCCTTCTCCAAGTCCTGGAGGAACAGCATCAGTTTAGAATCAGCTTTGACGATTGGCTCCCATTCATCAAGATGATCTTGAGTAGGGCCATGGTGTGAAGCGCAGGCAGCCATAAATGTAGAACTCTCTGATGAGGAAGCATACATGTGTTTTTCACCAAGTTCCTCCTTCTCCAGGAGGACCGAGAGGAACTGCATCAGGTGAGAATCAGTGCTGCTGACAACAGGTTCCCATTTGTCAAGCTGGTCCAGAGTCGGCCCATGCTGTGGGGAGCAGTCAACTGCAAATCTAGAGAGATGTGATGAAGCGTAGAGGAGCTCGTCACCAAATCCCTCCTTCTCCAAGTCAAAGTGGGATTTGACCAGTGGCTCCCACTCATCCAGGCAGCCCAGAGTGGATCCACAGGGTGAGCAGCAGTCAGACACAAATCCAGATGTGTCACATGAGGGAGCATAGAGGTATCTCTTTCCAACTGCCTCCAGGTGGTAGTCATCATCAAAACCAAAGGGGGAGTGCTGAAGCAGCCTCAATATCTCAATGATTTTGATGTCATCAGTCATTGGAGCCTCATGGGATGGAGCCTCAACAAGGCGGAGCAGGTTGGATTGAGCCTCAACATCCTGAACTGACTCCTTGTTTGTGGGAGGAAGGTCTCCTTTGTCCACATCCAAGAGAAGTTTGTATGCTGATGAAGCTGTGCTGGCTATTGGTTCCCATATATTGAGGCTCTCAAATCCACAAGCAGGTTTGGAGCCGAGACCAACAGCAGACTGAGGTGAAAGGTCACAGTCGAGCTCAGCAGTCACTCCAGAGAAACTAGAGGCTTCAGCATAAAGATAATGCTCCTTATTCAGGACTTTCACAAACATGCAGTTGATGTTTTCATGGCGATCGTCATTAAGGGCATTGAGTTGAGCGACCATTTGCATGGATGCTGAAAGAAATGCAATGACAAAATCTTAATAATCAAATAACCATAAGGCCACCTGATGGAGCTTCATTCAAGGTCAACATGCTTCATCATAGCTTCATCTTATGCCTTTCATCATAGTTTTGTTTCAACAGCCAAACTAACTGTGAATTTACAATGTAAATACAACTAAGGAAGAACTGGACACAAATGTAAATCCTTCAACACAAACAACTAGTCTTCCCTGATTTTCTGTCTCTTGTTTGCCTGTTCAGCAAAATCCTCTTTAAAATTAAAAATGTGGCTTACCAAGATGTAAATCACTCACTTCTGTTCTAAACAGTAGAAATTATTGTTGATGTTTCCAGCCAATAGCAGATCACCAGTATGATGTTAAGTTTGACTGTTGTTTTCACACCGGGAGACTGTGTGAGTACAATGCTACTGGTCTGTGCATCTCCACATGACAGACATGACATGACGCGCACATCAGGTGCATCAGAGATGGATTTAAATCAATTTCTGTACAGTGACCAACTTTTGATTTTGTGCCTCTGTATGGGAAACACTGCCAGTCAGAGACGCCCTCTAGAGGCCATCTGACGAAGTGCATCATCTCACAAAGCGACAGATGACTGACTGACTGACTGCCTGTCTGACCTGAATTTGCCTCGTGATGCCCTCGGCTGCTAATAAACTCCATTGTAGCTGTGCTGGAGATATCTCAGTGTGACGTCATGTCGTCTATGCTTGGTCACGTAACCACGGGAATAAGAAAAATCCACCAAACAACAAAATGGAACCATGAAAATGCAAGGTAGCCTGCATCTCCAATCACCATTTTTAACAAATTAGTTAGTTAGTTCACAATTAAGCAGTGTCTTTCATTATTGCAGCCTAATTTTGTTCACATGCCTGATTGACAGATTTTTCTACGTTTAATGGGTCTAACTCAAATCATGTTCACCGAGCAAATATTCTCAAAAAGGCTGCAACTCACAGCTTTATGACAAAAAATGAAGCAGGTTCCTCTCACTCTGCCGCTGCAGTCTGCTGTCTGTCTCTCTCTGCCTTCTCTAGTTAACAGTAATGACAGATCGCTTCTCTGTTTTTGTCTTGAAGCTGCTGCGATGGGATGAACCTCGCCGCTTCCCTCTACATCTCTTTTTTGAGTCTTCAAGTGTCAGCGAAGACGACGTTTTCACAAGAGAGTGATGTGGGAGAATAATAAACTTTACATCTTTCATAGAAATGAGATGTGCTTCACTTTGTGTGTGTGTGTGTTTTGTGTATTTGTGCACAGCATGCTGTGTACTTTGTCTTTGCACTTTAAAGGATTGCTGCGCCTCGCTGTTGACAGTATGTTTGGATGTGTGTACAGCGTGTTCTGTACAGTGTGTGTTTTTCAATGATCAAGAAATATGGTGTGCTAGTGTTGTATGTGTGTGTGTGTGCATGCGTGTGTGAATGCATATTCCACTGGGAGTTTCATCTCATGATTGTTGCCAGTTAATCAGATCATTAATGCAGGTGCTGTTCCCTTTAGAAAGGTTTAACCTTGAAACGGGACCTTGCTGCAGTGTGTGTGTGTGTGTATGTGTGCATGGGGTGGGATGAAAGAATGCGTGTGTATGAGTGCCTGGAAGAAAGCGACAGTGAGAAAGAGAGGGAGAAAGTGTGTGTGTCTGTGCTTCTATATGTGTTTATGTGTACATTTGTGTGACTCTCCCACACACAATCTCATCTTTCACTTCATTTCATTTCATGTTTTGGTATATTTTCATATCCTATATATTTTCCTTCAATTATCTTTGTCTCAGTATGTTCTACTGCTGTCATTTTGCACACTGTTGTAATGCTTTTTCATACTTTTCATTCATACATTTCTGCGTAAAATGTTCTTGACATGTTGAAATGCGTCCTTTTTAATGTCCCTCATTTGCTATATTCTTATATTCTATTTTTGCTGTATCCTATTACTCTTTGCTGCTGAAACGACCCAATTTCCCCACAGGGATCAGTAAAATTTCGTCTCATCTTATGTTAATCAGCTTGCATACCTGCATACTTCTTCTTCTTTTACATATGCTTCCGTCCCTGCTATATTTGTTTCCCTTGCATGACTGTGACAAAGTGTGTGTTCGTGTGAACGGGGATGCAAAATGTCTTCTGACAACCCTGAACCGGCTCCCGCACGGGGAGGCTGAGTCGCCCCGGTTTCATAACTGAGCAATGACAAACTCACCAGAACGCCTGCGACGCATGACTCATAAAGATATGATTTTTGAAATGCTAATGAGGTGAAGATTATACAGTGTGGGAGAGCGCGATAGAGAGGGAAAGAGTGCGCGCTGGAGAGAGAGAGAGGGGGAGATTCTCCGTATCGCGCCGGGTCTTTTTGCCGAAGCTGACAGCCGCGCGGTTTCCTACTGAGTGTATAAGATAGTTTTGAAATAATCTCTCTTTAACCGTTTTAGCACTTTATGACTTTGCGATGAGTCACAGAGAGAAAGAGAGAGCGGGAGAGAGAGTTGAGACGGCGAAGCCTGCAGCATTCGTCTTACACTTTCTCCATCTCTCTTTGTGTGTGTGTGTGTGTCTCTGCAGTTAAATAGGGCTAAACAGGGTTAAAGAGAAGGTCAAAGACTCATCGGTTAATCTTCCTCATGTCATCCCGACGACATGAGACAGCACAATTACAGTAGAAACTCAGTTATCTCGGCTAGTAGGGATATACCGTATCTTCTGCATCGCCGCACGGTTCGCTTGTTCGGGAGACAAGTTTGGACACGTCTGACATGTGGATGAAAGAGGCTTCTGCTATAAGACGCTTCATGAGGATAAAATAGGAGCAATGCTATCTGATTGAAGCCAAGCCAACAGCGCTGTGGAGCCACCTCACTCGGCTACACGTGCGGAATGAGGATTTATTTTAGTAAGTGCGCTATCACTCCAGCAACGCTACCTCGCTCATCTCTCGATCTTCTTCCCATCCCTCATGCCGCTCCGCCTCCGTCTCTAACCCCCTCATCTTTCATCTCGTCTTCCCTTCTCTCAGTCTTTTTCCTATTTCCCTCTCTCTCTTCTCTCCCACAGGTTCGTCTCTCCCCATCCCTCCCTCCCTCCCTCCCTCCCTCCCTCCCTCCCTCGCTCGCATGCCTTCTTTCCTTTTATCCCCCCTCCCTCCCGCTCTGTCTTCTCCTCCTCTGCCTTCTCCCCCTCCGTTCCCCCCATTTACTCCATCTCCTCCTTCCCATCCGTCTCTCCTCCCACCGCTCCTCTTCCGTCTTCCCCCTCTTCCGGCACGCTGAGCCAGTGAAGGTCATTTTAATGTTACAGAAGTGGGGGGAGGGAGTTGATGCAGCTATATGCAACTGCTGCTAACTGTTGTTGCTCTGAATCACCACAGGAAGATGGATGGATGGATGGATGGATGGATGGACGGATGGAGGGATAGAGAGGGAGCGTGAGTGGGGAGAGAGGGAAAACAACAGGATGATGGAGAGAGAACTCCATGTGACCTTTCTCTGCATCCCGATGAGGTCACTATATGTGTGTGTGTGTGAGTGTGCACGCTTGCTGCCCAAGTGCGAGTGTGTATTCATGCGCACACCAATGCGTGCCGCTGCCATTTGTTTTCATTAGTGATCCATCATGTTGCTTCCCCCCTTCAATTTACCTTAGCCTCAATGACAGTGGAGGGCTGTAACTACACTGCTCTTTCAGCTTTACCTGATTTGCCTTTACAGTAAGTATGGGCATACTGAGAAAAATGGCGTCCCTGTAACCTTGAATTTTCTGCCATTGTCCTTTGTTATAGGTAAAATATGATCACACATAGCTGAAACGGAAGAGCTGTTCATACATTGCATCCAAATGGGATGGAAAATGTGTCTCTCCTGTCGGGGGGGAAGAGTAACACACCGCTATAGCAAGTAACTTCCAGAAGGTCTGAAGGTGACATTTGGTCTTGTATGGCTGTAGATTCAAAACCAGCTCTATGAATACATTATAGCTATCAGGGCTTGGTGAGAAGCGCTTGTGGGATTGCATGCAAGAGAGGGAAAAAAAATTCCCTTGTGGCTGTTTGTATTTTGCCCCCCAAAAAAACAATTTTGCTGCTGTCTCAGTCTTGCCACTTGCCGGCTATCTCTCTTTCTGCCACAGCCTGCTTAAAGCCCGGCTGAAAACAGGGTTTACAGTGGCTCAGTGTGCTTCACACCCTCAACCCTGGCTGGATCACAGCTTGCCTCCAAGGAGGGTATATAAAAAGAGATATAGTTTAAAGAGTGCTGCAACCGAGCCAAGCCCAGCCTCCGTCCCCCGCTGCTTCAACTCATACCGATGCACTGAACCAACATGTGGAGGCGGCTAATAATCCGTGGAATTAAATGAATGGGAGGCATTTCTGCTCCTGGACGAAACTTCACAGTAATACAGATTAGTGGCTCAATACAGTAAAGAGATAACGTATGTAGAAAGGTAGGTGCGTGTTTTTGCATTTGAGGTTATGCTTAGGTATTTGTCTTATGAATATGTTTGAATATGAATGAACCCCCCCCCTCCTCTATCTGTTTACCTCCCTTTCTCCTGCCAGTCAACCAGGCAGTGCTTTCGCCTGTTCTGATTCCCTCAGAGACAGGGACCCAGGCGACCCTGGCATTTACACACTAATGAAAACAATCATGGGAAATATGCTAATCCGCTCAACTGTGGTTGGCTGAAACAAACTGTGCTCTTTCAAAAAGGCCAGATGCTCCTATGAGTAATCACCTACTGCAACTGAATCCATTTAACCTTAAACATTATCGCGCACTATTTGAACCGTGCATGTGATGGATACACTAAAGCTCTAACAGATTGATAACTGGCTTTGTTGTCATTGAGTCACTCAGTTAGTCTCTTAGTGTTGTGACATTATCCATTAGGGTCACCGAAAAGCAGCTGAAACCACTTGAGTAACATTTACCAACAACCAACCAAAGAGGAGATTATGTCAGCAACAAGTGAGACAGATAGGTCGTTCTGTTCAACAGTGTAAAATGTTGTAAAATGATCGGTTATACACTGTAGACTATTTTAACGCTGGTAAACCAAATCGAATGGAAGTGAAATGAGCTGAACTGTATTCTGCACAGCAGCGCAACCAGCACAGCTGCTGGAACTGGGCTGATAATGGCTGTGGGAGAAGGAATTATTCAGGCCAGCGCAGTCCATTACATAGACCGAATGTGACTCATCGTAGAGTATACAGCAAGAAAACATGCACTGTAAATGTCATTCTTATCTACATATAGAGCATGACAATATGATTGTACTCTACGTTGAACTCTTGTACAGCCTCTAAGGTGAGATAAGATGAAACTTTAATGTTCCCCATGGGAAAAATACAGTATATATAAGAATATAGCAAAAGAGGGGTATAACAAGATATTACTTTGAAATGTATGAATGGAAAGTATGAAAAAATACTTGAAGTACTTAACGCTTGCTTGCCTTGTTACATCTCATGCAAGCCAACTAAAAGCTCTGCGTCTAAGAAGTCATTGGCAATGATCATGTACACTGAATTGTCATGTTATAATCAATAGCAAGAACACACACCCAGCGAGGGCATGAGGCTTTTGTCAAAACTCCACTAAAGAACATGTACAAATTTCCTGTTCATCACAGCCCCTAAACAGCTACTCAGTTTATTCAATATCGACCAAAACACTTGACACTCATCTCATTAAAAAATTAATGAAAATGAAAATGATCTATTGACTGTGTTGTGTCAAAAATGTAATCGCAATAATATCATAGCCTTGCCTAAACGCATAACTGCTACTAGAGATTCTGTAGTTTCACGTGCAACCGTGGGTCGTACCACAGCTTTATCGAAACCCTCAAATTGTGCACACCACTGTACACACCATTACTCTGACTGCTTGCTGTAATTTTTGTCTGATCTCCCCCCTCTATGGTAGGCGGGAGCTGGACCCTGTACCGGCTTCTGAGCCAATCACAATACAATAAACCGTTTCCACTATACTTTCTCTCATATACATACATTCTCCTTTCACATATTCTCCTTTCACATACATTCTCCTCTCATTCATACATTCTCCTTTCACATACATATATTCTCCTTTCACATTCGTACATTCTATTCTCACATTCATATTAAAGTGAAAATATATGAATGTGAGTGAAAACATATGTATGGGAGAGTAGAGTATATACTGTATATCTGAAAGTACAAGCTCAGAATGTATAACGGCTTACACGGCCCCTCATACTATTAACATACGTAATTTGCATAGCGGGTTAACGATACACAATGTAACCTGCTCAGTCTCTGTGGAAGTGAACTTGGTCGGTCATCAGTTTCTTTGACAAAAACAGCTATAGATCCAATTACTGTTACATGTCTCAAACAACAAAAATATACAGGCAGTACATTATTTTAGAGATATCATTGGCGATATCTTTTATTGAGGGGTGGGTTGGAAATGGGTGTTGGGGTGTGTCAGGGGTGGTGGGTTGGAAATGGGTGTTGGGGTGTGTCAGGGGTGGTGGGTTGGAAATGGGTGTTGGGGTGTGTCAGGGGTGGTGGGTTGGAAATGGGTGTTGGGGTGTGTCAGGAGTGGTGGGTGTGTGTGAGCACAGGTGTCAATGTGCTCAGGAGTCACTGTTGGAAGTGACTCCTCCTCCTGCTCCCTTGGTTCTCAGGTCCTGCTATCCGTCGAGTTCCTCTATTTCTTGTTCGAGGACCTCGTTCTCCTTCTCACAGGCCTTGAGCTTACGGTCCCGCTTCTCCTTTTTCTTCTCCTTTCTCCGTTTAGGGGACAGAGCATTGAAGAATCTTGTCAGCATGGAAGGCTTCTTTGGCTTTTTCTGGGGTTTTTCTTCCAGATCTTTTGTATTTTCCTCTGGGGAGCAGCCCACCTGTGCCTCAGCGCTGTTGTGGAGAGCCTCCTCCGTTATCTCAGAGGCCTTGAGCTGCATGCCCTGCTCCAAGGTATGTTTTTCCAGGAGCATTTTGTTGTTCTCCTCCTGCTGTCTTTGGAGTTCCTCTATTTTTTGGCAGAGGGCCACGTTCTCCTTCTTATAGGCCTCAATGGTCTGCTCCTGGGCCCTCGGCTTTCCTTCCAGCTCCTCCACCTCACAAGTGTTGAGCTGAATGGCCAGCTGTTGGAGTGTTTCTTTGAACTCCTGCACGTCTTCCTCACAGGCTTGGAGCTGTTCCTGGAGCATCACGTTCGCCTTCTTGTCATCCTCCTGCTGCTGCATTAGAGACATAATCACAGCGTTGTCACTGTGGTGTCTCTTTCTGAGCTCCTCCATTTCTTGAAGGAGGGAGTCAGCCTCAGAGGCCTTGAGCTGCGTGCCCTGCTCCAAGGTGTGTTTTTCCTGGAACATTTTGTTTTTCTCCTCCTGCTTGGTCTGGAGTTCCTCTATTTGGTTGGGGGCCGCGTTCTCCTTCAAACAGGCCTCAATGGTCTGCTCGTGGGCCCTCAGCTTTCCTTTCAGCTCCTCCACCTCACAAGTGTCAAGCTGAACAGCCAGCAGATGACGCGCTTCTCCGTACCACTGCACATCCTCCTCACAGGCTTGGAGCTGTTGCTGGAGGATCTCATTCTCCTTCTTGTAGTCCTCCTGCTTCTGAATTGGAGACATAATGTAGGTCTTGTCACCTTGGTGTCTCTCTCTGAGCTCCTTCATTTCTTGAAGGAGGGAGTCTTGAGAGACGATTTTTTAAGGTCCTCAATTTCTTGGCGGAGGGCCACATTGCCTTTGCGGAGTTCCTCGTTCTCCTTCTTATAGGCCTTGTGCTTGCTGTCCTGCTGTGGCATAGTGGCTGTCAAATTGTGGAGTCTGTTTCTGGCCTCCTCCGATTCTTGCCGGAGGGCCTCCTGCTCACAGGCCTTGGACTTTCCGGCTTGCTCCATGGCGCTCAAAGCTTCCATTCTACGGAATGATTCTGTCCTCCTGATGTCCTCCTTTTCTTCCAACTCCTCCATTTCCTGGTTTGGGTGCCAGTCTGTACATTTTTTATGCTTGGACCTATGCGCTGAGCATCGGAGATATGCTGCATTTAAGACTGTAAGTTCATGTTGGAGTCCAAGGTGAGTTGATTTTATTTTTCCCCAACAGCAAAGATCCACAAATCGGCGGTTGTCACTGCCACTGTTATATGCATGGATTTTACATGTATCCCATGAGAAAATATTCATTGATATTGCATAACCAGTAGCTGGTTAGCTGGCTCCCAGCATGTTGTTTGATGTGGTCAAATGTCGGCAGACTGCTTTTCGTTGTTGGCTGTTTGAAAGAGGGAAAGGAATTAGACACACAAAAGTTTCTCGTACACTTCTTGCAGTTTGTTAAACGAGCCATTACTTATAGGCTACGCATAACACACACATAACGTGCATATATACATGTGTTCAAGCTTATGCAAACATTAGTTGGAATTGTTATTGCTTATTATAACCTTGCTATTTCTAGAACACAAAATGAATCACATCCAATGAGTGAATGGGAAAGAAAAAAAGAGGGGGGGCTATTCTGACTTGCTATAATGATATCAATTAAATAATTGTTGAGATTTCTGAAATCATGAGCTGATTTTGATTGTCGATTGTTGTTGTCATATAGTTTACTAAGATCAAGAATGAGTCATCTGTGTTCAACACACAGAATAGCCAGTGACCATCTACAGTACATTAGCTTTTGTTGACACTGCTTGGATCCATGGATTATGGATTAATTGTCCTTACCTACAGTGAGCGCAATGTTTCCAGTGGAATCCAATGGGCAATGTGCTTTGTATGTCTTTGTATTGCACTCATGTTAACTCTTTATCTGAGTGTTGGGTAGTTTTACCCAACAGTGAAATCTTGGGGTTGTATACTGAACAGAGCAGCGAGTCTGTCTGGGGGGAGAGGAGGATTATACATGTCAGAGAAGGTCTTAAAAATGTCCATGGCATGTCCAAAACATATGAATCAAATCAGCTGGAGACTGTTGGCATCTGTTACAGGCCTCGTCAGTACCAGGGTATATCCGGGCCAGTTTTGCCTTGGTCAGGTGAAGTCGGTGAAGAATTTTAAATTGGACTAATCCATGTTGTGCACAAGGTGATGAGGAGTGTACCTGTTCCATAATTGCCTCCCACTGGTCATTAGAAAACTCTAATCCCAGGTCCTGCTCCCACAGTGTTTTTAACTTCGCTATACTTTGAGGGTTAATATTGCATATATTATAATATATATCAGAGAATAGACCTTTAAGGCCCAGACTCAAAACAAGCAAACTATCAATGTCATTTGATGGTGGTAAGTTTGGAAATGTGGGAAATTGTTTTGGGGTAAAATTACGTATTTGCAAATAGTGCTAAAAATGAGAACGAGGTAGGTTATAAGCTTGAGATAATTGCTCAAAAGAGCTGAATATTTTGTCATGAAAACAGTCTTTAATGGTCTTGATCCCACTCTTATGCCACTTGTGAAATATTGCATCTGAACGGGATGGTGCAAAGGCATGATTAGAATATATGGGGGCATAAATGGAAGGTGCCTGTAAACCAAAATGGTTTCTGAACTGAGACTATATAGTGGAGCTACATTTAACTGGAGGAATTTGGAAGTTGTGAGCATGCCAGGGAGGGAAGTTAAATTTGGGTGAGTGATTCAACTTTAACCTAAGCTGGGACCTTTGGTACCTGTTGCATCCAAAAGAGAATTTTAGTGATATTATTTGCCCAATCTCATGGCTGTTTTTATTCTGTTTTGGAGAGAGAATTCACGCTCTGCGGGCACACTGGACATGGGAATTGTGCATGCAACCTTTGCCAGTTTTGCCCAGTCGGGACAGATTTCTCCGAAATCTCTGATGACCGTCTCACAGGCTGTGTGGTACGTCAATCCGCCGTACCCACGCAGCACTGTCATCATCGGCACTGCATCTTGCCGAGCATCCGACCTGCAGATGAATGGTGCCACTGTGCTGGTCCCACCTCCTTTGCTGTGCCAAAATGGTCAATCAGTGGATTGATTGCTGGTTCAGCATATTCCCAGAGCTCTGTGGAACAAATGTGAGTTTTCAATTATTAACAATTAAAGGTAGGCTGTGTGATTCCCTTGTCAGTCTTGTTGCTCTCCAAGCTGCTGAATGTCTCCGTAGCAGGAAAATAAATCCAGTGGATTATCATTAGGCTACACCAATTAAAGGAATAGTTTGGTATTTTGAACCCTGGGCCCAAATAACATGTTTTCCGTCATGATCCCTAGAAACCATAACTTCGCTAGCCACCTGCTCCATCTGTCTGGTAACACCTGGCAGCCCCCACCTTCTCTACTGCAATAGAAACCTAGGGGCATACATCGAGTTCACAGTGTGTTTGTAGCTTGAAACCTTTTCAACAGCTTTCGATGCATCCACTGCGGCCAAAGCAACACGGTGGGCAACGCAGTGCAGTTGGATCTAAAACGGACTCTCCTCTCTCAAGAGGGAGCCAACTCCAGAGTGAATACCAGTCATGATACTAGCCCCATCTGATCCCAGACTGGTCACTCGACTGATATCCACATCTCTCTCTTTGAGGGCCTCCACCACTTTGTTGTAAATGCACTGTGCTGTCCCCGTGTGCACGTCATAGCTGGTTCTGACTGGGGTGGATCTAGCCCTACTTTGCCGGACAGGGTAGGGTTGAAACAATCTATTCACTTCGTCTGAAAAAAAAAAGTAAATTAAGAAATGTGGTTTTGCAAATATGCAATATTAAATAACATTCAATGTACAGTACTTTACAGAAAAGTTTGGATTGCCCATTGTGATTGCATGACACATTTCATGCCATGCCAGTATCCGCAGCAGATGAATAGCTACCTCATCACTTTCAACATATATCCATTTCCTCATGTCCAATAGGAAACCAATTTCATTCTCAAAATCTTAACATGAAAATGACTGATTACAACAACAACTAACTAAACACTTCACTGTAGCTGTAATCATGCCACTGGTAAAACACAATTCAATAAAAAATCAAATACCAAAATGGCGAGCTAGCCTAAAGCTGCACAGCTCGCACACTATTCAATTTTGACATCTCATACCTGCATTCCTTGACCTGCTGGGTATGTTTTGCAGTGTACCACTCCCACTTGCAGCATATGTTGATGGTCTCATCTGGGAGAGCTGCTCGCTCCCACTTCCAGCAGATGTCTGGGTTTCTAGTTGGACAATTCTTATTGCTTCCTCCAACAGCCCTGTGACTCGCTCCCGGTCCATTGCTGAAAGAGGACATGTAATAATAACAATAATGCATTCATGATAGTAATAATATATGCATTTGGATTTGGGTGGGATCACTAATGTACTAGTTGGGTTTGCTACACTTGTGGAATATATGTTAAGTAGGTTAATTAAAAGGCTAATGCTGGCTTGCTGGCTGGCTACATATACGTAGATCTGTTATGAACAACCACAGAAACCTAATCTGAGACCTCTGTTTTCAGTGCTCTGTTATCGTTTGTACATATTAAATACCAATGGACTACTCATGTAAAATACTCTGTTAAGTGAAACTGGCACTGTACAAACAGAACTGACAGACGGACCAGCAAAGGAAGCGATGTCTGCTCGTTCCTGAAGCAGCGCTCAGAAGGGATGGGATGACGTCACACAAAAGTATCAGCCTTTTATATATAAGTGATTTAAAAAATATATAATCTGCTCATGATTAAAAAATAAATGTGTTTTTTTGGCACTTGTGTGGTGTTAACAGTTTTAGAGGACTGCTTTTTATAATGGCCGTCTATGGGGAAAATGCTTTCTGGGCCACATGAGAATTTTAGGCTGCTGTACCAACATCGATCACCACGCCAAATTGGCAGCAAAGCCCATGGACGTATCAAACTCTGGATGAGGTATAGAAAAATGTCAGTCCGTTCATTCCATTCACTCATTCATTCAAACTCGACTCGACACTGCCATGTCGAGTCGAGTTTAAATCGAAGAATCGAATGCTCCAGATGCTGCTCGTCTCGGACAGCCTGCAGATACTGTGTCTTCCAGTGGCGTGCACAGACTCTCTAAGGGGCAGGGGCAAAAAATGAAAAAGGGGCACCTCTTCTGCACACCAATTCTGGTTTGGGGAAGCATAAGCACACACAAACCTTAAGCAAGTGTGTGTCTATCGGTGGCATGGACATGTTCTGAGAAGGCACTTTTTCATTTTTTCTTTGCTAGTGGCTGGCTTTATATACTCAAATAAATCAACACGATGACAAATGTATTTCTTTGGAGTTTCTCTGCACTCCATTTGATGAACAAAACAAACCCTCCCTCCTTTTTATTTATTATTCTTAACTAAATTGTCATCAGGAATAATAAGACAATGCTGTTTACCATTTATTTAGAAAGATTCCACAGGTTTGGGGAAAACAAAAAAAAATAGGGGGAAAACCAGTTTTATCTCTATGGGGGAAACGGTCTCAAAAATGTATTCTACTTTCCTGTATCAGACTGGATTCACAGCAAAATCCTCCTATTGACTTACAGTCAATTGACTTCGGCTTTGTTCAGACTGCAGGCAAATCCGATTTGTTTCTCAAATCTTTAGTTCTGACTGTCCATACTGTTATTTGCTAGTGATCAGGTCGGATTTGTGTGTTCAGGCACCGTTAAGCTATCTGCATTGGTTGCCGTGGTAACGACGTCGGCGTGTGTACGTACGGTAACGTTTTTAATGATTTTTGGGGGGGGGGGAGAAAAGGAAGAATCTGAAGTAGTAGATTCATTTCACCTGATTGAAAGATGTAAAATTATAAAAATGCTATAATTGTGTTACAGTTTCTGTGGCAACACTTTCATTACTTCAATAGCAGAGTTGTAAGTCTCGAGACCAGTGGGCCCTGATCTCGGTCTTGGTCTTGGTCTTGGACCTATTTTATCTTGGTCTTGTCTTGGTCTTGACCTTAAGTCTTGAGGTCGAGACCAATTTTTATTCTTTAATGAAGAATACAAAATTTAAATCATGAATAAAATGGTGAATATAATTATTATTATCATTATTATTATTTTGCAAAAAGGATGACTGACCGCTTCAGCTCGGTCACCTGACCTCCTCTACCTGCTGCTGCGTGCTGCGGCTTGATCACTCCGCACTTTACTGTCGGGAAGGCGGTATCCATAGCAGCCAGCAATGTCTGCGTCCTCTGTGGGAATCCAGTTTGGATTTACTAACCGTAAGGAGTTTGTGAACGCCGTGAAAAAAAAACACTCAGCTGTGTGCCAACTTCGCCTGGTGTTACATTTACAATTGTAAATTGCGAGCGGTCTCGATCTTGATCTTGGTCTCGCACTCTTTCAGTCTTGGTCTTGTCTTGGTCTTGACCATAAAAAGTCTCGGTCTTGTCTTGGTCTTGGTTGGTATGGGTCTTGGTCTTGTCTTGGTCTTGACTGAGACGGTCTTGACTACAACGCTGTATATTACTATGAGATATGATTTTAATGGAGTGAATTACTCAATGTATTAAGTGATATTACTATTACATTATGAAAAGAAATCAAGATATTCAGAGGTTTTTCATAAGGAACAAGAAAACAAGTCAAGTCAGAGTAAGCAGCATCCAGACAGTGGCAGTGAAGATGAGCAACAACCAGGACCTGGAACTTCAGCTACACACCAGAGTATGTCAAGTTCTGCTAGTCCAAGATGTTTAAATTATACCTATTACATTTTAGTCATTTAGCAGACATTTAAACCAAAGTGACTTAGAGGTGCTTAACAAAGTCAAGAGCAACTCTATTGCCGACAATTTGTGCCATTGCGTGGGTAGAAGTGCACAAGTGTCCCAGTCAAGTGCAATAACCAAGAGAAAATTGTCTTGTTCTCTAATATTTCATTTTAGTTATCTGGGACGGTCTACTGATTTGCAAAAGCACTACTATATTTAGAAAAGACAAAAAGTGATGTTATCCATTAAGTTCTAACATATTTATGTCGGTATCCATGCTCAGGCGTGGATACTGATGATGAGGCTATACAGCGGTGTCTGCAGTTCCAGCTGCAAATCAGAACGTAAAACAAAGCCTCTATGAGTGGCAGTGAAGATGAGCAACAACCAGGGCCTGCAATTCCAGCTGCACACCAGGGTTTGTAAAGTTCTGTTAGTTCCAGATGTTTCCTCAATAAGCACATTGCCTAGTTCTTAAGATAGCCATGTATATGTCAGCGCAAAAATGACCCCTTTCTATGCAAATGAGGCTCTAACCCTAACCCTTACAGGATCATCGCTAATTGCAGCTCGCAATTAAGGTGAAATTGTTAAGTTCTTTCAAAAGCTGGTGGTAATGATGTTTAAAAGGGATGTGATGCGCATACTCTCCGGTCACTATGCTGTCAACACTTCAGCTTCTTGCATCTGGCTCCGTCCAGACACCTGTTGCTGTTTGACCTGAAAACATTTGCCAGAAAAAGAATTATAGCCAACAAGAGGGACATTGCTGCAACAGGCAGAGGGCAGAGTGACACCAGCCTGTCCCATGTGGATAAGTCAATTAGACATTTTCAGTCAGTATGTTTAAATGGTAGGTATTTGGACAATATGCACTATACAAATTGTTTATGAATAGTATAATATGCCATAAGTAGAAATTGATAAATCCCACTCTATGCTTAGAAATAGTGGTGCGCATGGTTTACGCACATATTACATACATATGCAATGTTGACAAATGAGGGCCCAGGTTTTTCCCTAGTGGGCCAGGCAGTCAGGTGGTGTGTGGCAGGTCAGAGGTATTTCTGGATGGTTCCAGGATGGCTTGCAGCATCATCAGAATCATTGTCATCAGAGGAAAAATCAAAACTGTCATCCTCAGAGCTTGTTTAAGAAAGCATGACAACTTACCCTGAAGCTTTTAAGCAATGAAATTTTTGCCGCCCCCGTCTCCTTCATCGTCTGTCAAGTAGGTCAAATCAACCTCAAACTTCCTCCACACACACACACACTATTTTCCCACCATCAGTCACTCCTCGGCCCCTCCCATCTCCATCGAGCAAAAACTTGCCCAAAAGATCAACCTGCTTCATGCTGTTTGCATCACACAGATGTATTAAAAATGACATATTCTTAACTCATTTCCAATCCCTCAAAATTTGAGCTCTTCATGTCAAAATGTTGTGAACAGAAACATTTCTTTCCTATGGTTCTTGTCAATTTGTTGTAAATGTGTGCATTCTAATGGAGTTATTTTGATCCAAAATCCAAATGTAATGTAGTCTTTAGCAAACCACCAAGTTGCTATGAAATGACGGTCAAATTCACTTTCCTTCTTAGTCCGTTTGTTGCTGATCAACTATAAGAACTATATGAACTATAGCATCATATTGATTCTTCATAGTTCGAAGAAAAATTTAAATGTGGGACAACTCTATAGAAAACATGAAAATCACCCAAATTGCAGTTGCTAAGTACAACAATAATATGCAGTATATACCAAAAAAGAATATGAGAGCATGAAGAAAACAAAAGTTTCTTTAATCTTTGGACTTAAATGAAACGCAGTATAAATGGTACTTTACGAGTTCCACATGCATGGAAAGATGATCATTGGGAGGGATAATCTTTGTTGTTTTGTATGGGAATCCTTTAGGCGCCCACAGAGCCATTTTCAATCATATCTGCTATCTCTCTTCAACACACTAGGAGTTTCCTGGATAATATTTGAGGATGAAGACAGAGAAACAGTGTCATTGTGTTATTTTCACTCTGCCTGTGCATATTTGGGACTCTACTCATTTTTAGTGTATGTACATGCTGGTTCCTTCGCCGCTTCGTCTGCACAAATACAAGCTCGGTTTGGGTATACTTGCTTAGTCTGGGACAATAGATGGCTTAGTTCATGTCTGCAACAAAGGCAGTTTTAAAGACAAAAGAAATGATGTGACTTCAGACAATGAGCCTGCAGCAATATTCTCTTGTCTGGTGAGTGAACACAATAGAAGTAGGATATAAGGCTGCTGGTTTCTACCCAAGGTCTATGGATTACCAGGCTGAGTCATCATTTGCAGAGGTAAAAAGTGCTGCAGAGCGGGGCTTCTCAAACCTTTCCATGTCACCCTCAAATAGACAGACACCCATTAGAGCCACAAACTCCCATTTGATAAGATTTAGTGCCAGGTAATAGTGGTGAGAGTGAAACCTATGATTACAACAGTCATTTGGCTACATTCTCTAAATGGGGCCATTTCGAGTGAATTAAAGTGATACTGAAATTAAACTATTTTGCTGGGGCCCCCTCAAGGGCCCATTGTGGGAACCACTTGGTCAAACTCTGTATAATTACATAACTGCTGTAGTCTAGATCTAATAATATACCTCAGTGTGACATGATTTTCTGCAGATCCTCCGAAAATCAAAATGATCAGCTATATTCTCTCGACTGCTATCCGATTTTAAAGTAACTTGCCAACTTCTGATTCTTCCTACATGACGTGAATGTGGCATAATGTTGCCGTTCCTGTTGCCAGTTCAGAAATGATTTCAGGCCTGTCCAGACAGATCAGTGGACAAAGACCCTCTTTAACGTCACCGGTACAAATCCGGCGATGACGCGCGTGGCACGCCTTCCCCTCTCACTCTCCACTCATAAATGCAATAAAAAATCATCTTAATAAACAGAAGCAGTTGGCTGGGTGTGTGTGTGTGTGTGGCTCCATCGGTTTGGCCAGGAGGACCAAATGACGTCAAAACCAGGATGTGGAAGTATTTCTGTCCCTGGTCCATTTTTGGGGGGGTTGGGGGATGTGGGGAGGGGGGTGGTGACATGTTGCCAGGAGCAGAAGTGACAACCTTGTGGCTGAAATATTTCTGCCAGACAGCCACAACCTCCTGTTGTGTGTGTGTGTGTGTGTGTGTGTGTGTGTCTGTGTGTGACGAACTGCATTTAGTCATGCTATGGGGCAGGACAAAGATACAAAAAACAGAGGGAACAGTAAGTGACAGTGAGAGGAGGAAGGGCAAGAATGGAGGGATTAGTCATTATCAAGTGGAGATGTATAATATGCACGCACACACACACACACACACACACACACCAACATACCCACTAACCCACCTACCAACCTACCTACACACACACACACACACACACAGCCCAGGAGAGCTTATCATTAGAAAGCTTCATCACCTCTCCCAAGGTTTCTACTAACATACATTCTCTCTGTTTCTCTGTATACATAACTCATGAGAATCTATGACTATGTCTTTTCTAAGTGTGTATATATGTGTGTGTGTGTGTGTGTGTGTAGCCTACAGGGCAGACAGTCTTTGTCCTCAGCTCAATACTGCTGTCACCGGCCCATGAATTATGGAGGTGTTTGGAAGTGACAAAGCACGGCTTACAGCTGAGAGACACTTTTATTGAGTTGTGAGATGTGATGTGTGTGTGTGTGCGTGTGTGCGTGCGCGCATTTGGGCGTGTTTCTGTGTGTGTTTTTGATCCCTTTGACATAGTTGTGATGAAAAGACACAGATCACTTCTTTCTCCCCATACCTCACTGTTCATCCTCTCCTCTCTGTTGTGACAGCGTTGCCATCACAACTTTTCCTCTTTCCAGCGGTTCCTAACATACAGCGAGAGCAAGTGAACAGAAGAACGGAAAATAGCAGCCAGTAGTTTGAATGAAGCTTCCACATTGACAGCGAATGAGAGTTCTGGTTGCGTTGTGTGTATTCCAGCAACATTTCACAGGTTTACCAGTCTCCAGACTGTGGTTACTGGTGGAAAACTGGATTTGTACACTGTACCATGGTTCAACAAGTGATTTTCCCCATGTTAGCCACCTGTCCAACTTCATTCTATTGTTGATTACAGCTGATCTGTATCAAGCAGGCGTATTATCTTCTATGGAGTGAAGCAAGCTTTCCTTATGTGATTGCCATCATCAACAATTGGGAATGTTTCAACCTCTGTATTGAAAAATAAGCTTTTTTTTTTATCATCAAACACATACATTTCCATGACACCTACTACCCATAATACCATAAGCCTCGCCAACTCCCGACCAATCAGCTCTTATGCAAGTATCCTGCTCGTTCCACAGCGCTGATTTGACCGGGTAGCTACGTGCTCCTTAACAGCCCTAGTATCTTTCCACAGCAGTTTGAAGGAAATTGAATCTTACCGTTTGAGTCTGATCCACTGTTCTTTCAAGCGTTCACTCTTGGGGAATCTGTACAATTGTGGACATCAGAGTGCTGGTTACAATCCGGCACAAAACCATTTTTCTGGTTTATAAGTGCTGACCGGTCGATTGAAAACGTCACTGTGGCGTAAAGCACTATATAAATTGTAGTCCTTTACTGAGCTAAGGCTGTTATGTAGTTATCCATTACTCTTCCACCATAAATTCTCTGATCAATTGAATGAGTGGAACCATATGGAGCCATCGGGATTACAATGTGACTAGCCAGCTCTATACGAGTAAGTGATAAATAGCCTATGTCAGCAAGGAGTCACAAAAATTAAGCTGTGGATGTCAACTTTGGAAGCAGTTGTTTAATTTGTTTAATGTTTAATTTTTTATAACAAAACAATATTGCATCAAGTTGTTAGCCTATTATAGCAACAGTCTCAAAATTTTGTGAAATGAGCATAAACTGAAACGTAGAATATGTGTTGCGGTCACGAATAATGTGAAGACTACATTCATCCACCATGAAACAAACAAATAGCATGAATTGAACACACTACTTTCACATGTCCGTCACATGAAAAGTTTAGCTAACAGTTAAAAAACAACAACTTTACTCTAAAAAAAAAAAAAAAATCAAAAAATTTAACACACTAGAAAATTTGTTTCTATCAGTTGGGAATTGAGCCTGGGTCATCGGAGTTGAATGTAAATGAACCCCAACCCCCACCCTTACTTTCCACTGCTCTATTTCAATGTCAAACTACTACCAGTTTCTAGTCGTGTCCCCTCCATCTAATCTTTTACTGTTTAGTAAATGTATTTCGCTCACTTTTCATGCACGGAGCATGTATTTGCATTTTAAGACATCATGCTCATTTCTTGCAAATTTCAGAGACAAGACTCTACTATATGCTACATTTACTGTAGCTATAACTAAACATCAGAAACCAGCTAGCTAAATCTGTAAGCTAGCACCTGTTTGGTCAAGTGAGTAGTAGGATAACTAGCAGGTAGACCAATGTCACTTAATAATTTATACTATAAATTAAGTCAGAATTGGTACAGTTGTCAGACATGATACATTTTCCAAAGCAATATTGTTGGCCATTAGCTTGCTCGCAGTAAGTTAGAAACTGCTGTTCTTCAGATTCCTCTTTTAAAACATTAGGATGTGAAGCCGTGCTGTGACCGCCGTAAAAAAAAAGAGCCACTTCTTAACTTAAATTTACTGTGAAAACTTAGAATAAAAGCATAACTAGATCACAAAGAGAGCCAGAAGCCCTGATAAGCATGCACACACACACACACACACACACACACACACACACAGTCTCTGGGCGTGAACGTGAGTGTGTTCCCTGAAATGCCCTGTGGTTGTTATCTTAAAGTGGCATCATGGAGCTTGCGGGCACATAGCAGTGACATCATCATTATGTGCGTGACTTGTGGAGCAGATTTTGAGTGTTCCCGAAGTGAGTAGCTTACACATACATACACACACACACACACACACACACACACACACACACACAAGTGATGGCACACACACAGACACACACAGGTGAGCACACACACACACACACACTCACACAGATGCAGGCATGTCCATACATGCCAATCAACATACAAATACACATGCACACAAAGTCATATAATCTATATATAAGACTAATAATATGTTTTTGCCTTATTTGTGTGTGTGTGTGTGTGTGTGTGTGTGTGTGTGTGTTCCCTCTGGCAGGACTACAGTCACGTAACCAGGAGGGGAAAGGAGAAGAGTCTAGCCGTCCTCAGCTCACCTATCTATCTTCCCCTCCGTCACAACTCCCTATTTTTACAGCCCTAACTTTCCACAGCCATCCATAAAGCCCACTCAGGTTGAACCTGAGGCCGGCACAATAATAGCTTCATGAGATGTAGCAGCAAATGGAACTGAAAAGTAGAGAAGGGAAATATACGCACCTTTCTCCGCTGGAGTGGAAAACATTGAGTCTAAATCATTGACGAAAAGCGAGGGAAAGTACTTTAGAGGGGAAAAAAAACAAAAAAAAAAAACATGGAGAGATGTCCTTGTAGAATTACAATTGGTTTTCTCTGGTTGCTCCAAAGTCGCTGGACTTTGTTTAAATGTGAACAGATTTTTCTTTCCCAGGCACACTGAAAAGCGGATTGAATCGTTTCTTTGTGATGGGAAATCGCAATCACACTTAACCAGACTGGGGTCAGTTAGGTGAGTTTACAAAGCCTGTGTTGAACACAATGTTGGGCTGGTTATTCAAAAAAACACAGTACTCCGTGACTCATTACTCATGATTTCAAAAATAATATCCCTTCTTTGCTTATTATTCCCCGGGAGCTGTAATTCATTACGCAGCTTGTGTTATTTCCGCTGCAAAAGTCAGTTTCTTCTCCTGTGAATGATTAGGAAAGATATCCAATGTTCTTGTCATCCTTTTATTGTCAAACTAGTGGGAATACTTCCACCTAGAGAAAGTCAATGTTTCTACCATTTCTCTATCTAATCTGGTTTTAGTGTGAAAGGACGATGACTAATAATGAGAAACACAAATCAGGTGATGGGGATAATTATAGTTTTTGGATAATTCAGCATCAAGCAAATATTTAGAGTGGATGATAACAGTAATGACTTTCTTACACTGAAATAGTGTGAAATGTTATCATATTACTGTAATATTATAAGAGCTAGTGGTGTACATATTAACTACTATGACACTGGTAATCTTGCACCATGTTGCTTGCTACTATACTGCCGTCTCCGCACAGGTCAAGCTCTCTCCAGCCTCAGCACTTCATTTCCCTTCATTAGGCGGACTCTTCGTAAAGCTGTCCAGAAGGATTTGACATCAATTCTAATTTGTTGCCCTTTGAAGTCTGATTAATTCACAATTACTGGGAGAAAGAGAAGGAGAGAGGGAGATATGAGAGGAGAGTGAGCGAGAGAGGCAGAGAGAGAGAGAGAGAGAGAGAGCGGTGAACAGTGGAGCTACAGTTATCTCATCCTCAATGCATAGAAGGGTTTGACCGATACGATACCAATATTTTTTGGATTAAAGGCTGCCAATAGCTGATATTTTGTGCCAACATCTTTCAATTTTACCATATTTCTCTTCAGTGTTTACCGCAGAATTAAATGGGTGGAAAAGCTTCTGAAACAGCATTTAGACCATGGGACACTAAAACTCTCCATTGAAACCCAGCACACAATTACTACTACTACTACTACTATAACTACTACTAATAATAATGTATGCATACTTGTATGGAATCTGACCAAAATGTCCCATTAGAAACAATTCACGTTAAGTTCTTCCCATAGACAACCAGTGTAGTTTTGATCAATTCTACCATAAATATGTAATCAAACAAACTATCATATCCATCATATCAGAGGTGGACGACACTATATACACTACACCAAATCTTATTTTTAATAAAATGCCAATATCGGCAAACCCATTTATCAGTCCAGCCCTTGTACCTGTAATCTGGTCATGAATACATAGTGCTGTGCACAGAAGACGATGGGATGAAATGAAATACAGGTCAGGGCCGTTAGAGAGATTTATTGAGTCACGTCCATCATTACAAAGAGCATGGTACAGAGACAGCTTTACTAGGCTGTTAAGAATAGTGAGGGGCGAGGGGCTCAGACAGAGGGCTCGAGTGATAAGGAGAGCTATGCAAAGACATTCAGCTTCTTAGCAATGAGCTGAGACTGGAAGCTCACACTATACCGCCTAATAGAGCTTGACATTCATATGGAGAATCAGTTCCACCAGACGAGGATTGGGGCGAGCTTAAAGCTGCTACAGTAGAATTTGAAACTTGATGACTTTGGCAACCCCTTGAGTTCATTAGTGGTAGTGTTTTACATTACTGTCGCAAAGACGACTCGCCACTCTGAAGAGAAAAGACGAATATGTATAAAGAAGAAGTGAAACTGCCATAATGTAAACTGAGTAATGGAACTGGAATAAACTTGTGTAAGGAGGCGAGTTAGCTTTCGTGTTCATCAGGAGGCAAATAGTGTTAGTCTCGCTAAACTTTACAACTGCAGTGGCTAATACATGCGTGACAAAAAATATTTTTTGCTGGCCAATATTTTAGTTACAACTAGATCGAGCTAGCAAATCTTTTGGAACTGGTGTGGAATTTTTTGAGTTTGCCCAACGCTAACGAAAACGGCGCTCTGCCACCTCGTATTGAGTGACGCTCACTCACCCGGTGTCTCACAATGTGTTTGTTTGCAACTGCAATGGCTAATGTATGCAGGAATATCTTTTACCGGGAAATATTTCACTCATGGAGCTAGCAAAACATGTTTGCGTAACGTGTGGAATTTAAGTTTGGACAATGCTAACGAAAAGTTTTGGTTAACAGGCTACTATGCTATGATACTGACAGACAGCTATCCTACTGGAGGTTAGCAATATTGTAGAGTGGATCTATCCCTACTTGTCTTGACTTCCTGGTTATAGCCTACTATTCCAGGACAACAGAGCAACAGTTGATGCTGCACACCTAGCTAAGCACTGTGGGACTGAACAGCATCTGGAATTTCGAGGCCGCTCCTTTGTGTCACAAGTCAGTCCTGCACATTTTATGGGAAATCATACCTGGAGATAAAATAACCACACAGAGAGCAACACATAGAATAAAACAATTTCCATGTTGATAGTCTCATTTTTCTACAGCCATTATACTATGCTAACAAAAGTAATTTGAGAATCATATATTGAGGTAAATATTCCACACATAGGGGCTCTAATCTCTTACTTGATTCCTTAGATTTGGATCAGGCTTGGGTACAAATTTATTGTTGAAAAATAGTATTTTTGGCATCATATTGTCAGCAACATATTGATAATTTCTGGCTTTATTTGAGTTTGGGCTCACAGAAAGCTTTACCATTTGTGCACAGATTGGCTTTAGACTGAGGCTTTTTCATATTTGTTGACTGGTTTATTTCTTTGGCATTTTACTATCAAAGTATAGTAAGGTATCTGAGACAGAATTTAGACCATGGGACACTAAACCTCAACATTGAAACCCAGGATACTAATAACATATTCATGCATAATTGTGTAGAATCTGATCATCATGTTGGTTTAGAATCAGTTCAGGTTTAGGGCTTCCCATAGACATCAGTGTAGTATTGATCAATTGTACAATAAATATACAATCAAACAAACTGTATCATATAGGAGGTGGCCGACACTGACTGGACCATCTTCAATAAAAGGCCAATATATGATATATCTGTCTAACCCTAAAACCTGCTCACACCCCCCATTTTACCTCCAACAACTAAGCTATGTTTCTACATAGGTGCTGCTCGACCAAAACAGCCCAGGGTCCAGCCCATTGTTAAGTCAGGTCTTGTGTGTTGGTAAAATACTAATGAATCCCTCGTAATAGCGGTGCTCATAAGGCATTATATGGCATCATAAGAGCATTAGTTGAACATTTTATGAGACAACTGCGCAGTTAATGACTTGATACTAAATTGAATGTAGTTTTTTGTCTAACGATTATGTTGTAACAAAAGTTTATCTGTGCTTCTAATGGGATTATAGTCAGCTGGTAATGCATCACAATGCACTTGGGGGCAGCGGCAGCATGGAGAGAAGTGGGCTTGTAATCGGAAGGTCGCCAGTTCAAATCCCCGGACCAGCTGGGAGCATTGACTGTCCCCTCCCTCAACAACTACTGTCAAGGTGTCCTTCAGCAAGGCACTGAACCCCCAGCTGCTCCAGTAGAGCTGCTCAGTGTCCAACAGTAGAAGACTGTGGTTGTACTGGGCAGCTCCCAGTGTGAATATGTGGAACTGTGTGAATGTGAAGCAGGGTGTTGCTGGAAAAGAGCACGGAGCTCAGCCAGCTTTCACTGAATAAAGATTAAAGTGGTAATGCTCCGGGTTTTTTAATGTTCTGCCACCTGGAACATAAAATAGTATGTGGGACATTATGCTGTCATGGTGGTGTCTGTCTGTCTGAAACTTCATGCTTATACCACAGGTTCCCCCTACAGAGTAGATGATCCGATTAGATTTTGGAGCACCTTGCTGCATAAATTTGCATACTAAGGAGGAAAATGGCAAGAGATTGGCCAGCTCAGGTGCCTCTTGTTTGATTTTGTCTCGATCTTTGGTGCTAAGCATTCACTGCTGTGGCGTTTCTGCACTGCTCTTCCCAGAGATCACCTGTCAATCAAAGAGTGAGTCCAGTATTGTGACGTCTTGTTCCTTGGATTTTCTGTTGATGCAGTTTGAGTTTCTCTTTTCTTTGTCTGTTCAGCCATGGTGGCTATCACTGCTCATGCTAACTACCCAGTTCTTCTTCTGTTTATTCCAAACAAACCAGAAATGTAAAACGCATCACCTCCTGTGTGCTAGAGGATTTTTCCCAGGAAAGAGCTACCAGACACCGGATGTTCAGAACAGCAAATGTAAAAGCTTTCAAGAACTGGCTATAGGCTGAATCACTATTGTGTTATATCAATCAGTGATAGAGAGTAGCAAAACTGATATTTATTTATATGAAAATGTCACCATTTATTACCTTAAAAAAAATCTACTAAATTAGTACCAAATTCATTTAGGTGGTGTGAGCTTCCAGTCCTGGTTCTTCAGCAGGTATTCCGTCTCATCCCTCCTTGCGTCCCAAGACGGCGTCGTAGATCTTGCCAGTCTGGCGGTCCTGGATGTGGGTGAAGCCAGCGGCAGCCAGCAGGGCGGCGTACTGGGCGGCCGTCCTCTCACGCCCCTCCGTCTGGACCAGCATGTTGAGGGAGTACAGCTGGACGGTCAGCGGGCCAGAGCCGTCCTCATGGAGCAACGCCTCCACCAGCAACACAGCGCCCCCTGCAGGAGAGGCCAGGAGAAATGTGTGTGTGTGTGTGTGTGTGTGTGAGGGAGAGCGAGAGAGAGAGAGCAATTCAAAGCAAGAAGAGAGCAATTGAAAGAAAGAAAGAAAAAGAAAGAAAGAAAAAGAAATATTTGCTTTCACTCTAAGACAAAAACATAAATGATGCTTGATTCATTTTCTTTCTCTCTTTCTTTCTTTCTTTCTTTCTTTCTCTCTTACGCACACACAAATGCACACACACAAAAACAAGAAAGAGAGAAAAGAATGTGTTTGTGTGTGTGCCAGTGAGCTTGTGCGTTTGTGTGTGTGTCTTTGATCAAAGTCAGGAAGGACAGATTTTTCTGGGATCAGCTGCATTGTGGGATACAATCTGCCATCTCATTTCATGCCCGGGAAAAAAAAAAAAGGCTCATCCCTTTACACACACACACACACACAGGCATACACACACACACACACACACACATACAAACCTGGCTTGCAGGCTTGGTAGACTCTGGTGAGCAGCTCTACGCAGCGCTGGTCTGTCCAGTCGTGGAGGATTCTGGCAAGGATGTAGAGGTCGGCCTCTGGCAGGAGATCTTTGAAGAAGTCCCCTACACACACACACACACACACGCACACACACACACACACACACACACACACACACACACACACACAGATTCAAATGTTCTGGATCTCATTGCTATATTTGTACATGCAGTTATTAATTCTGTTGACAAGCCCATCGGTAATATGACAGCGATTCTGTTAGCACTCTGTACTCAAACACAATTAATACAGTGGGGTGATTTCTGTGACGCCTGTGTCATATCAGTGGATAACAGCAGATATACACAGAAGTATCAGCTAGTCGCTCACATACAGCGGCAGTGGAAGTCCAGGTATGGGGAAAGGAAGACATGTTTGAGGACGGAAGGATCTACGGCCATATAAATGTATGTAAATGCCAATATTCTGCTTATTATAGTCATGTATCACCATGTCAGTAAACAAAATAGAGGATACATAAACCTATGTGACTGAAATAAATGTTGGAGATGCGGTTATCTATGGAGGTACGTTTACCCTCCACTACCCTCCTGGTCCTGGACTGTCCACTATCACCGTGCGACCGCGACATTTTCAGTCCGATAAAACAGCAGCTCCACGGGGGAATGTAGACACGGAGGTGACAGATGACATTTTCGGCAGCGATTTATCCTGCCTTTATTTGCAGTTCAAAGTGTTAAGTTGCTGCGGGGTCTTGCAGACTGACATTTCTCCTTTGATCTCAAAGATTCGGAGCTCCTGCTGTAGTGTTTCCATTGGCAGGTTCATCCTCCCAGGCGTGATTTGACTTTCAGTGGAGTCTAGCTCCTCTTCTCAAGTAACAAAAAAAACATACAGCATTGACAGAATATTTATTTTACTTAAGATTGTGTTGAGAGATATTGCAGAAATGTTTTTACATTTTCTAGAGGCAGAAAAGCTTTTCGCTGATAAAGAAATGATGAGATAAATGGCGATGGAAACATTCAGACAGCATGAAATATGGTCAACATTTGCTAACACCAAAGAATAAGAACAACTTAATCAATTCTTGAAAGACTCTATTTTTCTCTTGGTGTGTTTTCTGATGCAGATCCAGGTTCACAAAGGCTATTTATTCTCTACAGCTCAGCTGATACAGGCTGTCAGCAGGTCCTGGGAAACTGTAGACCCAAGGCACGAAAAGGTCTTGAATACAGTTAAATAAAGCATTGTAAGTCTATTTTTTGTTAAGGTTTGTTGGTATGCTGGTTTTTCCAATGAGAAATCAGCCAAGTCTGACCTATATTCTGATAAGTCTACAGTTGTTTTCATTCATTTTGTTGTTCATTTTGTGTCTGGCATTAAAATTGGAAAGAGGTTAGTGTCAGCACGTCTCAGGATGCTGAATATGAATTAAAAACTGAATTTGGAAAAACAAATTTGAAATTATACAGTAGTTACAAGTTAGATTAGATAATGATCACATTCAGTTTCAAGCCATTGCATTCAATTTCAAATTTAGTTTAAATTTTTGATTTTATTTTGGCAAAAAATCGATTTTCTTTTAATTCACTGGTTCAACATGAGCATGACAGTCAAATGTGTGTAATTCAAATACAATCTCTCCATATCAAAAAAGTTTTTAACAGTCTTAAATTTAAGATCCACTTGGTCAGACGGTGATGCGAACGCACCTAATTCACATTTTATTATTTGCACCATTTAAATTTTCCTTACAAGTTGGATTGAAACAGCCAGTCACATGCAACAGTGTGTTTCTCCGTGTTCATGATGGTGGGATTATGAATGTAAATTGATTTTGCTCGGCCCCGCTGATGTTACCTTCATGGAAGCTTATCCTCTGGTCGGCCTCGGTGACAAAGTGCTCCCTGGACATACGCGCCACCTTGGGCAGGTCAAAGATCGTCACGGTGCATTCTGGGTAGGCTGACGTGCACTGCTTCGCCAATGCCCCGCTGCAGCCTAAAGAGAGAGAGAGGGGGAGAGAGAGAGAGAGAGAGAGAGAGAGATAGAAATACTGATAGTCACTGCAATGAATACACAGAGCCTTCTCACACTCACACACACACTCACTCACACACACACACACACACACACACACACACACAGAATCATACAAGTGGAACAGATGCTTTTAGTTATGTACTGATTTTTATTCAATTGTATTTAGAGGCTTCAGCAATACGGTTCATCTAACATTCATGGCAATAAAGCAGACTGAATTGAACTGAATTGAGAGAGCGACAGAGAGACAGACACAAACACACAGAGAGAGAGAGAGAGATGGAGAGAGAGAGAGAGGGAAAGACAAATAGCATTTATCAAGTTCACTTTCCAAATCCTCTGTTTCAAAGAATCGATTTAACATGCATTTTAGTACCTTATCTTTTATATTCTATTTTATATCCTAACCCTATTGAAGCACTCTGTACAAAAGAGTGCTTCAATAGGGTTAGACTGAAGCACTCTTTTGTGCACCAGTCAATCCTAAAATTAAATATAGAGCTTAATCCCAGATCAAATGTACGTTGAAGGGCCTTGAATATTGTCTTTTGTGATTGTAATGATATGTTGAATGTATGTATCTTTGTGTCCTGTCTTAATTTTTGTCTTTTCTGTGATGTTGCAAATGGAGCTGTTGTGATGCAAGAAAAATTTCAGACTGGATCTGACAATAAAGTATTATCATCATCATCATCATCATCATCATTATATTCGTTTGAACTTCATTGTTGTCTGCACAAACACTTATTGCTTTCACACAGACAACTGTAACACACACACACACACACACACACACACACACACACACATGCACACACAGGGGAGGAAGTAGGGATTTAATGTAAAAATGTGGATCTTTCAACTTGATGCTTTGGCAGCATTATTATCAGCTTTCATGCTTCATAAAGCAAACTGAATTTAAAACAGAGAGAGAGTGAGAGAGAGAGAGAGAGAGAGAGAGAGAGAGAGAGAGAGAGAGAGAGAGAGATAAAGAATGTATGAATGAGACAGAGTGATAGAAGGGTAGTGAGGTGGAATACAGGATCAAAGGATCCCACTTTGACAAACCTACAAAGCAGCCAGACCAGGGCTTGTGCTTGGGCTGGTACAATGTGTATAAGTGTGTCTGTGTTTGTGTGTTTGTGTGTGTGTGTGTGTGTGTGTGTGTGTGTGTACAGGTTAGACTGTCTGGCCCTGTTGTGCCTTCCTTCTAACAAGGCCTGCTGCTTCTGAACCAATCTGTATTCTTACAACGCTCTCTCTCTCTCTTTCACACATAGGCACACACACACAAATACACACACACATACACACACACACACACACACACACACACTTTGGCTCCTACATCAAACAGGGGTCAGCAGAGGAGGGAAATCAAAGAGCAGCAAGGAGGAGTAAAAGCAAATAACCCGGCCCTTATACAGCAGAACTGGAGTGAACAGAACACAGTGTACAAGACCCGGCCTAACCTCACCTGACTGGCTCAGGCTGCTAATGGGAAATCCTTTGATGAGGAACTCCCACAGGTGGAAACACTCAATCACACTTACTCTCCTTACTGAAATTGACAAGCTTGTTTGTGTGCTCATACATTTTTTAGTGTTTTAAAAAGTCAGTAAATTACTTTTACGCAAGTATGCTTTGGCTGAAGTATTAGGCCTACTTCAATACAGTACACACTACCTCCAGAAACTGTAGGCTCTTCACTGCATTGCATTAGAACCTGGACAAAGGTAAACCTCAAATTTATGAATAGACCTTTTTCACAGCGCTATTCCAATGAGCCAGCATGCACAATACCAGGCCCTGGCACTGGAACACCTAAATGGAATGGAACCATCATTAATGTTATTAGTTACACCTGTGTTTACCCTGCTATGACAATGGCTGCTGTGAAAAGGGTCCATTCTCTTTATTCACAGGATGACCATATTTGGAAAAAAATATACTATATAATTGTCTAGAGATTAGCAGAGTTGGAGAAATGAAAGGCTTCAGCAACTGGATTAATGTTCATCCTTAGCTATTGTTAGCGGTTAGCTAGCCTAGTTCTTGTTATACAAACCAGCAGGTCTAATTCTAATTAATTGTCAGCATAAACAATCTCCATCTTTATTATTAGCAATACCCATCGTGTAACATGCTTCATATCCTTAGTGGCACTTTTTTGACAGTTAAATTATTTATGTTAGCTGTCTGCTAGCTAATGCTAGCGCTAGGTAACTAGCAGTTAAAACTACTGTTAAAACTAGTTCTTCTTAAAACTAGTTCTTGGCTACAAGTAACACAATTATACCTAGTTGGTTTAACGATAAATATAATACATGAAATAGGCTAGTTGACTGCTAACATTAGCTAATGTTAGCTAATATTAACTTTCTCAAGCTCTGCTCATCTCCACAATATTGAAGGATAATTTTAGTGTAGGCTACATTTTGATTTTTTCTACCAAAACTTTCCATTGAAACCCAGGGTAATAATAATAAAACATATTCATTCATACTTGTGTGGAATCTCATCAACATGTTGCATTAGAATCAATTCAGGTTCAGGGCTTCCCATAGACAACCAGTGTTGATTATACAAAATCAAACAAACTGCATCATAACCATCATATTGGAGGCGGATGACACTGACACTGATATCGGCCCCTTGTATCGGTCTAACCCTACTTGGACAGTCACATTGACAGACAGATAGACCTCCTCAGCAGCAGGTGTGTACAGACACAACAGATGCTGTGTGAAAGACAAAGTCATAGTGGGACGCTGCAGTCTCGCCCTTCATGCACCCTGCTGTCTTTCTCTCTCGCACACACACATACACACACACACACACTCATGAACACACTCACTCACATATGCACGCAGGCACACGTACACCAAGAGAGTCTTGCTCTCTTCCTCTTGGACTATCTCAGCATGGGATCGTGTGTGTGTGTGTGTGTGTGTGTGTGTGTGTGTGTGTGTGGGTGTGTGTGCATGTGTGTGTGTGCTGGTGTGCATGAATGAGAGAGAGAGAGAGAAGAGAGAGCAAGGAGAGAGTGGGATGGAGGAGATTCCATCCAGTCTCGGCTTAGTGGCTTCACAGCTCCCCCTTGTGGTCGGCTGAGGTGTCACACAGAGAGCAAACCAGTTTAGGAGTAGGAAGGCATCCACCCATGGGTGTCAGTTGGGTTTGGAAGGTGACCCACTCGCCATCCCTTAGCCTAAGTGAGCCCAAATTTGATCTTGTCATTTTTAATCATTGTAATGGAGAGAAAAGATCAAACAGAAATTGTCATAAATTTCTTTGGAAGGCATATCTAAAAATAAAACCCCATCAGCAGAGCATTGAGGACCAATGTTCCCTCTGAGCTGATAGTTTGGTGACCTACATCTAATAATTTATCACTTTGAACAAGTAATAATATCTTGTGAGTCATTATGTAATTAGCTTTGAAACAAAGGAAGCACATAGATTGTGCAACAGTGGGTACAACTCAATATTAGGAAGTCTTAATATTTTGTCCCACTCAGTAGGAATCTTTCTCACCCTTAAAGGCCAGATTCCCTTGGATCCTTTTGATGACATTATCACTTAGCATAGTCCCATGTGTGGACAGAGCCTGAGACTCAGAAAGTCACTTTTGCTGGAGTGTGTGGGAACAACTGATTTCCAAATTATAGTTACCATTATCTACTATTTTTTTCTACTGATTAAAGTTGTCAAACTGATTTAAAATGCCTTGTAAAACGTCTACAGAGTGCCTTTATAGTCAATATGTCAGTCTCAAAATCAACAAATGTGGAATGTTTAACATTGCTGCCACTGTAATGTTCAGACAAATAAAACCTCCATTGTGGCAACATGTCAGCTGCACTTCGGTGGCCTTCATTTCTACACGAGTGGTGACACAATACGAAACAAACATGCACATGTCTGATTTCTACTGGCTTTATCTCCTATTCAAAACAAAGTTCAGCTTCCAACGCTCCTGATGAAATGAAGCCAAGGACACAGGATCAGACAAAGCGAGCAAGGACTGGCAAAATCTCACAGACAAATGTCTTTTTTTCCACATTATGCATCTTATGACGTCTAACCAGGAGATGAAAGCTCTTGTGGGCAACAACAAATTCATTTTTTATTTTTTTTTCTCGATTTTGTTTTGATCCTGTCTATTTGATCCTGCTGTGTCCTTGGCTTGTTCCACAGCATTGCTTTGGAAGCCCTGGCCCTGCATTGTGGAGTATGTGATGTGCTTGTTCATTCGTGTTTTTCCTCTCATTTTTTTTAATCTAAATGTGTGTCCTTTGCTCCCTGTACAGCACTTTGTTAGGAACCTGCTTGTTAAAGGCGCTTTATAAATTAATTTGACTTGACAAAGCAGAATACATAGAGGTGATGAGTGAAGCAAGCTACTTTTTTAACAGTTATGTATCCAAAGAAGATTTCCTGAGTTCCATGCAACACTCTGCTTCCTATTCATACAGTTTCACACATTTACAATGACACTCAAGTCCAATTTGCGTTTCATTGGGATTCGAACCTACAACCTTCCAGTTACATGCATGCTTCTCCCTGTCTTCTTAAGTCTGCTTAAGAGCTCAGAAGCATCAGTTGATTGGGTGTTAATCCTGGGCTAAGGCTCCACAAATCCAAACCAAACTAACTAGGAATGCACAGGGTGTAGGGACTCGGGTTTGACCGATACTGAGAAGGCCGACATCGGTTTCCGCTGATGTTCATTTACTTCAAATGTGACCAATTTACTGCCCAAAAAATCCACAAGGATTCAGTGTTTCCCCCAGGATTGTATTCTTGTCAGGGTGGAAAAGCCACTGAAACAACATTCAGACCATCATGAGACACTAAAACTCTCCATTGAAACCCAGACTAATGAAATTCCTTTAGGTCCTGCTCTATATGGCAGGATGACCCACAGTACCTATTCACCAGAAGGGGAGACTATGGGATACATTACTGCCTTCAAACGAAGAATTAATCTACAAAAAAAAAACATTAGTTAACAATTAAATGGATAAATAAAATGTGGGGGAGGAACCTCCATCATATCAGAGATGGACAACATGACTGGCTGATATCAGATTTTTAATTCAAGACCAATATTGACCCTATATATCTGCAAATCCATGTATCAGTCTAACCCTAATGGTTCACAAGCTATAAATGCATGCTTTGTTTTTGCTTATAGATAGGGAATGACATATTATTATGTAAAGTTAAATGGAACCCCCGTGTCTTTGAGATTTCTGACTGGTTAATATAGGGAAACTCCAGGTGGGGGTGACTTTGAGTTGTGTGTGTGTGTGTGTGTGTGTGTGTGTTGGAAAAGGTTGATTGCTCTACTAAGAGTCATTAACTCAAAGTGAGGCTGGGGGGGCTCTGATAAAGGTCACAGTCCACTGTGTGTGTGTGTGTGTGTGTGTGTGTGTGTGTGGCCAACCCAGCTGCCTCTCAGTTAGTGCATGACACCAACAACTCTAAATGTTAATGATTTTGAACCCACAACCTTATGCAAATGAGATATTTTGACTCCGCACTTGCTCACACACACACACAAACACACACTTACCACCAAGGTCGTAGATGATCTTGAAAGGCGAAAGGTCGAAGGCGGTGACCGCGTCTCTGCCGCAGATGTTCCAAATGGAGTTCATTAGCTGCATGAACTTCACCATCTCCTCGTCAGACCTACACACACACACACACACACACACACACACACACACGGTTACAAAACAGTGAGTCATATTCACTACTGCTGCCTTGCTCTATCGAGGCAAAACTGTAGTTTATTTATCAGAGTTTCTTTAAGCTGTCACCTAGGGGGGTACTTGCTGTGCGTTCACCACACACACACACACACACTCTCTCTCCACTGAAGCACACACACGCTCTCCACTGAAGCAGACACATACGCAAACACACACAGTGCCTCTCTTCCACTTCCACTTCTACAAAGCTTCTCCCCATGGCAGCACAGCGTGTGTGTGTGTGTGTGTGTGTCTGACAGGGTGCAGCAGAACAGAAGAGCCTGTGGTGACTGCTGCTGCTCTGTGGAATCTCCACCTCATCACCCAGCACTCTGGCCTGCCATGGGACTACACACACACACACACACACAATTATCGTCCCACACACATCACCAGACTATTCTCTCCTCTCCTCCTCCTGTCTCCAACTCCGAGCTTCCTGCTCTCCTTCACTGCAACACTAGAACTTCATTTATATCAACCTCACTCTAATGAATTGAGCGGGCGTCTGATACATGAACCAACTCAGAAAGACACAGTGACCTCCACAAGTATTTGGAAAGTGACTCATTGTTTGGCATCGTGGCTTCATACTCCGATTACATTGGATGGGAGAAGATGAAATGACTGTGAGGCTAAACAGCAGACTGTCAGCTTTAATTTGAGGACATTTTTAAATCAGTGACTGCGCAGCTCCAGCAACTCCAGCTCTTTTAGAACAAGATCGTCATATTTCATATTTCAAACTGAAAATTGTTTTCACTAGAGAAGTCAATTTGGCAACTTTTCACTAGAAGCATAGATCAACTTTTCTTACAATATCATCATCAGAAAGAAAAAATCAGAAAATGACATTCAATTTAATATCATGTCATTAACTATACAGTTGCCACCCATATTGTGTTTACTACTGTATATCATGCTCTGGTTTCAATGTTTTTTTAATGCATTCACAATGTGCTTATAATGCCTTATAATGTCTTATGAGCTCCACTTCAAGCAAAGCGTTACAGTCATTTTTTGTATCAAAAATTCTTACTATGCAATCAATTCTAAATGCTTGAGACCCAGAAACATCAGCAGACTCTTATCTTATTGCAGAGATGTCTTTGCAAGCCTTTTTTGCATTTCAAAGTGCGAGAATTCAGCTGCGGGCCAGTGTTAAGCCCATAACCTTATGCAAATTTAATATTACACATTTTAAGCCCTATCGATTATGTATGCGATCATCACATTTCAAGGTGCCAAAATAATTTGGGCAATATGAGATCGTATTCACTGGGGTGGTTTCATTTTTAGGATGGAAATTTCTCACTATGCAGGAAACATCACTAGATTCATGTCTTATTGGCAGGTTTTCTTTACAGGCCTTTTCTACTTTTCCAAGTATGAGAATTCAAGCTGCGGACGAGACTTGGCTGCAAATTACTCTGGTGCAGTACGCAGTACATGGTCGGCTAAATGACTATGAGTAAACAGGAGTCTGAGTCATCCGGCCAGCTTTGAATCATCATGCTCCTGCTACGGCGCTTCAAGAATGCAATGTATGACTTCGGCGGTTGTTTCCCCCTGTTAATTTAGCCCCAGCATTCACCAGGGAAATCAGCAGGGACAAACAACTGCTGCTCTGTATTCCATCAATTACGGGATTTCCTTGGAAGGTATTTTCATTTTCAGTCAATTAGATTTGAGCTGCAAATTCAGCTGCACAGGCTGTATTACAATATGTGTGCACTACACCGTTTTGAATATTTCGAATATTTTCATTTTTCATTTATCCTTTTTTTTAATCACATAGTCTCACTGAGATCTATTTTTCATGCAAGACCTGAGAATCAACAAGTATAAAAATAGCAAAGAAAATGCAATACAATTCAATCACATGTTCCAGCAGTCAAACATAAACAGCATACAGGAACATACAGTTATTGATATAAAGCAATTGCAAACGTCGTAGAACTTGTGAGACAGCCTACCATTAAAACAACACAGCATCTGAATCTGTGCCTTTTGTACTGGCTGGAAATGCAAAAATCCAACAAAGACTAGATGCAAAGGGAGCTCGTACTCACAAATGGAAGACAAAACTTCTCAAATTAAAATGTCTAAATTCAAAGTTTCCATTTTTTCCCCTACACTGAACCACTGAAGTGCCGCGTTTTCAAGTTTATTGCATTGATGATGGGGCTACTCAAATATGTTATACTCATTTTATTGGTGGAATGTAGAATAAAAATGGAAAAATTGCATTGCAACATCTCCGTTTGAGCTCCTTTTGCATCCAGATACCGCTGCTTGGAATTCACACCATGTGGGGGACAAGAAAACAATATGTGTTATTCCACTGTTTTTCAATCCAAACACATTCCCAGTTCAGACGACCTCTGTTCCTTTTGGATTAGCCATGTTCTACAGTGCGGAGCCTCGGGCAGGCCGATCAAAAACTATTAGCGAACAAAAAGTGCAACTTTGAGCGAGTGACCCCTGAAAACTGCTGACCAGCAGATCAGCGGAGCGATAAAACTGAGGGCATGAGCTGCTATAAACACTCTAGACCTCAAGGACAATGGCAGATATATTCTCTCTCTCCCTCTCCCTCCCTCTCTCTCTCCCTTTCTTAAGTTCCCTCACTTCATTGCCCACACCATCTACTCCTCGCACGCCCACTCCCTCCCTCCCAACAGTCATTTTTTACGAAAGGGAGGAGAAGAGAGAGAGAGACAGACAGGGTGAAGATAGAGAGACAAGGATGGAATGTAAATGAGCCAGAAAGTAAGCGTGTGTGTGTGTGTGTGTGTGTGTGTGTGTGTGTGTGTGTGTGTGTGTGTGCGCATTTATCAAACGATCTTACCTGTACAGAGCTTGAAACAGATCTTTAGAGCTGACTCCAAAAGCCTTTTCATACTGGTTCCTCCCCTCTCTGGGACATGGTGAAGACAGACACACACACATTTCTATGGGTGTTTAAACTGTAAAAATGACTTTTATGCTATAAGTGGTATATTTGATGATATTCGACTTGTCATATTTGCCCGTTAATGTAGATGGAGTGTACAATACATCAGGACCACATTCCTAATATTAACTGCTGCTCCGTTTTGTGTGATCTAGGCTTAAAAATGTTTATTTAACCTGTATCCCCTTCATCTTCATCTCCCCTTCACGATTGAAGAAGATGAAATCAATGAGATGTTTGCATGGATTCAGATTCATATCCTGTCTGTTTTGTGGAAACAGCACATGTTCCTACTGCACACTCAGGGGCGAATTCACAAAAGGATTGCGCGGCTGTTGCTGACGCTAAACCTGTGCAAATAAGACAAAAAGAAACCGTGTAATTCACAAAGCACTCGCAAAGGGTGAAATGCCCCGCTAACTGCGCTGCCACGCAAATAGCGTCTCGGTGCTCCTGTGCTATTTGCACGTATTTAAATTAGGTAATATGCATGCATTTGGCGCAAAATTGGCCCCTTTCTATGCAAATGAGCCTCATTGCAAAAACAGTCCAATTCACAAAGGTCAGCGCTAATTGCCACACGCAGTTAGAGTGAAATTATTAGCGTCTTCAGAGAGTTGGTGGTAACTGAAGCGCATTTATAAGGGCTGTCACGCCCAGACTTTATCACTTGTTCATTTAACTGAGAATTGAATTGAATTGACCTTGCAAATGTCTCTGCAACAATTCCACCTTTGTGTGACCTAAAAAATAAAATTGTCTGTAAATAATATTTTGACATTATTATTATTATTATTACTATAGAACTTTAACACAGATTGCTTCACAAACAAAAGCAAATAAATCAGTACACCCAAACAATCAATACAACTCAATTTCTCACTCTGAAAATATTTTCACTTATCTCACTAGTCAGCACAGTGGGCTTTATTTTGGCCTAAAGATTCAGCACCATGGACAGCCCCGCTCAAACTCATTTACAGTATTACCTCCGCCAAGGAGGTTATGTTTTCGGTGCCGTTTGTTTGTGTGTGTGTTTGTCTGTCTGTCAGCAGGATTACGGAAAAACTACTGGCCCGATTTTCATGAAACTTCGTGGAAGGGTGCACCATGGGTCAAGGAAGAACCCATTAAATTTTGGAGCGGATCCGTATATTGGTTGCGCTTGCACATTTGCATATCATAGAAGACTGGATTGGCCTTGGCGGAGGTCTGCGCTCGCTAGTGCCCTTCTAGTTTATTTTGGGACGCAGTAAGATGCAATGACAAACAAAGGATGCAGTGACAGGATGCAATTGTGTCATGAAAAATAAATGAATAAAGCTCCCCTACATTCTCCTTTGTTCTCCGCTTCAAATCATGCCATCTTCTTTTGCAGTCTGAAGGTGTGCGTTTGGAAACACCAACAGCACTGATAGACTGGGATATTAAATCCCAAATATGGTTTCTCGCAGTCCCGGTTAAATTTCTTGCCTGAAGTTTTGAGGAATGCCTCTGCACCTCGTCCGTCAGGACTTGCAGCTCGCGGTCTAAAAATTTCATTTTTCTCTTTCTCTCTGCCATTGTCCTGCCTACTGTGTTCTTCGCGCAAAGGCAACGTTTATACTTTGCCACATTGGTAATTGCAATCAGACGCAAAACAGGGGCAAATTGCACTCAGTTGCAACAGGTTATGGGCGTGTTTGCGCTGGCATATCATTAGCGCAATATCTTTTGTGAATCGGTCCTTGAGACGGAGCAAATAGCGGTTGCAAATGATACGCAATTCATGGTGCTATTAGCGGCCGCAATCCATTCTTTGTGAATTCGCCCCTCAGTGTAGGTATGCCAGAGGGAATAAGTATGTGTGTTACTAGTTCAGTAATTACCTGCAAAATGGCTTTATTCCCTATATATCACCTTACTGAGATCTTTTGTCAGCATTTCTCACTAACAGACTGCACTTGCCAGCCACGACGAAACCAATCACACTGTCCCACATTCAAATATTCAATTTAACTAAGCAGAATACTTATCAGGAGAGAGACAGGGTGGCCTAGTTTTTAGTGGATGGCCATGATTTTTCCCACATTTTGTCAGTAAAAGTCACGGCAGTCAATGGCATTTGCAATGTTTGGTGTGCTGTAAAACATGAACTCAAATGTAGCATCGCTAAGTGCATGTGTGTTAAGTGTGCGAAAGCTGGTAAGGAGCATCCAAAGTCCACAGAAAACTTCAATCATGGCGTGTTGGCGTAATCCCATATGAGGTGAATGCAGCATAAACTCCTTCCAGTGTGAGTGTACTGACCTGACAGCGTCGGTCAGGTAGTGCCAGCAGAGGTAGATGGTCCTGGAGCTATACTGGATGGAGTGGTAGAGGGACAGAGGGCTGGAGCGGGTCAGGTAGGTGCTGGCCTGCTCCGTGTTACTGTACAGCACTGAAACAGATGGAGGGAGAGGTGGAGAGAGAGACGGAGGGATGAGGGTGAATGCGAATGAAGGAGTGGAGGTGTGGAGGAAGAGGTTGACCTTTGTGTCTGTATGGGAGAGAGACAGGTAGACAGGACAGAGGCAGGGGGAGTAGGCATGAAGGTGCTGCAGCAACTGATAATGTAATAACTGACTGACTGGTAATGTATAATGTAATCAAATGTCCCTCTAAATTCATATAATAATCACCACTTAATGTAATAATGTATTACATTATTAGGAACAAAAATGTTACACTATCAGTCTGTAAATGTTATTACATTATCTGGCAATTTATTCCATTAATTGGTTTTATTGGGTATTGGAAAGATGAGTATTGGTAACTTCTGCCAACTTCCACTGAACAATTCTCCAACTTTCAAAGCTGCAGCTTCCATAATGGTTTATGTAGTTTATTGTTTGTCTTCTTGAAAGTCCCGGATGTCAGACTTTCCCACCAGCACTTGAACACAGCAATATACAGTATGTAGTTATGGCTAAAAAGCAATGATAGTCTAATGGTGGAAATCCCATATCTGAATCATCTCAAACAAATAAATAACTAAAACAATATTGCATTTTCAACTCATGTAGTGGGACAAGCTCTGACATCAGTTCTTACATCATGAGTTGCTACAGGTGTGTGTGTGTGTGTGTGTGTGTGTGTGTGTGTGTGTGTGTGTGCTGACCCTGTCCGTTGTCCTGCTGGTGTGTGTTGAGGAGCTGCAGGCCGGTGCAGGCAGCCAGCAGTCTCTGTGCCCCGTCCAGACTGGCTCCGACCGCCTGGCAGATCTCCTCTGCAGACAGGGGGCGCTCCGCACCCAGCAGCACATCAAACACACCCAACTCACAGGCCGTGAACACCGTCTGGGACAGAGGTTGGAAGTAGTAGAAAAGAGCAGAATAGATTACAGTAAAGTAAAATAGAATAGAACAGGGTAGAGTAGAGCAGAATATAATACACTACAGTGGAGAGTAGAATACAGCGGAGCAGAATACACAACATTAGAATGGAACCAAACAGAATAGAATAGAGTGCAGTAGAGCAGAATAGAATAGAATAGAACAGAGTACAATAGAGTTGAATAGTTTCCTCACTATCACTCAACATAGTGTTTGCTAAAGTGTTAGTATGGGGCACAGGAGCCAATGATCTACCGGGGACACATGGATGATTTGGGTGTTCATGCTCTCATCACTTAATGGATAATTAGGTCATCTTGAATAACAGCTCAAATGCCTACAAGGTAAAACATAAAGAACCATTGTAACGCTTCACATTAGCTGGACCTGAGGAATGTACTTCATTTTGCATGTGCATTGGTCTCCAACAGTGGACTGAATTAGAATACGTTCTAAAGTAGGCTCATTAGTGCTTTTATTCTGCATACATGCCGTTATTTATATACATATTTAATTCCTTTATTTATACTTCATACATTCTACTGTTGTAACTCTTGGTTATGTTTAATATCCACCCATTTGCTGTACTCTTATTTTACTTGCTGTGTCTTTTTACCATTTGCTGCTGCAACGACCTAATTTGCCCATGTGGGTCATTAAAATTTAAAATCATACAGTATCATATCTTAATATGACGTACAAGATGATCATGTGTAACCAATGACGTACTAGTAAATAAAAAGGAGGGCAAACCATGACCTCCAGCTGGTGATCATCATAAGGGCCACCAATAGAACCACCATTAGAAACAAAAATCAAATAAGTCAGTTTGATACTACGATCATATTTACTATGAATTTAAGTCATGGAGATGCATGTCAAGCTCAGAGGGAGGAGAAATGGAAACAGAGGGTAAACTGAGTACAGGTGAGGTTACGCTCCTCTTCATCCCTGTATGTGACCTATCAAGGTGTGTGTGTGTGTGTGTTACCTTGGAGATGAGGAAGCCTTCCATGTAGTCCAGTATCTTCCTGGGGTACGTGTCCACAGCAGGTGAACCCACCTCTGGAAGCTCAGCCATGGCCTCAGCTAGGACAGGACTCCCTGACAAAAAGAGTGTGTGTGTGCTGTGTTTCTCCAAGATCCCTCCGTTGGTGAACTCAACTTCTCGAGTGAGACCTCAGCAGTCCCAGTGAAGACAGAACTAGACTAAAGGGACTAAAAACTACTGAAAGTGCCCACCCAGCAGCAGTAACAGTGAGGGTAGCAGTGGGCTAAGCTGATTACAGCCAGATAACCCAGATTAGAGCTAGAGGCTCAGTCTGCATTGGACAAAGAAACAACTCTGTGGCAATACACTGCCGCCTTGTTCATCATCATCACACACACACACACACACGGATGGAGACCCACTCGGTGCATTCTTACACCAGACCTGTTTTCCACAATAGCATCATGTTCAATGGGGTTTTTATGACCCCCAAAATGAATGAGGTGAACACTTGTTGGCATGCCAGAGCTTTGAAAGCAGAGATGAGAAGGATTCTTGGAGAAGTAGATCATGGTTGCCAAAGCTTTTCAATCATGGAAGCTTTTCAAGTAAGCCTTCGTAAAACACCATCTGATTCAAAATGAGCACTTTTGCTTCAACACTACTACCTTTTGCTAAAGTCAAGCAATTCAAAGCTCCAGTACGCTTCAGACGTTAAAAACATCAAATGAACGTTCAAGGTTTTTGAAGGATTTCAAGCACTTGTGGGAAAACTGCCCCTTATAGCAATAAAACACACAGTACAGCTCCATGGAAAAAAAAACAAGTTCTTTCAAAGTTTTCAGTTTTGAGTTTTATTTTAACAAATTAATCCCAACTTGCTGTGTGTCCAAGACATGCTCTAGTAGACGGTGAGCATATACAGGCCAAACTGGCTTTGCTCAGACAAATAAAAGTGAAAATTCCAATGGAGATGTGGCCTTAGGCACAGAAAAAGTAGGATCCAACTTCCTCAAAGCTCAGACTTTGACCAACTAAGAGCATACTTTTTACAGATACAATTACTAATGAGGCATGGAAAATGTATCAGATACTAAATCATGTATTCATAAAAGCAGAGGTTGCATTCCTAACATCCCATTTTCAAGTATAGTGCATTTTGACCTAAATCCCTAAATACAGATGCTGGTTTCCTAAACAATGGTTAAGCCTTATCCTAGACTAAAAGAAACCTCTCAAAGGAATCTTTGGACTGGTCTTAAATCCATATCTGGGATACAAGACCCACATTATGGTTCAGGCCAAAGGCAATGCACTACTTACAGAGCAGGGTGCAACAGGTCACATATGGAGGCTATTATTTGAGAATCATTCAAACTTTGAACTTCAATTGTTCACTCAGCTCACACAGATTCTCTTCAGTCAAGATGTGTTGTTGTCACTGAAACGTAAAAAACAACAACGTATGTGCTAATCAAAGAACGCTGCTGCTTGGTCAAGCTTATAGTCTTTGGCCTCGTCTCTGTGAAATGATCGCGACCAGGAAGTCAAGTCCATTCCTGTAGACTTCGGTTTGTGTGTTTTTCCAAACAGCTTCGACACAGAACACAGCCAATACTGAAACATGATGTCAAGAAATAGGCAGCTAACATGAGGAAAATGAAGTCAGTCATTCTGCTTGTCTACATAAGAGAAACATAAAAGGTACATTGCTTACAGTTGGTACAGAATCTTCACATTTCTAAATGAGCAGCAGTCTTTCGTTTTTCAAGTAGTCCACTTAAGACCGATTCACCTATGACAGCCTTAAGGAGGAGTTCAGCTGCTTGGAGGAGGCCCGGTCTCAAAAATGTGCGTTTGGGGCTTCATGCTGATGACATGTCAGTAACAGATGCTCTCTTTATTCTCTATGGTGAGACTACTAGTGTGGAAGGGCCAGAAACTGTCGCTATCTGTACTTGCTCCTTCCTAGCACCCATTGCTATTCATGCACAAAGAGAAAAATGTTCAGAGAAAACGAAGCTGACTTGTGAGATCAGGCCATGGACAGGTTTTTGGTACAAGGTGATATGTTAGTTTGCTAATATACTGGGCCAATATTGGCCTTTTATTAAAAATTGGTCATCAGCCAGTCAATGTCTTCCACCTCTGACATGATGGATATGACAACCTTAACCAGAATTTATTCTAATGCAATATTTTACTCGGGATTCCACACAAGTATACATGAGTTTATTATTATTATCCTGGATTTCAGTGGGGAGTTTTAGTGTCCCATGGTCTACATGCTGTTTCAGGGGCTTTTCCACACTGCAAGAACAAAATTATGGGGAAAAAGGCTTTTAATTTTTTTTACTTTTTTCCACGAAAATGGCCAAAGGTAAAGACACTGAATATCGGTACAAAATATCGGCTATCTGTAGCTTCAATCTAAAAATATCAGTATAGGTCTTGAAAACCCATATTGGTCGATCCCTTGTACAAGGCTAGAAATGTGGAATTTATCAATCAGTAAATTGATTATATTGATGAGTTTAGTGTCGTCTAGAGCGACTCCTGTCTCTACTGTGGCTGTGCCTCCTGTATCTTCTGTTGTTATGACTGTGACTCCGCCTGTCTCTACTTCTGTTGCTGCTCCTGGAGCTGCCTCTGCTGTATCTACGGCGGCTATGCCTATGGCTCCGCCCCCTGCTGTAGCTCCTCCCGCTGCTGCTCCTGCTCCTGTCCCGGCTAGAGCTTGAGCTGCTGTGGCGACGGCTGTGGCTCCGCCTCCTGCTGCCGTGGCGACTGTAGCTTCTCCTGTGGCGGCTGGAGCTCCTTCTGTGGCGGCTGGAGCTCCTCCTGCTGTGGCTGTGGGAGCGCCCCCTCCTGCCACGGCTGTAGGAGCTCCTCTCTCTGCGGGAGTGGTCCCGCTCCTTCCCCCGCTCCCTGCTGCGCCTGCTCCTCACCACTCCTTCTCTCCTCTCTTCCCTGTCCTTCTTCCTATCCTCCCCTCCTCCTCTCCTCTCTTCCACCGCTCTCTTTTTTTCCGGAACTTGGGAGCGGACGCTGGATTTGTGCGGCTGCCTCTCTTTGCCCTCGACCGCCTTCACTCCGTTCACCGAGGCCAGGACCCCCAACATCCCATCGCTGCTGCCCGGAACGGAGGCCTCGTCCCTGGCCGCGGCGTCCGCCTGGCCCTGGGCGCCTGCGGCTCCTCCGCTGCTCTTCTTCAGCAGGTTGCCCAGCAGCCTCTCCCTCAGCTCCTTCTCTCGGCGCTGGAGCTCCAGGGCCCGCTCCTTCTCCACCTCCACCCTGCGCAGCTCCTCCTCCTGCTTACGCCGGCAGGCCTCCAGCTGCTGAAGCCGGGCCAGCTCCTCCTTCTGTCGGGCCTGCTCCTGCCTTTCCTGCTCCTCGCGCTCTGCCCTCTCTTTCTCCTGCTGCTGCTGCTTCAGAGCCTGGCGAGGGGTAGAGGAGGATGTGGGCAAAAAGGGAAAAGAGAACCATGGCACAACTTTGACTCTAACTCAATATAATGGTCTTCAAAATCCAGATTGAATCTCAGTGACTTTTGTAAGGCATCATTGGTTTTATCCAAGTTCTTGATATATATATTTTGTTATTTGTTCTCATTAGAGTGGAATATTTATGAAACTTCGGTTGGTTAAAATAAAGTTCAGTTCTGTGACACTCATGTTTTTTCTTGTTTTCCATGGTATTATAGTATCAATTTTTTAGACATGAAACTTCATTATTAAAGTCCAACTTTTGCATTGTGACACTAGTGTCTACCCAGTTGGAGGTGTGTTCATGTATGTGTGTGTATACCTTTGCCCTGGCCAGCAGCTCGGCAATGAGCCGTATTGATTCCAGGTTGCGCTGGGCCAGCAGCAGCCTCCTCTCCTCCATGGCGATCTTCATTTGCAGCTTCTTCTGCTCCTCCTCCTGCCGTCGCTTCACCCTCTTCAGGTTCCTCCGCTCCTCTCTCTCCCGCAGCTTCTGCTCCCGCTTCCGCAGCCTCTCCTCCTTCCTCCTCTCCTTCTCCTCCTCCTCCTGCTCCTTCTGCTTCCTGAAAAAAAAAAAAGACAACTTTGATGAGTTTGACATCAAAAGGCGTTGGGTAGTAATGCATTACGGTACTGTTATTACTTTACCCGGTAATGAGTTGTGTACCGTGTTACTTTCAGCAATATATTTTAGCTATCAACCCAAAAAAATATGTTTATTTTTTATCATCCCCTAAAATATCAAGCTAGTTTCGATGAGAAATGGTAGAAAAGTTGACTTTCTCTGAGTGGAAGTATTTCTACTATTTTGATGAGAAATGTCTTGACTTGACTTTCTGCCATTTTAAAGCCACCACTTTCCATCTGCCTTGCTGCCACTCCGTAATACTTTATAGTAAAAACTGTGGTGGCAGTTTGGAAAAAAAAGCAGAATAGTATGAACATGCAAGGCTGCTGTGAGAGAAAAGGGATAGATGTAAATGTAAAAGCAGGCAAACCATATAGGCTGGAGAAGCCCTACTCATATTGCTTCAACCCACACAGTTCCTACATAATGACAAACGATGGAAGACCTCTGCGGAAGAAGACTAGTCTGCCTTTCTTGTGTATATTCACTCCAGCGGGAAATCACAGAGGACTACAGACATAAAACATCACAGTAAAGGAAAGGCCTCGCCACACTCCAGCGTGACTACACGATTCAAAGCAACGACTTGGAAGTGTTCCCGCGTTCAAACTGAAGCTGCCAAACGCCATGACTGAAGTTTTCTGTAGATTTGGTTGCTCCTGATCTGCTTTTTCACACTTAACAGATACACTTAGTGAGTGATACATTTGAGTTGACGTTTTACAGGAAACCAAACATTGCAATGTCATCCACAAACAAAAAATACAGAAGTAGTTGTGTCCTGCCCTGGCATTTTAGGGTTAGAATCAGAAACTTTGCTAAAAATCATTTTGGTTGTTTTATCTAAGAGCTGTGGTTACAAAAAGTTCCAACTGTCGGATCAAGAAAGCCGTTGAATGTATACCGTAAAAGAATGAGCCAATTTGCAGCAGCAAGCAGGGCTTTAGTAGGCATGTCGTCCATCTGGCATTGACAGTTCATTTCTGACGTTGTGGTTTGAATTTCACAGCCTATGATCAGAGATTAGAACCAGTTTAATGTATTGGACAGAAGGCAGAGCCGATGCTGCTGCAGTGAAAAACTTTCCATGCGCTACCAGTGGCGGTAGGTGAGGAAGCACCTCAGTCATCAAGCACACAATAACATTTAATTTCTATGTTTGGATAAAACCCAGGATTTATTTACACATGGATAGGTTGGCTACAGTATGTCATGCAGCCATAAGATCAATCTGTTAAACACAGTGCTACATTGGAATTTTACTATTTATGCTCGCTGTGCACTTTTACATGATGTGCTATTATTAGTAGGAAGTGGGTAGTATGCATCATTTTAATCCACGATAGGAATCAGCCCCAGAGAACCTGATTAGTGATCAGGATAATGAGCTGAGGTATAAAGGTATTTTCAAGTAATTTACCAGATGAAAGCTCAGGTGAACGGTATTTTATCTTCAAGTAGGAAAGCTTTTATTTACCATCTTCCTCATATAACATGAAAGAAGCATCACACCAGGGGTTGGGAGCTGGCTGCCCTGTTTCACACGGTCACATTCTCTTCCTGGAGTCTTCTTTCATCACACATAAGCTGCTACTACTTTCCATTTCTCCACTGTGTCCCGTCGTACCTCTCCTCCTCCTTGCGTCGCTCCTCCTCCTCCTTCTCTCGTCGCTTCTGCTCCTCCCTCTGCCTCTCCAGCTCCTGTAACTTCAGCCTCTCCTGGTTCCTCCTCTTCAGCGCCAGCTCACTCAGGTGCTTACTGGTGTCAAAGGTCACCTGGAAAAGACACACACACACACAGTGAGAAAGATGCATCTAACCAGTATTTTGATGATGTGAGTCCATTCCAGTCAGGTGTTTTGAGATTAATCAGCAACAAATTCAGATTGTGTCCAGTCCCAACCATGACATATAGACCTAATTAATGATCAGCTGCCTTCATCTCCGCAGACATAGCTTATAGCATATTAGAAACATATAGAAGCACTGCTTATACAACAATGTGGTTTATTACAGACTGAGTATGTGTTGTCTTACCAGCATAAAAAGATTTAGCTATATGTATCACTGTATGGCAGCAGTCCATGTAAACTAATAGATGAAGAATGCAGTATAGTAAAGTATGTTCTCTCATTGTGTGCCATCATTTAAATTCATTTGCAGGAGTGGGAGTGAAAAATCACAGCGAATATGCAAAGATTTATAGTTAGTTCAATTTTCACAATAATACAACTTTTATGTCCTTTTATTAATTAGATACTGCTCAATAAAGAACAAATGCGATTGGTAGAAAATGTTTTTTACCACAGCATGATGTACTGTGATAGCGTAGCAGTACAGAGAGTGATGCAGGTTGATAGTGTATTGATGATTTGCCTCGTTATGACCACAGCGCCGTGGTAAAACAGAAACAATAAAATAACTGATGAGGCTGGGTTATGAGGCCAATAATTTACCCAATGCCTCAAGTCACTATCTAGGCTTTCTCACTTCTCACTTGTGCATCTATGCAATTAAACAACAGAGCCAACTCATCTCCTTTTCCTCCTCTTCTCTTTTATCCAGAGCCTCCTTTGCTTCTCCTCCCTTCATTTAGATTTTACAATGAGGCTTTATTCTGTGGATTAAGGGACCGGGCTCCCCACCTCCCCTCATGATCCTGGGAATGATGATGATACAGTCTTGTTCCTCATTACACTAAAAGGTCTTAAAGCTGCGGTGTTATGCTGAAGAAGACAATCTCGTTGCTAAAACTGGCTGAGCTAACATGTGCTTTGTCCTGGCTCACACTCAGATAAAGGCCAACCCTTCACTTCTGGCCTTATCCATAAAACAGAGGCATAAAGATCATTGTTCTGCCCCATGTCAGGTTGAAGAATGAAGAAATAAAAATATTCACCCATTATTAGGTTAACGCTGATTTGCTTTTAGGGATGCACCGATACCGTTTTTTTACTGCCAATCCGATAACGATACCAGAATTTTGAATATCAACCGATACCGAGTACCGATCCGATATTGACGCCTTTTTTTCTTCTGTAATTACACAGCTGCATACAACATGTAAATAACATGGGAACAATAATTTTATTGTTAAAAAAAAGAAAAGCAGCAGGGCAAAAGAACTGACCAAAATAGGAATGACAGTTCCTAGGATATATAAAAGATTGCTGCAATATAGGGATACAGTGCAAAAAAACTCACAAAAGTGCAAAAGAGCAATAAACTGACCAGTGCATACTGCTACAAAACAATATTGAAACAACCATACAGCCTTTGCTTATATTTTTTTCCCTCTTCTTTAGTGTGAATAACTGACAGAAAAAATACTGCTACACATAGGCTTTTTCTGGGCATAACATCCAGTGTGTGCCAAGTCTAGTCTAGTTTTAATCACTTAAGGACAAGAGGCAGGTTTTTCTTCAGAAACAGAAGCATCTCACCTCTCTCTGCTGTCAGCCTGTTCCTCCGTTCACTGACAGTGTTGACAGTCACTGACGCACGCACAGGTCACGTCAGCGTCATCAGCGCGGTAGCATTAGCTTTAGCCCCCATCTCCAAAAAGCTTCGTTTTGTGAAAACGGAAGACTTAATTGAAACCTTTATGGTGGCGTGTACATGATACTAAGCCCAAGGACACTCGATGTAAGTTTGAGCTAAGGAGCAGGCGTTTGGAAGGCGTCGCCAGATGAAGTTCTTGGTAAAGTGAGTTGGATAAAGATCTTTGGGACGCTAGTAATGGCATAGCCATCTAGCATCCCTTTGTGGCTAAAATAATTCCCAACCGCTGACATGTTTACATCCGCACATTGCCTGCACGCTCGCTTTCTTTTTCCAACTTCTTCACTCACTCGTGTCGCGTCACGTGCAAACTCAGGCATGTTTTACGGCAGGCAACTACGCCCGTTTATTACTCCGGGGGCTCGAACTGATTGCTCTGGCTCGGATCGGATTATAACGTTAGCTGCCACCGATGTCCGATCCAGCATTTTAGGCCAATATCGGCCCGATACCGATACCAAGTATCGGATCGGTGCATCCCTATTTGCTTTCCCTTAATTTGGTCAGTGATAGCTCCTCCCTTCAGCTCTCAGCATCTCTCATTCCAAGAGAGTTACTGAGCTGCACAGCCATTAAAATAATGATTTTCTCTTTGTTAAAGCTATGTTAATCAGACTCCTAGTTAGCACTAAATGACACAGCTGAGACCAAATGAGAGAGATATAATTAATTAATTACTGCCCGTTTCTATTTGAACTGCATACATTTGAACTTGTAATGGTCATATTGAACTGCTGTTGAACACATATATACACAAGTTTAATTTATAAGGCACTAATCTCTTTCCATAAGATCCAGACACGCTAGATCAAATCCAAACACCATTGGCCAAATCCGGACACACACTCTTTGATATTAAATTTCATATTTAGCTTCTCAAATATGTATGATTTCATGTCACTTTGCCTTTTGGCAGGAAACTTAAATTTGCACTAAAAGACTGGAGACCTCATTAAAGAGTGTGCCCAGATTTGGACAAGCTTGTCCAACTTTGGTCACTGTTTCAATGCAATTAACATTTGAAGAACTCTGAATCATTGTGTCTGTCCATAAATGTATGTGGATGGGTATTTCCGCATGTGCATTTATTTGTGAGTGTAAAGTGGATTATTATCAGGAACATAATGCTATAAATGAGAGGATAATACCGTACCTTGATGTTGCAGGCCACAGCCTTGCCGTCCTCTCCCTTCAGCATCAGCTTCATGCCGCGCAGAGTGTCCATGGCCTTGGTGAAGCCGCAGTACTCCTGGTACTGGACGTAGGCCTCAAAGTTCAGGTGACCCCCGAAGCTGAACGTACTGAAGTTCTTGTCCAGCATCTCCTCCCTGTATGGGTCCAGCATGGGGATGTCCACATTTCGCACCTACAACCAAGGCATATTCATTTCTTTAGGAGGAGACAGAGGTGCAGAATGATTTTTAAAGCAAAAATCCAACCTATAACTGATTCCACATCTATTGTTCCTGAGATCATAGTATAGATCAGGGGTTTTCAAATGTTTTCATGTCACAGACCCCCAAATAGATACATATTAGGGTACTGGACACCCGTTTCAAAACATTTTAACCCAGGTACCCCCATGAGGAAAGATTTTTGTGCTTGTTGATTCAGTATTGAATTATACTGTATAACTGTCTAAACTACATGTGGGGAGATAATAGCAGCGAGAGTGAAACCTACGACAAGAGAAGTCATTCTTACACATTCTCTAATCAGTGGTGTCCAATCATGTGCCATAGAAGGCAGAGAGTGTGCAGGTTTTCCTTCCAATCTATCACTACACCAGGTGATTTCACTGATTAGTTCATCCCATATTTCAGTAAACCTGGTTTCAGCTCATATTTCAGTAAGGGAAAATTATATATTATATTGTGCTTATATCAAGGCTGGATCAGTGAGGTCATCCAATGAAACTGTCTCCAGGTATGCAAGGCAGAACCTACAAATAAAGTCTCATCTGACAAATGTGCTTTTCCTCACCAAGGCTTCAGAGCTTCTAGCCGTGGTTTATGGACCACTTGTATGCCAAATTCACCGGTTAATACCAACAATTCAGAAAAGGTCTTGAGTGATGTTCAACTAGGTAGGCCTATGTCAAGTTTGCCGAGACAAAAGGCCACTACAAGAATAGCATCTCAGATGGAGTTGAGCATGACTTTATCTAAATACGAAAGAGAACGGTGAGCATCTGGGCTAATGGACAACACATTCTGCATTCGGGTGAAGTTCCTGCTTCATGCAGAGAAGCAATCAGAAACATGTCCCACCTTGCCGAAACCCTGGAAGATGGTGGTGAGGACCTCCTCAGAGGGGCGGTCTGGGTACTGGCTGTCCCTCTGGCTGAACCAGCGGCAAGGAAGCCCCTCCAGGTGGATGGTGTCGGGCCTTTCCCCCGGCAGAGTCTCATTCATGTCCTTGGCGTCACGGAAGAAGGAATCCCAGTCGTGACGGGTCGGGAAGTCCACCTTGTTCTCTACCGCACGAACCTGGGGGAAAAGAGGGAGGCAAGAGAAGTGAGAAACAAATAACAAATAACAGCATTACTGCCATTTTAAACCTGTCTACATTGCTTTTGGTAGCCACCAAGGAAAGCTATGAAGTTACTATTGTAGCAAAACGTGAGAACTTGCATGTTGGAATTAACACAGTGTACTAATTTACTGCTCCCCGCAAGTAGAGCAATATTATTACTTTTGAAATGATTCATGAATAACGAGTAATACATTACATTTTTGAGTAACAAGTCCAAACCTGGTCCTCACTGCATTTAGAGATGAATGCAAGAAGAGAGGACAAGAGCAACCAGCATAGTTTCTCCCCTCCACTAAAAAGCCAGTCCTACCTTCAGTATGTCGGTGAAGCCGCTCAGTTTGATGCTCTTCCCATCCAGCCGGCTCAGCAGGCCCTTGACCACCCCCTTGTTCTCCACCTCGCCCTCGAAGCGGATGAAGTCCATGGTGCTCTTGGAGATGCGCAGGGCTGAGAACTGCTCTGGAGCCACCATGCCCTTCACCCTCTCCATCACCTCCCAGTTGGAGATGCTCTTGCCCGGCAGCTTGAGCTGGGGCAGCGCCACGCTGATGGTCATCTTAGCAATGGGCTTGAGGTACAGGTTGTACTCGGCACAGAGGCACACTGCCTCCGTGGTGTCGTGCACTATGGTGGTCATTGAAGCTGATTGGAAAAGAAAGAGAGTACAGAATGTGAGCACATGGATAGCTGTGCTTGAAGTAGCCCTGAATCAGCACACCACTGTTTTCATGTCCCAATATGAAGAAATCCAAAACAGGGGTTTACAGATTGCTTTTAGCGATTTACAGATGCTTCTAACAGCCCTGATATGTTCTGCTCTCTCTTGTATGGAGAGTTCTTCTTGTCAGTCTGGCAATTAAGTGTTGCCTGCCTTGTTGATCGGCAAACACACACACCTCATAGAGCATAGCTTATGGCATTTAATAAATCGTCAGTGTCCCCTGTTAGATTCGGCATACATCAAGTAGCACATATTTCAATAACATTTAAAGTTATGTAATTGGTTAGCTTGTAAATCCCACAATATTCTCCCACCAAAGTACAGCGTGCTGGGCTGTAGCGAGCAAATTTACCAGACTGCCCTAGTTAGTCTTAAACCATGTCCTCCGGGGTGTGTACTTTAACTGATAACCAAGGCAGCATTAAATTGCTCCATTTGTGTAAGGAGTCTGGCGTTACCTTGTTTCCATAGAGAAAACCGCACGTATCATAAGTTCTGCTTCAAACCACTCATAAAGCTTAGCTAGTAACTACACTAACTAGTACTTTAGTGTTCTGTTGACAACTCATCGTGCTAACTTAGTTGAAATGTTGTATAAAACGATAGCGGCTAATTAAACGCTAGCAAACTTTGGTAGCTACCTATTGTAACGCCGCAGCTAAGTTGCTAGCTTGTACAGTTAACGTTAGTAGCTGTAACGTTACTAACTGGTTAGTTCCTGACAGAGGGCCGTCTGTTATGACTTGCTTTTGCCGAACACCTAATATGCATCATTCATAATGTCTTGATTCAACTGCGATATGTTAGTGTTTAATCACCCCAAACATTAGCTACTAGCTAGTTAGCTTAAAGTGTATACTAGCTAACGGTAGTTAACTACGCCTGAGTTTCTAGGCACAGCATTATTATAAAGTTAATTGTCACAGTAAAATTACCTACCTGACATTAGCTTGCCGCCTGGTAAAAGCAAAATAAATGTGTTACATTGATTTATTTAGCCTAACACTGCAGCAGAAGATAACTAACTGCACAGCCATTACTGTCTGTGCTAACTGTGCACACTACACGCCACTTCCGTATCCAATGAACTTTGACCTTCAGCAAAAAAATCAACGCGCAGAACCTCCTTGGCAAGGCCGCTTTTACAAAATAGCGATACCGTGTGGAACAAAGTGGTATGGAAAGAGATTAAAATGTGTTTTTTTTATTTTTTTTTTTAGGCCTATATATTTTACAATTTATTTTAAATGTGTTGTTAGGGTTAAAAAATATTATTATTGTTCATACATTAGGTTTTTGTTTCTATCTGTTTATTTGTTGCTAATTTCTTTCTTACTTGTCTACTTATGAAACTGAATTTTGGACTGTAGCCTGGTGGGAAGCTTTGGCTTCAGCATCATTCTCCACAGGCCTTGTTCAAATTCTGGCTGCTGAGGATAATTTTGCACCCTCTGTGGGATATCATCTGAATAAAACTGCACCCTTGCAACTAGATCCGCAGTTTTCTCCACAGGACTGACACTGTGGGTAGCCAATGTGTCATGAGACAATAGAGTAGTAACATCCGGCTGACAGTGCACAGTTTTGTAGTTTGATGCCTGGTTGGCGCTCTGTTTGCCCCATGTTAGGCTGGGGGCATCCTCTAGATAGTCTATTATGCATTAATCACTGTTTAAGCTTGTGCAACTGTTTGGGGAGACAGAGAAAGTGAGAGAGAGAGAGAGAGAGAGAGAGAGGAAGAGAGGAAGCGCTTCTGTGGATAGATTGCACATGAATTAGTCCAACAGTGGAAGCCCCAGGCAAAAAAGTTGGCACACTTTCCCTGAAAAGATGGCAGAGGAATTTACATAATAGGCATTATTCCTTTCACTGTGTATGTAGGTCAATAGCTGCAGTCCACTCTGCTCCATTCAGCAGTCATCTAACAGATATGCTGCCTAGGGCAACTGGACTATTGTAGGAAACTATGGGCCGAGTAGGCCTAAATAGCCCATCCCTTTAAACCTCTATGAATCTAAAAGATGATAGGCAATAAGAAATAACAGTGCTCACTGATTACCAAGACTCAAGAGCTTCTACATTTTCCCGAGCAATCCATTTGAGTTTCATAACGGTCATTTTATCCCGCAGGTCTCCTTTGTTACATAGATTGGTTGATTTGTTCTAGTAAACACAAGGTGGAGGACAGAGGATATCCAGACAGAGAGCCAGAAGGGCTTCAGGCCTGCAGTTATCTGTATGATCCCAGGCGCTGTGTACATTGACTGAACATATACATTATCCCTCTTGAAGTTATGATGGTTTATAAATATTTTTCTTCTACTTGTTAATTTTCTACTATTGAATATGTCACTTGGGATAAGAGGCCAATTTACCAACATTGCCTAACAATTAAAATCAGAACTATTTGCATGCAACAAATATTCCCCTGACCCTAGAATGATCATGGATGATAGAGGAGTGCTTAGAAAGGAAATAAGAAAGGTAGAGAGGATTTTTAAGCGCTATCATTTTATGTCGGCTTTCCTATTGAGTGATGCCTCTGATATAATGCCGTGAAAGCATTTGCCTCTTGTGAAATATCATATAAACCTATCTGGAGAGAGCAAGAGTTGCTTCTGCGAATCCCCTCTTGAACACTATTGTCTTACAGAAATATAATGTTCCTTACATGCATCTCCCTGTCTTACACAGACTGACTGACACATGGACACACACACACACACACACACACACACACACACACAAACACACACACACATATTTGCTTGCTTGAGCATGAACATGCACAGCCTAAATCACAAAGTGGGGCTGCAGCAGAGAAGAGCGTCCCATCCTCACTAATGAGATGCTGTAGATTCGCTCTATTTGCCCAAATTAAATTCTGGTGTTTCACTGGTGGAGAATCTTCTCGGTGCACAGGGAGTGATGAATCTAAACTGAAGAGCAAACCCTCCTAAACAGCAGTGACCTAAAGCTGGACCTAAACCTCTTCACCACTCCACTCTCAGCAGACACAAATGTATGTTCATGTGCTGGTGGGAAAGTCCACTGAAAGTCCGTTGAAAGTCTGCTGCTAAGTCAGCCGCTAAACAACGTGACATTCATGTGGTATTTTATTGGAAAATCAATCCTGCAGCTCAACAAGCTAATTTGACAAACTTCATTCAAACATGTTAGGTTAGTCTGGCTGACAACAAACTTAAGGTCAAAGGTTAAGGTCAGCATTGCGTCCTAACTCGGAAACTCGGACAGCAAAATTTTCTCAGTTTCCGACTTAATCATCCAATTTTGGAGTGCGTTCATGTGAAATTTGCAAGTATTAAATTCATTTGCCGATATATCCAATAGCACATGAATGCACAATAAAAAGAAATTTAGTTTACTGACGTCTCCCTACAGGATTTTTGGTTAGCGAAGGCCTTCAAACGTTCAAAAATTTTAACAGTTATGTCTCGCTGCCACTTGGGGCCGCCAAAGTGCAAAGTGCCTGGTCTAGTCGGAACCTTAAACTTACCTTAACCTTTTCCCCTTACCGTGACCTAAAAACCTAATCCTAATTCTAATCTTAACCCTAGTCTAGTAACCCAAGTCTTAAACCTAAACTAACCTCTTGTAGAAGTGATGACCAGCTAAAAAGTCCTCACTTTGGAGGTTGCTCTGATCTTTCTGTCCTTGTGAGGGCATTTGGTCCACATGAGGAGCTCACACACACACACACACACACACACACACACACACACAGACACAGACACACATACACACACTGGACAGGTGCAGAGTGAGAGTTGCTTGTGAATGTAGCAGGTGCAGTGTTTCATGGGCAGCTTGTGGATAGGAAGCAGTGGACAGGAAATGACAGGCTGCTGGACTAAAGCTGGCACAGGGGGTCATCAGATCATCAATTATTCAGCACCACCAGGCAAGGACAATCACTTGGCCTCAGTAGAATGGCAGGCAGGAGAAACAGCCTGCTTCACTCTCAACTTTGGTTTTGTGAGGGTGTGATCGTATTAAACATGCAATCACAATAGATAGTGATAGGGTTGGACCGATATATGGGGCCGATATTATTCATAATTGGATGGATAGGATGCAGTTTGTAGGCTATATTTATTGTAGAATTGATCAATACTACATTGGTTGTCTATGGGAAGCCCTTAACCTCAATTGATTCTAATGCAACATTTTGATCAGATTATTATCATCATCCTGAGTTTTAATGGAGAGTTTTAGTGTCCCATGATGGTCTAAATGCTGTTTCAGAGGCTTTTCCACATTGACAAGAACAATAAAACACTGAATACACTTTTTTTTAATATCTTAAGCCCTAGCTACTGATACTATGTTCCCATATTTTACCATCCACTTGCATAGTTGTATCAAGTACAGTGTAGTAATAAAATGACTTCATAGATTTTAGTTTTCTGCAAATAATTATTGCTTTATTTCCCATACAAGAAAGAGACATAAAGAGACACATGACAGTGTTTTCACATTATATAAGTTCACAGTTTTTGACAGATAAGACAGACACGATAGACTTATAGACAAACAGGCAGTGCACAGCATTTACATTTCCCCCTATTCGTGCATAACAAAAAGTGACTTCAAGGTACATCTGTACAATATATTTCTATATCAAAGTCAAGCCCTATCATTTGAGTGGGAAATTTACAACCCAAAACACTAAGAGGACATTCATGAAATCAAGGAAGCATCAAAATGTCATCAATCCAACAGTTAAGTAGCTGCTATTATAAGTAAGGTTCACATATTTGGGAATGCAGTTAAAAAGTCAATGTGTTCCTCAGCTAAACATACACAGTCTGGAGCCTTTATTATGTACAGATGACACAAAAAAAGGATGAAAAAATGATTGTGTACAAAGTAGGGTTAGACCGATATGGGCTGATATTGACCTTTTAAGAATGGGATATCAGCCAGTCAGTGTTGTCCACCTCTGATATGATGAATATGATGCAGTTTGTGTGATTGCATATTTATTGTAGAATTGATCAACTACACTAGTTGTCGATGGGAAGTCCTTAACCTGAACTGATTCTTATTTACTTATTTACTTGATTACTTATTTATTTTATTGGATTTCAATGGAGAGTTTTAGTGTCCCATTATGGTTTCAGAGGCTTTTCCACCCTGACAAGAATAAAACTATGGTGGAAACACTGAGTACTTGTAATTTTTGGGGTTTTTTTGGCATGAAAATAATCAAATTTAAAGATGTTGAATATCAGCACAAACAATATCAGCTATTGGCAGCATCAAACGCTATCTGCCTTCAAAATCTCATATCGGTCAAACCCTTGCACAAAGCAGCAACGTAATAGACAGTGAGCGGACCAGAGTCAGAGGATCTGAGGTACATTACGGTCAGTAGGAAAAGGTCCAGCTAAAGGTCAGCTCTCCCTGTCCTTACACCATGTTAAACAGTCACATTATGTAAGTCATCCAGTGTCTTTACATAGGTAATTGCAGCCTGGCAATATTCCCCATCTGTGTAACTAACTGGCTCTTAACCAGCCCACCACACCACACTTTTTACCCTCTCTCAGTGGAAAGCCTCAACATTACAGTAGGTCAACAAAGGAAGTGAAGGGTACATAAGAATACAACTATATTGTCACATTTGCATTTTATATATATGTGGAAAGGTGTAAAAATTTGATGCTGCAACTTCCACTCCCTTGTCTGAATACAAACATATGAATATGATATAGGACCAAAATCACATTATAGCTGTCATGGTTTTAGTTATCAACTAAATTATCAACTACTGTCTTCAAAGTGACACGTGCAAATACAAAGAGGATGATGGTAAATGGTTGTTAGCACACGATTCTGTGGTTAGAACAGTTTAAATACTAAAATCGACGACTTATAAAATAAAAAAAGCAATCATTCGCATTATATTAATTCACTAGAAAAATGATCAGCACCGTCCAATCCAAGGAGATTGACATCTACAAAGTGAGTTATATAAATCTACGTTCTTACTCTGCAAAGGAACACAGTATTGGGAAAACCTAAGTGCCATTTACACGCCTCTACGCCACTCCCACCTGTGAAAACTGATTGTGACCCATTGTGAACTTTTGCATTAGTGTGAATAGTTTCCATAGTAAGGTGTTAAAATCAGAGAGCAAGCCAATCACATATGCAAAAAATTTTGTATAGAAAATCCCTTTGATAGAAAGATCAAGTTCAAAACCAATTCAAATAGTAGAAGACTGACGGTTTCTAGTTTTAACTCAGTGGATTGTTCTGACCAGTGATGTAGTGGTAAGTAAAAAAATGGGTAAACTATGAGCTCCAGTCGGTGATTATCATGAGGCAAACAACCACCAATACAAAAAAATCAATTATATTTTCAGAAAAGCATTCTTTGTGCTTTTTCCCCTTAAGATGTATCCTATGAATTTAGAAGGTTTATTTCAGCTTATAAAGGTGTTAAACTCTATTCTGCAGATCAAAAGGTGGGTAAATAGAGTTTAGGTGGGTTTACCCTCTACTACATCCCAGGTTCAGCTTCATCCAAACAGGTTGGACAGCGGTCGGGTCCGGAGCGGGCTGCTGGGGAGGTCGTCCCCTCCCCCCACCTCCCCCGCGTCCCTGAAGGAGGCGCTGTGGATGATCTGGGTCCGGTGGCGTCCCCGGTGCAGCCGGGCGTTCAGCCGGCTCAGGGACGACTTCCTCTGCACCCCGCCCTTGGCCTTCCCCGTCCCGATCGCCTCCCCCGCCGCCTCGGCCGGGGGGTTCAGGAGCCGGAGGGGGTTCAGGTTGGCCTGGAGGACTCGGGGTAACCGCCAGCCGCGTCCCCCGCCGCTGCCGTCGGCGTTTTCGCTGTCCGACTCGGCGCCCGGGGAGGTGACCACTCCCTCCTCCTGCAGGTCGGCGGCCAGCGGCGGGGAGAGGTACTGGATGGCTCGCCTCCCGCTGTAGTCCCTGGCCTCGGGGTCCGCCTCCCAGTCTGACACCAGCACACGAACCACCTGTCAATCACAGCACATCACACACAAGGAAACTCAGTGCCTCATTGGAACATTTTTGTTGGTTGGTTGGCTATAATCATATGTTGCTTTACTAAGCAGGTTTAACACACTGATACCCCACTTTCACCACCATCCCTCCAGCCGACCTGTGTGTGTCCGTGCATGGCGGCCAGGTGCAGGGCGGTGTACCCAGCGCTGGATCTGGCGTTCACGTCCACGGGCACGGCGCTCTCCTTGGCGAAGTCCAGCAGCCGGGACAGCAGCTCGGCTTTGCCCTGCTTAGCCGCCCAGTGGAGGCAGGTGAAGCCGGTCACGAAGTCTCTCTTGGCCACCAGGCCGGGCTCGACGGCTAGCAGGGGCTGCAGGCTCTCCCACTGGCCGTCCGAGGCGCACAGCATCCACTCGTGCTCCAGCGGGTCCAGGGCGACCGAGGCACAGTCCTCGTCGGTGGCCGAGGACGAGAGCAGCGATGCCGAGTCGCTGTCGCTCCTCACCGAGTCCCGGAGGCGCGAGCCGCGGTGGATCAGAGACCTCCGAACCTGGAGAGGGAGAGTGGAGAGCGTGGGAGTAAAGATGGGTACACTTCCTAAAAAAGGGTTCTATGTAGCACCAGAAAATGATTTCTGAGGCTTGTATCGTAGCAGAACACTTTATGGTGCTACATAGAACCTTTATGGTGCTGTAAAGATTCATTTAAGAACACATGAAATGCTCCAAACCAACAGTATTAGGAGAACTTTGCTAACCTGAACCACATGGATTCTTTATTCTGATTTGTGGAGGAAAGATCACGCAAAACTTTCGAACCAATGTTCCCTCTATGCTGATAGTTTGGCGACCTACATCCAATAATTTACCACATTGACCAAACATTACTATCTTGTCAGTCAAAAACAGTTGGAAGTTTTGGTTGTAAATGATATGTGATAGAGGGACTTGGTTTAGTAAATTGACACCACTGGTGAAGACACTATAAACACAGAGTACAGGACAAGTATAGGGCCAAAAACTCAAAAATAATATTATTATTATTTCTTTACTTAGCTTCTTCTCTGTTATTCATGATCATTCTAGGGCCACAGGAATAGCTGTGGGTGTCTATTGCCTGGGTTCTGTGACCTTTGACCCTTGAGCTCATTGCTGTTGGCTGCTTATAACGTTGAGTGTCTGGGAATTAAAGCTTATTCTATTGTTGACATCATTGGAAGTCAATAAGGATAAGAGCATCAAGCTAAATAAAAAAAATGTAAATATAGACTAGAAATTATTTTTGTCCATTTTGCAGGTTGTTGCCTTATGATGATCACTAATAGGAGGTCATAGGTCATCCACTGTGTTGCAGTGTTAGTCTATATGAAACCATTTTGAGACAGAAACCCAGTGTCCTACCTGAGGAGAGCTGCTCATCATCAGCTCTATGAAGTTCCTGCGGCTTCCCTTGGGGGTGTTGACGTCTCCGCCGGGGTCCAGCCCGTCCCAGGCGCTGTCTTCAGACAGGCCGCCGCTCAGAATGGCCCGCTGGGAGCCCCGGGACACCCTGCGGGCCCCCCGCACCTGCTGGCCGTGGGACCCCCCGGGGTGGGCCGGGTCCGGATCTGCCGTCCCTATCGCCGGGGCCGACTCCCGCCTCCTCCTCAGCTTCACCTCCCCTCCTCCTCCTCCACAAGTGGGAGTCTCTGTGGCGGCTGCAGGCTGCTCCGCCACGCATGGTTGTCCATTGCCGTTCGACTGTTCGTCATTGTCCAGGCCGGCAGTCTGTGATCTGGCTGCTCCTGGGAAATGAAAGGGAACCGCTGAACATGTGTTTTTTTGTAGAAAGTTGTCTGTATGCCATTTACTGTATCTGTGAGTTAATGTTACATGGTTTTTGTTTTGATGTCTGTGTGTACTTGATGCAATACAAAACAGAACAGGTAAAAGATGTTGGGCACAACGTGAATGTGACTGTTGTTGTTGTTATTATCATTATTATTATCCTGGGTTTCAATGGAGAATTTTAGTGTCACATAGACCATGTGACACTAAAATTCTCCTTTGAAACCCAGGATAATAATAATGAGGCTTTTTTGCCCTGACAAGAATACAGTTCTGGGGGAAACACTGAATCCTTGTAATTTTAGAGAATTTTATTGCAAGAAAATTGTCAAATTTAAATATTTTAAGATTTTATGATGAATATGGGACACAATAGGCAGCTTCAATCCAAAGATTTTGGTATGGCCTTAAAAAAAATGTTTGAACCCTAGTATGAAGTTACTTGATGTTTTATGATCATATTCAGTGGCCCACTGTTTGGTTGTTATAGAGATCTGTAAATTAATTAATTAAATAAATTAAAATATGTCAAATCAAATTGAAATGAAAAAATTATAATATAGGCCTTCAATAAATACATCTGAATAATAAACAGAAATATAGAAAAGCAATAATATAAACTGAATACTACTGCTGCAACTACTACTAATAATAATGACTAATAATAATTAGTATTATTACAATAACAACATCATCTGGGTCCCCTGTGTCTTCCTCACCTGTTTGGTCTCCGTTGTCGGGGTTCCCGTTGACGCACTTGTCAGGTGTCTCTTTGATGTTACCGTTGCACTCTGCATGATCGTGGCCGTCCGCGTCCGCGCGCATCACCGAGTCCACGCCACCGTCCACCTTCAAACACACGAATTTCACGCCGTTTTCCAGTGTCACGAAAGCCACTGTGTCCACGATGCGTTTCAGGGCCTCTCCAACTACCGTTTCCCTCGACGGCTCATTTTCCCCCGAAACTGATTGGAAATGATCGATGAGCTCCATCTGTTTGACCCTCCCTCCCCTCTCCATCAGGAACTCCAGCACGGCTTGCTCTGTGCACTGGGACGCCATCGTCGTCATCATCGTGAACGGCTTTCACAGAGCGCGCAGACGACTAAACCACACGAAAACGGTTTAAAATGACTCTACCGTCATGCTGCAGTCGTTCATTAGAGTCGCTGATAACGGATGACAGCATCTTCTTCATCCATAATCCTCCTCCTCCCCTCCGAGAGGAAGACAAGTGTCGAGCTGTGGCAGACAGGGGTCGCAGTAGCAACCCAAACAAGCCTCCACGCCCCTTTTACAGATGGCGAAACTGGCGCGCCTGAGCGTCCATCTTGGGTCTGAAACGCACGATAAACCAATGCTACCTTCATATGCTCCTTGTAAACTCAGACTTCAATGTGAAAAGTCGTTAACGCGAATTTTTGCACCTTCAAGTGCTTTTCGTCGGAAATAATAGCAAAATGGACTATGCCAATAAAAAGTAGTTTTTGGTGACTGTTTTATTTTAAAAGTTGAGAGTTACGTAATGTTATAGCGGCAGAGGTAAGAGGAGAAAATGTGGATCAGGCTTGTAATTGATGTTTTAATTGATTAGCCAAAAGTTGTTGTGTAGGCTATTTGTTTCACTAGACTTGTTAGGGTGCCAGTAATGATCTAGGTCTTCATTACATCTTTTGTAGCAATATAAAGAAACTCTTGGCTAAATAGTATTTGCAGCTGTTGTCTCTTCAACACCAGAAGGATTTAAAAGTTAAAAAAAATGCAACAGAGTGAAAATAGAGATATATAAATACTATTTATTTACATACAATGCCAAATTATAATAGATAACAATGAAATACATTTCTTTTATATAGAGCCTGCCACTGGCAAAAAAAATATCCGTACTCTTGAATTAGTAACCCCTACTCTCGAATTAGTAATATGTTCCCTCAAATTAATAATATGTGCACATGATTTAGTAATCCATGCCCTAAATTAAACCATGTGATGATTTGCAGGCATTGGAAGGGGCAGGTATGTTTAAACACACTAGGTTGTTAAATGAATATAATTCAGAACAACAAATGTGTTTAACCATACCTGCCCCTTTCCATACCTGCATCAAATGATTATGCTGGTACACTTTTCTGATAGTACTTGAAGGCACCATAATACAACGAGGTGCCCTTGTTTGAGCCAACATGGCAGCGTTTGCGAAAAGGGAGTTGCGCTGTACCATTATGCAAAAAAGGGGTGGTGGGTGTATAAATTACTACAGTAGATGCATATATTATGCCTAAATTTTATATTTTAGTGCAATTTGTTTTGGAATAAGATAAACTTTATTATTTTATTGGTTTGTTTATGCTTTTTTAATGCATTTTATTGTCTTTTACTTCGAAAAAAGAAATTTAAACTATCGATGTCACCTAATTCCTATCTTTTTTGCGGGGTTGAGTCTGTCTAGTTGTCTACGCCAGACTGTGATGAGGCGGGTCTGACCAAGAATCTGAAATAACTGTTTTTAGTCGTTATTATTCCGGACTCCACCTGGGACATTAAAAACTGCTTTTCTGGAAAAGTATGGCTTCTTCCGATGTTGCTCGGCAGCCGGTTAGTATTTTCCTCTTTGTGATTGACAAGTGACATTCTTGACAGTTGGGCAGGGAGTGTCCGACTACCATTAGCTACCGCTAGCCCCGACACTTTCCGTCCTACTGAAAACTTGGCAGTTTCTTGTTGTCTTTCTTATCGCCAAACGTACATAGATATTATACTACTATTAAAGACCTTTGACGAATGGTTAGGATCTGTTCTTCACGTCGGCATACATACAATGCACCAAGCAGTACTAAAATCAACAAAATTTCAACTTTTAGAATTGCTTCGCCTATTATTCCCACGATCTTCTTTCACCAAAATACACCACGGAGGGCGGTAGCGAGCACAGAGAAAGATTCTAAAAGTTTAAAATTTACTGAAATAAGTGCTGCTTGGTGAATCACTTGTGTGCCGAATTTACCAGTGGACACCAACGATGACTACAAGCTCTTATGTCATGTTATACCAGCTATACATATATGTCGATAAGCAAGGCACCACTAAATCGGCAGATTTTTCAATTAAGGTTGGTGTAACGTACTCTCCATAAGAGAGAACTGCACGTACCAGGGCTATGCTACTCTGAATTTAGCTACCGCCTGGCACAACTTAAATTGGCTAGCTAAAACACAACAAAAACTTCGCTAACTCGTTATAGAAACTTCTGAGAACTTTTTGTGGTTGTCCACAGTTTAACAGCAGACAAGTGCAATGTCAGAAAGTGAAAGAAGTTAAGTTTTAAAAGTTTCATTAACGTTACTATTTCTAGCTTACTGGCTAGCTAACGTTAGCACTCTAGCTCAGCTGTTAGCAGAGCAAGACGTCATCTTTTTTCCTTTGTTTGTTTGTGAGACTCTTCAACCAGGCTCAACCCGAGACCTTTTGCGAATGGTTAGGAGCCACTCTTCGATTCGGCATACATCTAAAACACCAAGCAGCACTTAGTATTTCAATAAAATGTCAACTCTTACAGTTGATTCGCCTGTGACCCCCACAGTCATCCTCCATCAGAATACACAGTGAAGGATGGGAACAGTGGGAACCAATTGTAAAAGTTGACATTTATATTATTTGCTGCTGAAATTACCCCATTTCCCCATGGAGATCATTACAATATTGTCGTATCTCTTATTTTGGCGTATCTACTCTGAATGTGCTGTGTCCTCCTCAGGATAAGGGACTCCGGGGCCTCTCCCTGTCGGGCCATGTGGGCTTTGACAGCCTCCCCGATCAGCTGGTTAACAAGTCTACCTGCCAGGGCTTCTGCTTCAACATCCTCTGTATTGGTACGTTACCACGTACACACACACATGCCTACCTATACACATCCACTGAAACACAGTTATAAATGTGAATTCTCACACACACTACTGCTCCAACAAATTCAGCATCAATTGGAAACTGCACACATGCACACAAACTCGCACAGTTATCTCAATACCACTCTCTGATGCTCACCGTTTAATTTTGGAACACAGCCATGAAACTAAATAGCTAAAATCCGCCTCCCATCTCTTTCTGGTTCCAGGCGAGACGGGTATCGGCAAGTCCACTCTGATGGACACTCTGTTCAATACCAACTTTGAGAACTTTGAGTCGTCCCACTTCGAGCCTCAGGTGAAGCTGCGGGCTCAAACCTACGACCTGCAGGAGAGTAACGTCCGACTACGCCTCACCGTGGTCAACACCGTGGGCTTCGGAGACCAGATGAATAAACAGGAGAGGTGGGAGGAGGAGGAGGGAGTGGGAAAGTGTGTGGGAGAGTGACAGAGTGTGAGAAATAGTGAGTGAGTGAGGATAGAGGAGGTGTGTGGGTGTATGGATGCAAAGGAGGGATAACAATGTAACTTACTGAGTGGTTTACATTTGCCATTGTGAACCCAGCCGTATTTATTTGTTTGCTATGCATTTTACCATCTATACATACAAAATCTCTCATCACCCCTGCGTGTCCCACTCCTGTAGCTACCAGCCGGTGGTGGACTACATCGACCGGCAGTTCGAGAGCTACCTGCAGGAGGAGCTGAAAATCAAGCGCTCCCTCCACAACTACCATGACTCCCGAGTCCACGCCTGCCTCTACTTCATCTCCCCCTCAGGCCACTCGCTCAAATCCCTCGACCTGGTCACCATGAAGAAACTAGACAGCAAGGTGGGGGAAGGGTGGCTGAGTGTGTGTGTGTGGTGTGTGTCTTTTAGAGTTTGACTGATGTATTGGTTTACCGATACCTGCCTTAAGGAGCTGCTAACCCACCTAAAATAATTTCATTAGTTTGGCTTTCAATGGAGAGTTTTAGTGTCCCATGATAGTCTAAATGCTGTTTCAGAGGTATCATTATTGGCCCTCAAAGTGGAACGGTATGTTCAGTACATACCTTGGAATTCAGGGCTGTAGTTATAATATAATAAGACAGATAAAATAGACAGCAGAGTCATTGAAAGCAAGCTAAGAAATATAAAAGCAAGGCAAGAAAAGATTAAGGAAACCATGAAAGTGAGGTCAAAAACAACTTAGACAAGATCATTACATAAAAGCAAGTCTAAGCTTCAAAACTGCACTAGGCACGATTTTAACAAGTGTTTGAGAAGATAATACTAATTTAGCCATCCTAAACTTTAAGCTCTAAATTTGCTGTGTTGTGTGTGTGTGTGTGTGTGTGTTTGGTGAAACCAACATGCTGCCTAATATTTCATTTTCATTTTTGCTTGAAGGTACTATGAAATTCTATACTTTTTCCATTATATGGGAGGGAGAAGCATGGATACAACATACCTCTGATGTATCTATCCTGGGGAGAACAAAGTTGCCAAGAGTGAGGATTAGCTAAAATTGCTGCTTGTTTGTCACTGGTTGAGGACACAGAGCAGAAATAAACCCTTCCTGTGGTTGAAACAGTAAATCTGTTGACACTTAAGTCTAACCGCTCATTTGGTTAGATGTATTCCCAGGGCTTGCTGGGGATTGAGATGCCATTTTTGAATTGGCAGCAGCACTGATTCAGCTAACCTACTCTGGGACCGAGTATTACAGTTTGTGGAGAGATTTCATCGGTGTAGGACAGTAAATTCAAACAGTTGAAGCACACTTTACATGATGGGTTTGCAAGTTTACTAAAATGAACACGGTTTAGCCATTGGACTCGAGCTATGATGCATTCATGTCATATGGAAATGACGGTAGATACGAGCTTCCTACATGAAAATAGTGTTCACCTCAGCTTTCAGCTGTACTACTTGTTAGTAGTTGTTGGCAATAGACCCTGGTTTCTCTGATGTCCTCTATTGTAGTCAAGTGTAGGGTTTGTATTAAAACAAAATTAACATAGGTCATTTTGTGATAAATGTTAAGACTAGGGTAGCCCATCTGGTTGGGTAGGAAAATGTATCGGCCCCAAACATCCTGATCGGAGCATCCCTTGTGCATCCCTAATCACAACTGTTAAAATCCCATAATTGTACACAACTACTTTTCATTTGTGGTTGACATTGCAATCTTTGGTTTACTGTTAAACATGAAATCAAATACATCACTCACTAAGTGCATGTGTGTCAAGTGTGAGAAGCTGATCACAATCAGCCAAAGTCTACAGTCTCTTTAAAACTGCAATCATGGTGTTCTGATGGCTCCAAATAAGTTCAAACGTGTGAACACTTTCAAGTCGCTGCTTGAACCACAGTCATTCCCTTACGATGTGAATTCAGCATGATTCAAATTAGTATCCATGATTAAAGTGGAAATTATCCTGATCATGTTTATCCCAAAACAAACCTGATGTTGATGTGGTTTTTGATAGGATTCAGTGTTTCCGTGTGTGTCGGTAGTTAGTTGAATTTGGTTTGTGTTTGTGTCTGTCTGGCTTGATCTGTAGGGGAATGCATCCAAAAGCAAACCCAATATTATCGACATGTCATCTTTTATAATATTTCTTTGCTCCTACATTTGTTGCTTACAACCTTAGCCAGTATATTGTGCGGTAAAGAGTGGTTAGAAAGAAGAAACCTCAAGAGGCTCTATTGGAGTTTCTGGTATTTTTGCCAATACATACACAGCGGATGCCGAAGAACCAGATGTGAACATTATTAATAGCTTTTGGAAACTGATTACAAACTGGTGTGGGTGTGAGAGAAAGAGAGAGAGGTATGAGGGAGTATGTGGTGGTTGTTTTTCAGACTTTCTTCTCAGTGTTATTATTATGTCTGGCTGTTGGAGAGGCTCATTATCCAAATAACAAAACCGTTCCCTTCACCTTTGTGGTGGGCTGAAACTTTCCCATGCTCTGTGTGTGTGTTGACTTGTGTGTTTTATGTGTTTGTGTGATTTCTCTGCTGTAGAGTGTGAGTAACGCAGGGATTTGCATGTCAATGGAGTGGAAAGAGTGGTGGAATGCTACACTCACCACACACACACACACACACACACACACACACACACACACACACACATTCTCTAGCTGTCCTTTTGTGTCACTGTACAGATAAACAGAGAAAGGGGCATTTGTTGAATCTACACCACTAATGTAAAGAAAGACAGTCAGTCATTCAGACAGTTATTGGAATGCTTCTTACAGCGTTTTCTTTTCTTTACCAGAACCTGTGTGTGTGTGTGTGTGTGTGTGTGTGTGTGTGTGTGTGTGTGTGTGTGTGTGGTCGGTCCAGCCTAGAGGCTTGTGTAGCGACAAGGACTCATTCCAAACATGTCTTGGGTACAAGATGACAGACAGGAATGGAATGTCGGATAACTTGGACAGCAAAATGGGCTGTTGGGCCAGTAATAATAATATGAATAAACTTGATTTACATAACGCTTATCTAAAAGCAGAGTTTACAAAGTGTCTTACAGGAAGGGATACACAACAAGAGTATTGAAAGAGGATATACAAATAAGAAACACATTAGTCACCTCAGTAAGTAAGTAAGTAAAATTGTATTTATATAGCACCTTTCAAAACCTAGGTTACAAAGTGCTTTACAAAAGAAGAAGAACAAACGATGAGATTTAACAACATTACAACAACAAAGCAACAGCAGTTAAAGGCATCACAAATCAAAATCGTGTACATGATCACTCAATCATAAAAATACTTAGAAAAAAGATAGGTCTTCAACTGTGACTTAAAACACCCAAGAGAGTTAGCTGACCTGACTCCCAGGGGGAGACTATTCCACAGCCTGGGACCCAGGAACACACAGTCCCCTCGTGTTGTCAGTCTAGAACGAGGTACAACTAGCAGGCCATGCTCAGAGGACCTGAGGGGCCTAGCAGGGGTATAAGGCATTAGTAGTTCACCAATATACTCTGGAGCAAGACCATTCAAAGCCTTATAGGTGAGGAGGAGGATCTTGAATTGAATCCTAAATTTAATCGGAAGCCAGTGTAGTGACATAAGAACCGGGGTGATGTGAGAGCGATATGAGGTCTTAGTGAGTAATCTTGCTGCAGAGTTTTGGACTAACTGTAACCGGGTAACAGCGTCTTGGCTTAGGCAGGAATAAAGAGCATTACAGTAATCTAAGCGGGAGGACACAAAAGCATGGATAACCATTTCCAACTGTTGGAAGGACAGCAGTGGGCGTATTTTTGCAATATTCCTCAGGTGGAAGTAGCAGGACTGAATAACTGACTTAAAGTGTTTATCGAATTTCAGCTGGTAGTCAAAAATGACGCCTAGGTTTTTGGAAAAAGATTTTCTATTCGTAGCCAATGGACTGAGTTGTTGGAGGATATTAGTAGAGACCTGATCTGGGGCGAAAACCAGAACTTCAGTTTTACTGTGATTTAATTGAAGAAAATTTTGAGACATCCGGTTACTAATCTCGGCCAGACAGAGTAGTTAAGTTTGAGAGGTCACCGGGCCTAACGGATATGTAGAGTTGTGTATCATCAGCGTAGCAATGATAAAACACACAGCCAAATTGACGGATCAGGTGCCCTAAGGGGAGCATATATAATTAAAATAAAATGGGTCCAAGAATTGACCCCTGAGGCACCCCACAAGTGAGAGGAGCACAGGTGGATGCCTTGTCATTAGCTGATACAAAAAAACTTCCGGTTGGATAAATAAGAGGAAAACCAGTTTAGTGCTACACCAGATATCCCAACCTCAGGTTACTCCTTGCTGCCCTGGAAAACAAAGAAAGAATGGAGGAATTTCCTGTTAACTCAACCACAATAACTTTAACTGTATTATATATTACTATAACTGTAATCCTCAAGTTCCTTGTTTTATTGATTTTGTCTCCCTCTTTGGTGCTAAAGCGCTCATTGCTGTGGTGTTTCCGCACTGCACAAATGTCTGTGATTTTGGTGGTTAAATTAAATTCCATTGAGCATTAGCTTTCTGAAACCTGCAGATATTCTGAGTTAATAATGATACCAGAGGAACAAAAATGTAACATGTGCGTGTCCCCTCCTCCTCCTGCAGGTGAACATCATCCCAGTGATCGCCAAGGCCGACACCATCAGTAAGAGCGAGCTGCACAAGTTCAAGATCAAGATCATGAGTGAGCTGGTCAGCAACGGCGTCCAGATCTACCAGTTCCCCCTGGACGACGAGACCGTGGCCAAGGTCAACACCACCATGAACGTAAGAGGACCACACACACACACACACACACACACACACACACACACACCACCATGAACCAAAGTGGGACATATAGTGTCTTTCTAATGTGTCTAATTTGTCTGTTATGCCTAAAAAAAAAAGTTTCATTTTCAATTAAGTGGCATTGTGATTTGCGTGCTATATGTTTTAGCATGTATTCATTCAAAGTTGTAATTGTTTTTCTAGGGTCACTTGCCATTTGCTGTAGTAGGCAGCACCGAGGAAGTGTCTGTGGGCAACAAGATGGTGAAGGCTCGCCAGTATCCCTGGGGCGTAGTGCAAGGTAGGACACCTCACTGTGTGTGTGTGTGTGTGTGTGGGTGAGATGGAGGTATTGTGTTTTATTGTGGTTGTGTTTTGACACATCTTTTTATATGCACAATGTGTGTGTAGTGAAAGAGTCAGTGTTTCTTTGCCAATGTGCTTGTATTGCAACAGATCTCACTGTTGATAGTAGGGTTACACCGATCTTTCAGTTTGCCGATGCCTTTTAATAAAAATCAGATATCGGCAGTGTCAGTGTCGTCCACCTCTGATATGATAGAGGTTCCTCCCTTCAGCTGGGTGGATAACCATATGATATGTCCATGGTGTGTGTGTGTGTCAGTGGAGAACGAGAACCACTGCGACTTCGTGAAGCTGAGGGAGATGCTGATCTGTGTGAACATGGAGGATCTGAGAGAGCAGACACACACTCGCCACTATGAACTCTACAGACGCTGCAAACTGGAGGAGATGGGCTTCAAAGACACGGACCCAGAGTGCAAACCTGTCAGGTTAGCCTTTAACTGACACACACACACACACACACACAAACACACACTGTGAAAAATGACAAGAGACGACAGACCTGTGTGTGTGTGTGTGTGTGTGTGCGCAGCCTGCAGCAGACATATGAAGCCAAGCGTCAGGAGTTCCTGGTGGAGCTGCAGAGGAGGGAGGAGGAGATGAGGCAGATGTTCGTCCAGAGAGTCAAGGAGAAAGAGGCTGAGCTGAAGGATGCTGAGAGAGAGGTACATGGATACACACACACACACACACACAGACACACACACCCCTCCCTCCCTATAGAGCTGGAATTTCCTGTGGTACCGTGGTTCTGGAGGAGTTTTTCCCATTTTAGCTGAACACCCATCTTAATTGTGTTGGTGATTATTACCTAACAGTATCAAGCAGGCTAATGGTGCTTTCACACCAAGCATGTTTGGAGTGATTTATGTGAACTGTGCAGCGTTTAGTCCTGTAGTTCTTTTCCACTATGGTTCTGACAAAAGAAAATGAAATATAAGTGTGATTGCACTGTAAGAGTCCTGTACTGGGAACGGAAATATTTGACAGTCTCGAACCGTTGACTTTTTTTCCACATTTTTCTTTAATTTCAAAATGCAAATGCACTTAGTTCAGCCATTTGTCTTGTCTTGTACACTCGAGGACTGATAAAATGAGTGGAACCACACCACAATATTTCTTGGACTCCAGGATTACCATTTCACCTCTGTAGACTTTCTTCCAATGTCAGACTTTTATCTGTTGAGCAGTCAGCCAAGAAACGCAGCCACACAAAATATATTCTATTGATTTTGTGTACTTGGTATAAAACATTCAAACTGCAAATTAGACTACAGAGTGTATTCCAATACATGTTGGCATGCTTGACATTTTCAGTAAGCTTTGGTCAGCAGTTTCAATTAATTTCCCTGACCAACCTGGTGATGGTTCACCTCCTCTGCTAAATACTCATCAGTCTCACCAGCAGCCTCCAGCGTGTATCTTGTCCATATATCACTTATTACTCATTTCAAAAGTGTTTTTTTTTTACTTTCTTATTATTCCCCGGGAGCAGCAGTTCATTACACTACTCATATTGCTTTTTTGATTCAGTTCCAAAATTGGCCATTGCATCCTCTCTTCTCTTCTAAAAGCAGGATGCCAGTATCCTCTCCTGTGAATGATCAGGAAACCAAAACAGCGTTGGTGTCCAATGTTCTTTTACTGGATGAAATGAAAGTAGTGGGAACACTTCTACCCAGAGAAAGTCAACTTTACCACCATTTCTCATCTAATCTGGGTTTAGTGTGAGAGAACCACAACTCATTATGAGGGAAAATGTATCAAGGATGATTCGTTTTTGGTAATTCAGCTATCATTTGCTACTTAAAGTGTCTGATCTTTTTAATTGGTAACTGCAATATTACCAAAATTGAAATAGTAATTCGTTCCAGTACTTGTCACTGGGAAGAATAATGCCATTCCTGTAAGCCATCCCCGGTCTCGTCCATCTGTCCCTCAGCTGCAGAGCCGTTTTGAGCAGCTGAAGCGGCTCCATGCGGACGAGAAGGCGGCTCTGGAGGAGAAGAGGAGGCTGCTGGAGGAAGACCAGAGCTCCTTCAGCAAGAGACGAGCCGCCGCCCAGCTGCTGCAGGCCCAGAGCCTCACCGCCAACGGCAAGAAGGACAAGGACCGCAAGAAGTAAGGGACCCACCAATAGAGTTTGGTATGGGTCTTTGAAAGCCAATACAAATATTGCAAATATTCAGGATCTCCAAATGTAACCATTCTCATGCCAAAAAAATCCAGAAAATTACAAGGATGCAGTGTTTCCCTAAGGATTTTATAGTTGGAAAAGGCCCTGAAATAGCATCTGGAAACCCAGGATAATAATAGTAACATTCATGCATACTTGATCAGTTACATGGGAAATATGTAATCAATCAAACTGCATCACATCAGAGGTGGATAACACTGACTGGACCAGAACCGATCTCTAATGGGAAGCTAAATATCGGCCCCATATATCAGCACAGTAACACAGCACTAAGCCAGGAATATACTGGAGCTTTTACATTCCTCACTGTAAATCTGTCCTTCTCATTCCCTCTCTCTCTCAGTTCTGGCTTCATGTGAAGACCTTGTGATCCGAAACACCTCCAGTATGACCAGTATGACCAGTGGCATTCAGCCTGATCACATCCTGCTCTCCCCTCCTTGGCCAGTCTCCAAACACTAACCAGGAAGAACCCACACAAACCAGCAGTATGTGTGTGTGTGCGCGTGTGTATGAATGCGTGTGTGTGTGTTCGTGCCAAAGTTGAGCTACTCTACGGTTTTGCTTTATGGTGTCTCAAACACCAAGAATCGTGTCCACTATACCTTGGTGTTTTTTTTTTTTTAATCTTTTTGTGGGATTTATACCTCTTTTTACTGTCATCATTTTATATTTATCCTTTCATTTTTATATGAAACTTTTTTTTCCCATATACCTCCATTTATTTTTGCCGAGACTGAAGGGCACCTCGGCGAATCGATCCTCACAAAGCCTCCTTAACACCTCACTAGATCCTGTACGTACGTGACAGTTGCTTTTCTATAAAGTAAAGGACATCTTCACTAATTTTTTCTATCACTACCATATTATAAGATAAGGGTACTCTAAGGTGTTATGACTAGTAGGAATTGCATCACTAATAGAACTTATATCCTCCAACACATCTTTCTGGCACTTTTTTTGTAATGTTATGGTCATTTTGTACTATGAGACAGAAAAATTCTGACTTATTACACCTTTAACACCTATGCAGTTCAATAACAATTGTACATTTTTCTGGGAAGGTGAGGCTGAGGGTTGATTCTGGATTGGGTACATTTTATATAAATATATATATATATATATATAATGTATTTTACCTCCTCCTGTAGTTTTCTTACTGCCACAAAATAAGTTCAAAATGCATTCCTTCTGAAAAGAGCCGGCGAACGGAAAGAAAATGATGTCGGGTCAGCGTTTGAGGAAAGAGGGAAGGGAGGGAGGGAGGAAGGATGCATTTATGACTGCGTTTTATATTCACTCGTCGTCCTCTGTTCCCTCTGGAGTCATGATGGGATAAGGTGGGTGTCGGCGTTACAGCAATACGACCGTCTCGGCCTCTTTCAAGGCCCTGACAGGCTTTCACGCCTCCTAGCTTTTAGCAGCCCGGACAGAGTAAGCTGTAACACCGTGCGGCTGGTTTCCAGCAAAGTGTGACTTTAACCGACATGTACTCACAGACGCCACCAGTTTACATTTACACTAGTGCTTAAAATGTGCGAGTGCCTTATCCGTGTGAAGCTTGCCTACCAACACACTATCCATTTGCTTGTACACCCAGGGAAACACACCGATGCCTGATTGAATACTTATCTATGACACTTTTTTAATCCACTTGTATTTAAGGAATAAACAGTGTTATCTGGGAGCTTGTTTTCCTAATATCTAAATAAATCTTTGTATTTTTGTCAGGATAAATTCTGCCTATCTCTTTCTTATCTCATGACTGTTTTTCTTCTCCATTGAGTTGTAGAAAACTGAGCAGAAACCTTTGCAGGGTTAGACATAGGAACAGAATCTAAAAATCTGATATTTTCATTATTGGTATATGTTGTGACTGCCAGCTTCCCTTTCTCCATCTCGAAAATCTGAGAAAGGTAAAGCCTTCCATGGTGTGAAAAGGGAATGAGGGATATGAGGAATGTAGGGAAGACTTTGAACCTCCAGTCCAAGAGGTTCAGGTCCAGTTTATATTTTATATAATGTAGGTTTAGCATAGCAGTGAACTGAATTACAACCATGTGAGGTCTGGTAAATTTCAGATTCTGTACATCTCCATTGGTTCTTTGGGTTGTAGTGTTATCCTTCCAACACTAGAGGACACTAAATTGAAAAGTTGTATATCAAACATGACTGGAATTCCAGTTACAAGGTATCTGCATGTTTCAGAAACCCAAAGACTTTTTAAGACCTTTTTAATAGCAGCTGGAGTTGAATTTCAGACTAAATTACAGCCAAAATAAAGAAACAAAGCTGAACAAAGCAGCCTTTTTCTGATTCAAAACAACTAATTCAAGTTGTGAAACTATAAATGGGCAGAATAAGAAAAAAGACAACAGGAAAATAATTAAGGGACATGAAGTCCAATTGTGTTTAGTAAAGCAGATGCAATACATATTGCACTACTAACCCTGTTCTGTATTAATCTAAGAGTGAACATGCAGTGCAAAGGAACCTGTCATTAGCCTACATGGTGAAGAAATAACTGGATTTAATACATTTTAATACTATTTAAGCCCTTAAATTTAGATAATTAAATATTTAACCAGACTTTTTAAGGATCCCTGACTTAATTCCCATCTACCACTGTGATTCATACTGAATCTCAGGTCTCACATGGAGAAGTCTGTATTCATTTCTTGCAGGGCAAAGACTGCTAAACCTCCCACTTTGTCAAGAAATGCTTTCCCCTTGATTTTAGAGAAAAGTTCTGCAGAAAGCAAAAGCTGAACACCGTCCACTGCCCACCACTTGCTAAATCTGAACCCCCTGTATCGCCTATAGAGGCCTTTGTTCCCTGCAGTGTCTCACCCTCCGGCTCCGCTGCCCTTCATCTGACTGTGAGAGAGCTGGCAGACAGACCGGGAGACAGACAGACGGGTTTGGCGTAGAGCCGAGGAATGCTGATCGATTCCCCGCAGCGGCCGGTGGCACCTATAGGCCTAACTGTTAGGAAGAGAAGAGCCGTTTTACCAGGGCAAAGCGTGGAGGAAGAGTGTATGTGTGTGTGTGTGTGTGCACATACACCTACAGCTTCTCTCTGGGTGGTATAGCATCTTGGTGGGAAGTGATTTCGCCCAGTTTTCCCGCCAGAGTCGAGCGCTATCTCCGCACTGCAGAATCGGGGGAAATCTAAATGTGCTGTTTGCCCGCGCCTTCCATATAGAGGTTCGAGTTTGTGCATTGATGTCAAGTTTTTTTCTGTGTACACTTACATCCAAGATAGCTGTCATCCCCCCCTTGCGCTTGCACACACACACCCACACACACACACACACATATCCTTGTCACCTTTCGCTAGTCACTCTAAATGCAAATGGAGGTGATTATTGGAGACAGGCCCGGCTGCCGGAGAGATGAGGTTGTCATTTAGGGGGGGAGCGCCGGCGACGCTCTGAAATTACCAATTACACACCTAGTGTTAGCATGAAAACACAAGGAAGAGCGGGAGAAAAGGGGGAAGGAAAGAGGGAGGGGAAGAAGAAAGGGGGCATGGGAAGGAGGAGAGGAGAAGATGGAAGGAGGGAGTGAGGAGAAGAGAGAGGGAGAGAGTGTCAGCATTATTCCAAGACATCCTTTAATACCTTTCTAGCATGTCTGCCATTGATAAGTACAGTAACACACTCTAGCAGGCAGTTTTAGTTGAAGTGCTGCTCAAAAGGCATTAAGGCAAAAAGACACCGTCCTTAAAACAAAGGCATTTATTGCGAAAAATGCACTTGACATGAAAAAACCAATCAAATCAACCACGGGTCATCAGTACAAGACGATGTATCATGATCACATGGTAGAGAGCGCCGCGGCGCCGCCAGCGCAGAGCATGACTTCAAATGGCACAAAAGGCCTATAAATATTCTGCACAATATATAATTATATATATATATATCTATACTTTTTTTTAGTTTTTCACTTCTGCTGCTGCTGCTGTACCATTTAAACCGACCCGACTCAGTCCCGGCGAGGCGTGAGCCGCGCCGAATGTTTGTTTTTTTCTCATAAAGTTTTCTTTTTCATCGTAAAGAGCTACATACAGAGGTCTGCCCCCTCCCCTCCCCTCCCCCCCAACACACACACACGCACAGGCCCACACTCACACACACGAGTATCCATAGGAACAAATATGGCCGACATCTAATCCAAGATGGCAGGGTGAGCGTTCTGGCTTCCTGGAAGGACAAAACAAAACAAAAAAACAAAAAAAGGCAGGAGTGGACGGTGATGTCATGTCGAATCAAAAACAGGGCGTCCCGCCAATGTGCAATGGCAATGGTTTTATGCTGCGTTCCGGTCCTACAGGAAAAACAGTTAGCGTGCTCAAAATTGATTGAAGTTTTCTGTAGACTTTGGTTGATCCTGATCAGGTTTTTACTGCTAAACACGTGTCTGAGAAATCTGGGTTCATGACCAAACCCACGAGTTCCCAGGTAGTGTATAATATACAACCTGAAAACTCATATCTACCGTTTGTCCCATAGAACATGAATGCAGCGTTAGCCAGGTTATTGAAAATTCTCCCTTCTCGCTTATGATTCGACATCAATTCCGAACCGCTCCCTTTTGCCCTTGGAGCTTCGGACCGGATCTCAAAAACCTTCTAAGGAGGAGGAGAGAAGGATGGGAAGCCGATGGCACGTTAAGCAAAACACAACTGGTATGAAAATGCTCGTCAAACAGGTGGGTCAAGTCATTTGATGCAAAGTGACCGCTGTGCTCCTGATGTTTGACTCTTGTAAACTCGACCCGTCCTTCTGAACTCCTCTCAGAAAGAAAAGACTCTCGAGATCCTCGGTCTCCGACACGGACGAGGACTTGTGCTTTTTGTTTCTTGGCTCCGTAGACGCGAAGAGTCCTTCGTACGCCCAGGGTACAGACGGGACGAGGAATCCGCGCTGCTCTGGGATCTGCTGGTTTTTTTTGGGGCGACAAACAAGTCAGTCAAGTCGACGCGGCGGAGCTGAGTCACAACCGCGAAACCGGCTGGCTCATCGTGAGGAAGAGGAGGGCTGAGGTGAGAGGCAGATGGGTCTGCCTTATGTGAATGCTCAAGGTAGAGTGTGTGTGTGTGTGTGTGTTAGCGTCAGTCTGCTCTAAGGTTCGACTGATATCGGCTTTCGAAGGCCTTTACCGATATTTTTGGATTGAAGCTGTCGATAACCGATACTTTGTGCCGATATTTGATATATCTAAATTTGATTAGATTCCAAAAAATTACAAGTATTCAGTGTTTCCACCAGAATTCTCTTCTTGTCGGGGTGGAAAAGCCTCTGAAACTGCTTTTAGAGCATCATGGGAGACTAAAACTCTCAGATGACCCAGATGACACTCACTGGCTGATATCTGATTTTTAATAAAAGACCTATATCGGCCCATTATATCGGTCTAACCGTAGCATGCACTCATATCCGTCCTTGTTCATTTGTGTATGAGTGTGTTGGAGTAATCTATGCGTGTTTGCAGAAGGGTGTGTGTGTGTTACAGTGTATGCTTTACTTCCTGTGTGTGTGTGTTGTGGCCCTAGTCCTCATGGGAAAAACATCCTAATCTCGATCTTAATTGCGCAGTGTGTTTTTGGTTTTCGTCTGTCGCTCCAGATGCACAGGATTACCCATACTGCACTGCCAGCCGCCAACAGATGATAGCGGACCACGCCGTTTTCCATAATGACTGTGTTTGTGCTTGTGTGTGTGTGTGTGTGTGTGTTTTCACTTCATAAAGTGTCTCTCTCTCTCATGCAGCTTTGTTGACTGGTCTTCACAGTTTTGAGAGATCAGGGTCAAGGTATCGGTTGCCAGTTAAATATTCTAACTCCGTATCGAAAACGGAAAAATGGTCAAATTCATTGCACAAGTTCAGCCATCTGAGAGGAGGAAGAAACATTAAATTGCGGTAACTCATACTCTGTGCAATGAATTATGGGAGAGTTGTGGGGGGGTAGGCGGGACGGTGGGTTGCACTGACCAATGAGAAGCAAGTCAAGCCCTCGCTTTGATTTCTTCCATGCCAATCAGATGAAAAATGCCCCCGAATATTCCAGTTTTCATTCATTCAAACAAAAAAAACTATAATTAGAAAATGCATAAAACAAGTCTAAAAATCTCCATTTTGCATTTATCTGGGGGGCGGTAACAAATCGAGATTTTAGGATATTGCGGTCAATTTTCTATTTTCAATTTTGACTTAGAATAAAAAAAAAAAGAGCTCCTTATTTCCGTCATGTTGCTAAACCGTGACAATTTTATCCGACTTTTGATAGGGAAAAATGCCGGTAAGTGAAAGGGAGTGAGAGAGGGCACGAGGCAGGGAATTGCTTTCTGGAATAAATTGCGTTTTCCAGTTGCCAGTTCTCTGATTTAGCGGTCTATACGATCCTTCCTATCTTGTACTTGTGCTCTCCGGTGTGCAGAAGTTGGTGAGAGGAGAAACTCAGTGGAAAGCTCGCTGGACGGTCTCACAGAGGCGCGTTTATGCTGCGTTCACATCATATGGGTCCACATCAATCATCATCAGCTAACAAGTAGTATTTACCACCTGGAAGTTCGTATTTACCGTCTTTCCCGTATGACATGAAAGCAGCGTCGCATAGCTGTGCTTAACCAATGAGACTCCAGTGTGCTCAGCCAATGGCAGACTCTCACCTGGTTGCGATTAGCCAATAAGACGCTTGTGTGCTTAGCCAATGAATGAGCCTCCACCTGGGCGCACTTGGCCTATAGTAGTTGTTTGTGCTTTTGTTCTGGCTTGTGCTTCCACAACAGGAGGTGAGGAAATCCTACCAGCGCCTTAGAGTCACCTTCTTTAGCTGGTAATAAACGTCTGCTGATCTCACACTCTCTGACACACACACACACACACACACACACACACACACACGGTGAGCGAGTCAAGCACTGAGCTTTGCTGTGCTTCCATCTCCAGCTTGGCAGAAACAAGAGAGAAAGGTGAAGATGGTTTGCGGCTGGTTGTGAACTCGACCAGCCTCGACCCACATTCAGGACGTAAGAATTCACAAAGCAGAGCAGACGCACACCGAAGCCGTACAAAAATACTTAAGGGTCGACAAGATCAGAGGAAGAGGTGTTGTCAAAGGTTGGCAGTTGTACGATGAAAAGTTTCTCCGTCCCCGCCTCCCGACTCTTAAGCGTTTCCCCCCTCGACCATACATTCTTCCACTGCCGACATGCATGGAAAAGCATAGCGACCGCACGCGATTTCCAAACAGTCGTGTCGCTGCTGTCGGACGAAAACCTCGACCAGTATCTCCAAAAACAAACAAACAAAAAAAAAAAAAAACGCAAGGAATTAAGCAAAGACTTCTTATTTTCCAACTGTAGGCTGTGAGTTTGTTTGAGGTGACAGAATGGTTTTCCAATAGGTTTCCTGGGTCTTACTCACTTATAAAAGACGTGTCATTAGCTGGGTTTCACATTTTATATTCTGCAACATTTCAAAAGTTCGCTTAAAATTCCCTCGACAGTTGGATGGAAACATAGCTACTTTCAACACATCATCATATCATGGCTTTTTTGGGACAACACGCATATGTGTCACATTTCAACATGCAACATAATTTCGTTAAACCTTGTATCTCCAAAAAGTAAACTTTTCAGCAACTAAGAAAAACAGCCTAGTTTTCAGCTTGACCACCATGCAACTTTGAGTTTATCCAAATGGGTTCTGAAAAGCTTTCATAAGAACCTAGGCTTGTAGAATTCCCGCAACTCATGGAGGAACATGTAATCCTTCAACTTCAGTAAAAAAAAATGAAAACCAACAAGATTGAAGTTACAAGGTTTTCATATGCCAGCAGCAACATGTTAATAACAAACCATACTGATACTAAATGCATTGTTATCAACATATTTTGAGTTGAAATGTAACGCAAACGCGTGTTGTCACAAACTAGACATGTAGATGTGTTAAAAACGACATCTTTCTGGAGAGTGCAGGCTCATGAAATGTACTCGACACTTAACGGACCCTGTAAACTTTCACTTGAAACGAAGACAGCACCCGAATTGAAGTTTTGAGGTTTCATGCGAAAGCAGCGCTGTGCTTTTTGTGCCAGTGTTTGCTGGTGGATGACGCCGGGGAGGAGAACTGGGAGGCAGGGTTCGTCTTTCTGTGCTCTTGGAGTTCGTGTGCCTTCAGTTAGTCGATGACGTCAACGTCAACGGTCTGGACGATGAGTCCGATGAAGGCCCCCCCCCCCCCCCCCCCCCCCTCTTTATTCCATAGCTGTCCTGGGAGGCGCACGACGGGAAAAGCCGCCCTGCTCCCTGTGTGGCTGGGCTGGTTGAAGCCAGGGCTAGCTTTCGTGTGTGTGAGTGTGTGTTTGTGTGTGAGTGCATTAGTTAGACCGAAATGGGTTTTTGAAGGCCATTACCCATATTGATATTTTTCAATTGAAACTGCCAATTTTTGTGCCAATATTCAAAATCTTTCAATATGACCATTTTCATGCCAAGAAATGTGTTCAGTGTTTCATCCAGTTTTATTCTTGGCAGATTTGGGGAAAAGCTTCTGAAACAGCATTCAGACCATCATGGGACACTAAAACTCTCCATTGAAAGCCAGACTAATGAAATTATTTTAGGTGGGTTAGCAGCTCCTTAAGGCAGAGTGAGGCAGGTCGATTTAATAAAAGCACAGTTTTGGCAAACCAATATCAGTCTAACCCTAGTGTGTATGTAAGTAAGAAAGTGGTAGTTTATCTGTGTGTGTGTGTGTGTGTGAATCAGAAAGAGAGCGCGTGTCCATTCGTCCGCTTTCTCCAGTTCAGAAGCTCTCGACGAAGCTGCCGGGGAAGAGGCCGGTGCGGCCCGTCCTCTGCAGGGTGCCTTTGTACCAGCCGTCCTCCCGCTTCTTGTGGACGAACACCACGTCGCCCTCCCTCAGCTCGATCTCCGCCTCGCTCTGGGGGGGGTAGGGCACCACCACGCGGTACCTGCCGCAGACAGAGGGAGTTAGAAGATACACAACACTGTGGGAGGTGTGGGAACTGCCAGTCCCACCTGACCACCTGAAAGAATCTCATTACTGCAGGTTTCAATGGAGAGCCTTAGGGCGTTTTCCCACCTTGCTGGTTTAGTGTAGTTATTTCAAACCTGGGCTTGGAGTCCCTCAACCTGCCTTCTCTACTTCTACTTTGTGTTTTCCTACATTTCCCAGAATGCCTTTTGACAACCCCCAAAGAAGGGTGTGAACTTGCTGCTTTCATGTCTTGTAGCTGCATTGCATTCTGGTCTATTGAGGCTACTGTCAGTGGAGAAATTGGCATCTCTGCCTCTTCTACGATGGATTTCTCCCTGTATGATTGTTGAACGTCTCTTGGTGCAAAATGGCGGCTCTAGAAAGAAGCCTTCGCTCTTTGATTCTGAGGGACTGACACCAAAACCTGACGTTTACCATTGATGTTGTAGATAGTGGAAACATTTTCTGCTCCATTGTAGCTGCTGGAAATATATCAATGTGACGTCAAGTTGTCTAAGTTTGACCAGTTATCCATGAGAATAAAAACAAAACAACATAATGGGACCAAGAGTTTTGGGGTGGATTTTTCCTTTAAACACACTGTGAATTATGGTTTAAGGGTAAGATTTATTCCAGAAGAAAGCCCTTTCCCGCACCAAATTCTGAGCAATTAAGGAAGTGACTGCTTCCACATGGCTTTTGATAAATCACTGGTTTACTTGAAATTGTGCAGAGTGAAAGATAACTGAAGCAATGTGTAAATGCAGCAAAGGCACAAATCATCCTCTTATTCAAACCAGGTTTGAAAACAACACACAACAACTAGGTTTAGAAGACGTCTTTCGTGTCGTGTGGTCTACATGCTGGTTCACAGAATTTGGATAGTATTGGTTTCAATGGAGAGTTTTAGTGTCCCATAGTCTAAAGGCTGTTTCAAGGAATTTAGTTAGTACTGATTTCAGTGGAGAGTTTTAGTTTCTCATGGCTTACAATACTCTTCCATGTTTGGCAAGTCATTCAAAAGCCAGTAAGGGCATATTGGATGTTGTGGTAACCATTGAGTGTGATTTTGTGTGTGTGTGTGTGTGTCAGTGTGTGTGTGTGTGTGTTAGTGAGTCACTGTCCCTCAGGTTATGACATTTACCAACATATTGGGCACCAAGACCCCCCCCCCCCCTCCCCCCCCCCCCTCTCTATGCCTCTCGCTCTAAGAGGGAGCAGTGTAGGTGGTTTGTTGTGATAACCAGTGCTCCCAGTACACCAGCCTCCTGCCAGCAGTGATATATGCTGCCATTCAGCGTTCCGTCCCTCAATGGGAGCACCCCAGCCCCTCCTCCCCTCCCACACACACACACACTTATGCACCTAGACACATACACACATGCATATACACTTACGCACATGCACACATACATAGACACTGAAAAGCTCATGACACATAGTTGGAGTGTGTGTGTGTGTGTGTGTGTGTGTGTGTGTGTGTGTTTATTGATTTCCTCCATAGGACATGGATTGTGTGTGTGTGTGTGTAATTACAAGAGCAGACCATGGGCCCTTAAGCCCAGAGGGGTGTGTGTGTGTGTGTGTGTGTGTATCTCTAGGAGATAAAAGGCTGATCTATTGATCATTTCCGGCAGCATACAGGGAAGTTCCTGGTCAGCACTGAAGGACCTTCAGCTCACACTCACACACAGAGAGGACAGAGTGTACGAGTAGATTTATATCACAGATGCATATGCTGTGCTGCTTATCATTCAGTGTCTGTTTCTATATGTGTGTGTGTGTGTGTGTGTGTTTGTGTGCGTGTGCCCACCTCTCTCTGGACAGGGGTTTGGGTTCGGGCCGGAGTGCCATCAGAGCGTTGCCGGGCCGCGTTGCCGGGGGCGACAGGGGGAAGTTGGTATCCAGGGAGCCGGACTTCCTGTGCAGCGGCTCCAGCCCCATGGCCCCCGCCATCTCGCTCTCGATCGGACAGGAGCCGGCCCGCCCCTGCGACGCCATCGGACAGGAGCCCGAGCGGGCGTGGTGGTGGTGGTGGTGGTGGTGGGGGTGGTGGGTGGCGTCGGTCGCCACGCCGCCCGGGCCGGCCAATGAGGGGTCGTGGGTGGGCGGGGAGGAGGGGGGCGAGCGGGGCTTCTTCTTGGCCGCCGCCCCCGACAGCAGCTTCAACAAACCGCCGGCTTTCCTCTCCTTCTGAGGATGGAGGGATGGGGGGGGGGGGGGCGGGGGGGGAGTGAGAGAGATGGAGAGAGAAGATGAAGGGAGAGGGAGGAAGAAATTGAGACAGAGAGAGAAAGTAAGGGAGGGGTGGAGGGGGAGAAAGGATAGGAGGAAGGAGAGAGAACATGGATATAGGCAGAAAGAAGGATGGAGAGAGAGAAAATGCAACGATAGAGGGGGAGGGTTGAGGTGGGAAGAAGAAGAGAGAGGTTTAGAGAGACAGAGGGAGAGAGAGAGAGAGAGAGGAAGGGATAGGTGGAGAAAGAGAAGATGGAGGGAGGGAAGATGAAAGTGTGGAGGGAGATAGAGGGAAGAGTGGAGAGAGAGGAAGGATGGAGAGGGAGAAAGGGCGGATACGTGGAGGAAGAGAAAGGGAGGGAAGGAGAAAAAGAGAGATGGAGGGATAGAGGGAGAGAAAGAGAGGGATTGAAGGAGGGGGAGATAAAGTGAATAATCACTCTCGTTCTTCTTTCATCTGCAGGCTTAAAGGCTTAATCTGCCTCCTGTGACTCCTCCTGTGTGTGTGTGTGTGTGTGTGTGTGTGTGAGTGTGAGAGAGAGAGAGAGAGAGAGAGAGATAGAGGAGTGTGTGAAGCTGCTGCTGAAGCCCCAAAACGAGCCACCAGATGGCAGCATACACCTAGAATTGAATTTGATGTCTTACCTATATGTTAATATTTTACATTACAGTCATTTAGCAGACAGGTTACACTAGGCTACACTACTGGTGTTTTCCACCTCTGTCGATATCCCATCTATCTGTACGTGTGTGTGTATGTATGTAACTACATAAATGTGTGTGTCTTCTGCATGTGTGTGTGTGTGTGTGTGTGTCTGCAGAAGGTTGCGGGTTGAGTCAGAGCCAATTATCAGTGCATAATCAGCATGACGCCGAGGGGTGTCTGGCTGACAGCATGGCATTACCCTCCTTCCATATATATGAAGACAAACACACACACACACACACACATTTATGTAGCTACATACCACACACGTACAGATAGATGGGATAGTGATAGTGACGGAGCTGGAAAACACCACAGCGCATATATAATAGGGAGCAAAGATCAAGCGAAAATCTTCAGAAATCTATTTGGAATCTTCAAAACACATCAGGGGAACATTCAGAACCAATGTTCCCTCTGAGCTGATAGTGTCGTGACCTATATCTAATAATTTATCACATTGACTATATAATAATATCTTGCCAGTCATCAGTCATTGCTCCACTTTGTCCCCAGTAATTAAGTCTTTTAGTAGTAGCCAGTTTTGGAAGCTTTGGTGGCAAATGATATTAGATGCAGGGACTTCGCCATCACTTGGGGTTTAGAGCAAAAGCCCTTGAGAAGGTCAAAAGCCAAAGCGTGGAATGGAGCCAAAGCCATCTACAGGGTGTCTGAAACGTGTGGAATCATATGGATAAAAGTAACGGCGTATTCTTGTTCTTGTTGCACTTGTTTTCCTCGCTCACACTAGTTGTCAGGAGGGCTGAGTGATCTAAGAGGAAGGGAGTCTCTGAATGGAGGTGGAGTCCCACGTCTGACAAGCCAGGGTGTCTGCGAGTTTCATCGACTTTTTAACCTTTTTTAATGGCAGAATGAAATCTAACAAAAAAAAAAACTGTATAGCTATCAGAATACAGTCGGTTTTTAAGACCTCTAAAACGGAATATAAGACTTAGAACACCATATTTACCTGTATTCAATACCTTTCAAGGCTATGACGTTAGATAACATAATTGAAGACATTTTAAGACTTTTTCGGGACCTGCAGAAACCCTGTAAGCAGTTTTGACAGTCGTTTAGTCGGCGGTTTCCCTGATTGCAGACTTTTCGGATACGGTCCAGGATCACCTCACAATGTCCGACATGATATGTGTCTGTAATGCTGGCCATGCTCCAGACAGTGTGACAGTGTGTTGAACAGAGATTATCCTAACTGTGTCTGCCAGACAGTTATCATAGCCGCTTCATCATTCCCTCTCCACTCTGTAACACTGACTGGCTCTGGACGGCATCATCGCCACCCTGGCTTCAAACCTGCTTTTACCGCTTTGGGGAGCTATTTGTATTTCTGACCGATTTCAGCACCTGTCAGCTGACGATAGCTGATAGGTTGTGCCCGAAATTCAATACCTTATATATAAATTTGTCCATTTTCATGCCCAAAGACTGACAACGACTCTGTTTAATCCAGAATTGTGTTCTTGTCAGGGTGGAAAAGCCCCTGAAACAGCATTCAGACCATCATGGGACACTAAAACTCTCCATTGAAAGCCATATGAATGATATTCTTAGCAGCTCCTTAAGGCAGTGAGGCAGGTTTCACTGCAGGTTTTACAGACTGAAGCTGTGGAGTAAAACCCTCCCACACTAAACCGGAATGATTTCTCTGGTCAGACATCTGAAATTAAAATAACAACCTCCATCATATCAGCGGTCGATGACACTGACTGGCCGATATCCCATTTTTAAAAAAAGCTTACATCAGCAAAACAATATATTGGTCTAACCCTATGCTAAATTGCCTAACTACCTGGTTCTGACTTCAGTATATGAGGTATATTCCTAACGCTGGCCCCTAAAAAAAAATTGATTTCAGGCCAGTTGTGAGTGGGACGGTGTAAACAAGGCTGTTGCCTGCTGTTCCATAGTCAATGAGCTGTTTGTCAGCTAGCCATGTAGTTAGATTAGCTGTCCCAGTCAGTGGAGCCAACAGTGAAACAAATGGAGTTGAGACAGATGCTCGCTGGCTATGCCATCCTTCACTGTCACCGCAGCCTGATTTAACATCCACAGCTTTACGACCGCGGATCTCGAAGCATACAGGACGGGATTCGGCGTTTGTGCCAACTGTCTGGGTGAATGACACTTTCCAAAAGGTAGAAGAGGACTTTTGGCATATCGCGGATATAGACACACGCACACACACGCTCGCATACATACACTCCAGATTTCACACTCATACTACCGTGTGAAATCCGGATGACAAGACACCCACACGCGGAAGGCACCTTGAACTATTTGGCAGATTCAACCCTGAGAAATCTGTGTATTTGAAATGTGAGCAAATGCAGTTTCAGAGATGTTGCCAAGCTATTCAGCTGCCTCAGTGTTAACCGGGTCTGTGGTTGGAGCCATGCAGGTTCATTAAAATGCATAAGATGAAGTTTCTCTACAGGGAGTCTGAAAAGTCTAGAATCATAGGGATAAGTAACACAGTATATTTTTTTCTCGCTGCACTCAGTTTCCTTGCACACACTCGTCAGGATGACTGAGTGGTCTGAGACGCCAGGGTTTCTGGGCTCTGAATGGAGGCGTGGGTTCACATTCCTCTTCTGACATGCAGTTTTCATATTTGTTTAGTTGGTGATATGTAGGCCTATATGTTGTCCAAGTCTGTGGTTGGAGCCATGTAGGTTAATGAAAGGAAAACTCTTTTATGCTGTTCTGCATCATCAATCTGTGATGTTCATACCAGGAGTTATTTTGGGATGAAGTCTTGTAATTTACCTTTTTGTTGTACCCACTTTCCCTCAACCTGCCTCAACCACTTCTACTTCATTTAGTGATTTCCTACATTTCCCAGAATGCCTTTCAACAATCCTCAGAGAATGGGTGTGAGCTTGTTGCATTCAGCTGTGGGTTTTATGTGTAGTTGGAGAGAGTGATGGTTACAGCCTAGTAAGAGTAAGAGTAAGAGAGGTTTTCCAGTGGAGAAAAAGCGAGAGTCACGCCCCTTACTCAAAACACAACATGTCTTGTAGCTGCATTGCATTCTGGTCTATTGAGGCTACTGTTGGTGGAGAAGTTGGTAACTTTCCTCTTCTGTGATGGATTTCTCCCTGGATGATTGTTGAACCTCGGTACAAAATGGCGAAATAGAAAGAAACCTTTGCTCTTTGATTCTGAGGGACTAAAACCAAACCTGTGCTGACCATTGATGTTTTGTTTAGGTGAAAAAACAAAATTCTTGTAATCTCTCACCTTCTCTGCTTTGGGGGCGAGGACTCCTTGGGAGGGGCCGGGCGACGGCGGCTGCAGGGGATTGACCGGCTCCCCGTTGAGGAGCGCCGCCGAGGCGTTGGGAGGCGTGAGGCAGGAGAGAGGCGAGGAGAGGGGGAGGAGGGGCCGCGAGGCGGGGGAGGAGAGCGGCGAGGGCCCCAGGGCGGGGCCCGGGGACACCATGGAGAGAGGACGAGCCGACTGGCCGGGCGAGCGCGAGGGGGACGAGCTCTGAGGCCGCAGCGGAGAGACGGCCACCGTGGGGCGCTCCGGGCTACCAGCAGGGGGGCTGTGGACTGGTGGAGGACACACACATACATTTGTATTACTATACTTGTGAGGACCTTCCATTGACTACATTCATCCCTAAACTAACCTTCACCTTGCCAATCATGATATATCAAATTAGAAAGTCTGATGTTGGTAAAATATCTGTCCACCACAGCCTATCAGAAGTGTCATATCTGCTGTGTCTCCCATGTATAAGTCTCCATCATGGTTGGCCATTATTTGGTGCATTAGAATATTACCAAGTGCTAAGTAATCTAAGTAATCAATTCTTGAAAGACTGTTTCCATTGCTCTCATGGATATGACTCTTTTTCCCAGGTCAGGCAGTCAGTCAGTCAGGCAGTCAGTCAGGCAGTCAGTCAGTCAGGCAGTCAGTCAGGCAGTCAGGCAGTCAGTCAGTCAGGCAGGTAGTCAGTCAGGCAGTCAGTCAGTCAGTCAGGCAGTCAGTCAGTCAGTCAGTCAGTCAGGCAGTCAGTCAGTCAGTCAGGCAGTCAGTCAGTCAGTCAGTCAGTCAGGCAGTCAGTCAGTCAGGCAGTCAGGCAGTCAGTCAGTCAGTCAGGCAGTCAGTCAGTCAGTCAGGCAGTCAGTCAGTCAGTCAGTCAGTCAGGCAGTCAGTCAGTCAGGCAGTCAGTCAGGCAGTCAGTCAGTCAGGCAGTCAGTCAGGCAGTCAGTCAGTCAGGCAGTCAGTCAGGCAGTCAGTCAGGCAGTCAGTCAGTCAGGCAGTCAGGCAGTCAGTCAGGCAGTCAGTCAGTCAGTCAGGCAGTCAGTCAGGCAGTCAGTCAGTCAGGCAGTCAGTCAGGCAGTCAGGCAGGCAGTCAGGCAGTCAGTCAGGCAGTCAGTCAGTCAGTCAGGCAGTCCGGCAGGCAGTCAGGTAATGCTTAGTGAGATGATGCGCTTCGTCAGATGGCCTCTAGAGGGTGTTTTTGACTGTGAGATGCAGTGTTTCCCATACAGAGGCACAAAATCAAAAGTTGGTCACTGTAGAAATAGATCTAAATGAATCTCTAATGCGCCTGATGTCGCATCACATCATGTCTGTAATTTGGAGATGTACAGACAGCAGACCAGCAGCATTGAACTCAGTCCACAGAGTCTCCCGGTGTGAAAACAAAAGTGAAACTTAACATTCCACAGTCAGTAACGGGGATTTGCAGACAGTAACTCGTCTTCGCTGCCCTACAAACTTTAATGGTAGGTGACATCATCTTGTATTCTGCTATTTAAGTGACGTTAGTGTAATTAGGTAATTTAACCGTGTCGCAGTGCTTCAGTGCATAGAATTGAACACAGGATCTGTGCTTGTTTAACATCCAGGAAGCCTATTTATTCGCTTCAACCAGCTGATGGAAATGCACCTAATTTTCAAACGTTTGTGTAAAATTGGCTTGGCAGTTGGATGGAAACATAGATATTCTAATCTCAACCCTAAAGCCAGGTCCTAACCCTAAACCAGCTACGTATAGAGGTTAGGACCAGCACAAATGTCCTCACTTTGGAGGATGTTCCTCGCCTTTCTATCCTTGTGAGAACATTTGGTGCTCATGAGGACAAAAGTACACGGAAACACACATACGTGCACGCACACACACACACTCTGGGTTGCTAGCCACCTGCTCTGCTACACTGCACTACCAAGACAGCAATTTGCAGAGAGGCATGTTGGTCATGTGATAAAACAGCCAAACTCCCAGAACTATGCTCATACTTTACTTTGTAATGGAGACCAGATGTGAGTGCATGTGTGTGTGTATATGAGAGACAGAGGGAGCGAGAGTGGGAGAAAGGAGAGAGAGAAAGCCAGTGAGAAGGGAGGGAGGTGGAGAGAGAGAGGCATGAAGCTCTATCATTACGCCTCCATAAAACAAAAGCATGCTGATGTCATTCAGCTGTGTGTGTGTATGTGTGTATGTGTTCAGTTTTGTGCATGTACGTGGGAGTGCACATGTTTGTGTGTACAACTGTCTGTGTGTGTGTGTGTGTGTGTGTGTTATTCTTGGCAGTGCTTTCACAATGTGCACTCATAAGCCTCCCAAAAGAAACCTTAACGCAGCATCATGTTCTCAAAGGGAGGGGGAGACATACAGCGAGAGAGAGAGACATACAGAGAGAGAGAGAGAGAGAGAGAGATTATGGGTGAGGAAAAGAAAAGAAGTGTGTAAGGGAGAGATGCTAGACAGATGAATAGACTCTAAGTGGAGACAAGGCAGATACGATCTAAACCCTGGACAAACTGCACTGCACAGGTGTGTGTGTGTGTGCGTCTGAAAGTCTGTGCTTGCCTGAATGTGTGTGTGTGTGTGTGTGCGCGCGTGTGCGTGTTAGGCACAAACAGTACTTGCGTGTGTGTGAGGCGGTGTGCAAGAGCATAGCAATGTCTTTGCTTATAATACATATATATATATACAGTATATATATATATAATGTGTGTATGCCAGGTTGTATGTGTGCATTCCTTTGTGTGTGTGTGTGTGTGAGTGAGAGTGAGAGAGAGTGTGTGTGTGTGTGTGTGTATGCATGCTGTAATAACTGCCTCTGTGTGTATGAGGCAGTGTGCATGAGCATAGCAATGCGTCTCTTTGTGGCATATACATACATTTGTGTGTGTGTATGCCACTTTGTATGTATGCATCTTTGTCTTACTGTGTGTAGTCGTGTGTGTGTGTGTGTGTGTGTGTGTGTGTGTGTGTGCCTGCCTACCCAGCTGCATGGTGGTGCGTGCCTGGTTAACCGTTTGCTGGCCAGAGCGCAGGCAGTTCTTCAGCTGGGCGGCGGCGGTCTGCGGCGAGGAGGCGGGGTTGGCGGCGTTGACGGAGTTGACCAGCGGGGTGGGGGGGCGGGACGACGAGGGTCCTGGGGACCCTGGGGACGAGGGGGCGGAGATTTTACTCCCCACCTGGCTGCACCCACCTCCTCCTCCACCCACCGGACTGGACAGACAAGAGCCCCGACTAGCACCCACTGCAAATGGAGCCCTTCAATGGAGAGAGAGGGGAGAGATAATTGACTTGTTATTGTCTTTGTCATGCTGATAACACTTACTGAATTTTGCTTCATTGTTACTACTCGTATGTTAATTTCTATTGGTTTGGAGAGAGAGAGAGAGAGAGAGAGAGAGAGAGAGAGAGAGAGAGAGAGCATCCATTAAATGACATTGCCCACTACTACTACTACTATAGCCACTATCACTAGTGCCACTACTACTGCTACTCCTCCTAATAAGAATCATCATCATCATCATCACCATAATCATTATCATAATAATCATAAAAAACTGACGTTTCAAATTTGTGCTAGGTTACACTGCAGCAGCAGCACTATGCTGGCCGTCCCATCCTCCTGTCAAAGTGAGTGATTTCAGCACTATTATCTGGCCGGTGGATCAGCATTACATAGTGTCCTATTGTAGTGTGTATGGAGCTGCAGGCTGCTCTGATGACCGGCTGCTCATGTTACTGTCAGGCCAGAGTGCTGAATGGCAGAACAGTGAGCTGAACATTATTGACTCCGCGGTACTCACACTCTTATGGCTGCTCATCGACTTCCCATCACACACATACAGAGTTATCGCCTCCGTGTGTGTGTGTGTGTGTGTGTGTGTGTGTGTGTGTGTGTGGGGGGGGGGGTACGTGAGTTGGGACTGAAGGAAAGGATCTTTCCAGCCTACCTACAGAAATAGCAGCGTTATTCAGGGGTTCTTTGGTCATGGTTCTACATGGGACCATAATGACTCAAAGAACCCTCTGATTTGTTTAAATAAAAGAACAGCTAAATCTGAATAAAGAACTAATAACGTTATCTAAACTCAGTTCCCAGTGAAAAACCTCACAAACCTCATAAATGAGCGTTTGTTGAATTCTGTTGTGTTCAGAGACACAATCTGCTGTCCACAGCTGCGTTGCCCAAGAGCTCTACAGAACCCTTTTTGTTAAGAGTGTAGCATGTCCTCACAAAAAAAACACAACAGGCGGACATTCCCATGTGGAGGCTGACTACAGCCAAAACCAAAAGACCAAAACCAAAACCAAACACATATGTATGAACGACACACACGCACACATGCGCACACGCACACACCAAGTACATGTACTCTCATCCCTCAACTGCCCGAGCTCTCCCTCTCTTTTCTGCTATGTGTGTGTGTGTGTGTGTGTGTGTGTGTGTGTTAGGGTTTGACACATGAGTTTCTGAAGGCCCATACTGATTTTGGATTGAAGCTGCTGATAGCTGATATTTTGTACTATTCAATTTCTTTAAATTTGCCCATTTTCATGCCCAAAGATTCCCAAGAGGTACAAGTGTTCAGTGTCAGGGTGGAAAAGCGTCTGAAACAGCATTTAGACCATGGGACACTTAAACTCTTCATTAAATAATCCTGATCATAACATTCATGCATTCTTGTTTGGAATCTGATCAAAATATCACATTAGAATCAATTCATGTTAATGTCTTCCCATAGACAACCACTGTAGTATTGATCAATTATAGCATAAATATTGAATCAATCAAACTGCATCATATCCATCATGTCAGAGGTGGACGACACTGACTGGCCCATATCTGATTTTGAATGAAAGGCTGATATCGGCTGCATATATTGGTCTAACACTACAATGTGTGTGTGTGTATGTGTGTGTGTGTGTGCTGTCTCTGCATGTGTGTCTTTGGCAGCCTCTCATTATCATATTGAGAGTTTTCTGAGCTGCACTGCAGACAAAAGGAGAGGGATGGAGGGAGGGATGGAGGGAGGGGGAGAGAGTATGATTGCGTAAAAATAACAAATTGCCTCTCATTTGATTACTCGCCCTTCCTCTCTCACTCTCTCTTTCTCTGTCTCTCTCTCTCCCTCTCTCTCTCTCTCAGATTGCATAACTGCAGGATGTGAAGCAGCCATTCAGATCCAGTGGAGGAGGACACCTGCTGTTTCTGCAGCCGTTTCATCTCTTTTTCTTTCTTTCTTTCTTTCTTGTGCCTTCTGTCTTCCCCTCCCTCCTTGTCGCTCTCATTCTCTCTCCCATTTGTTCTCTCTTCCTCCTACTTCGGTCTTCTTTCTCCCTATCTCTATCTACCTCGTTCTTTTGCCTCCTCCTCTCTCTCTCTCCACCTCGTCCTGTCTTTTGCCCTCTCTCTCCCTCCCTTCATGTCTCCCTTTATCTCTCTTCCCCTCCTTTCTTCCTCTCTACCTCCTTCTCTCCCTTTCTCTCTCTATTCTTCCTCTTCTCTCCCTCCAGTTCTCCCTCCCTCCCGCTCTCTCTCTCGTTCTCTTTATCGCTCTCCTTCCTTGTCTCCCTTTCTCTCCCTCCTTCTCTCCCTTACATCTCTCTCTCTCTGACTGCACCATAGAGCAGAATACAGATTGGGGGAACAGCCACTGCTAATGTTTTTTATGCACACTGGGAATGATGATGGTGGTAATTAAATTGCCAAATATGATATTGCTCTACTTACTTCTTTGCTGCTTTATGTGCTTCTATGCTTCTGACAGTGATCATGATGACAGCAACAACGACAACAATGATAACGATGACGATGATGAAGATGATGATGTACACTGATGTGGTAGCATAACACTAGAAAGGCCAAGCCGCTGTCAACAAACCGCTGTTTTGTATTTTAGAAATTCAAATTCACGATATCTGAGCTTTCAAATTGTCCCTCAAAACGACTTGTACACTTTCTGTACAAACCAGTCTTGTTAGATTTTCAAAATCACGAGAAGATAGTAGTTATATCTTCAGTTGACAGCTTCTTGGCTTTCTCTATAGTCTGTTTGCTTTGGTTTGAATTAGGGGAGCATTTACGCATTGTTTCGGTTACATTTTATGCTGCAAAATTTCAAGCAAACCATAATTTATCAGCAAAAGCCATATGGGAACTGTCATTTCCTTTATTGTTCAGAAATTTGGTGCGGGAAAAGACTTTCTTCCAGGATAAAGCTCATCCTTAATGCGTACTTCACAAAGTGTTTAACCCATAATGCACAATGGTTCCTGTAGTTGGGTGCAAATGAAGCTCCACGGTTGGTTCAGAAATGTACGGATAAACCACCCTCTCAATAAGGTCTCAGTCTGAGTGGTTTGGATTGCTGTGTTCTCATATGACCAAATGGAATGAACAAAGGGGAAAACCAAGCCAAGGTTTGAACTAACACCTCTAAAACACCCTGTGAAAATGCCTTCAAAGCCCCAAAAATCCATTGGCCTCTCTAGTGACAATGGCGAAGGTGAAGACGCTCCATGACCACCACTACCAACCCAAAAGCCCTCTCTCCTGGGTGAAGAGGTGACAATTACATTTACAACTTACGTTAGAGCTCCACTACCAGCGTTGCGTCCCGTTGCCATCAGCGCTGCGCCAACGTGACGTTCTCCCTGCTCCACAGAGCGCGTTGACTTTTGAATGGATACACCAGAAAACAATCAATTCAACTTTATTTCGATGAGGGAGAACGCGTACGTCAGCCATCGAGAATTGAACCTTGGCGATTTTTTCGCTTGGACGCAGCCATCGGACGCAACGCAACGCAACGCGGACGCAACACGAGCAGTGGAGCATCTTTCACTGCTGGCAAAGGAATCCTTCCTTCGATGGCTGATGGCTGATGGCAATGCCTGACGCCCGATGGCTGTAGTGGAACAGGGCCGTTAGGCATTCAGCTGGAATTCTGACCCATAACAACTTGAGTGAGCAGGTAGGGGTTCAGTAACTTGTTGAGTAAGACTTTGACAGGACAAATGGCGGTTGTAGGGATGGAACCTGAGATCTTACTCTTAGGGGACGGCCTCTCTAACCATTCAGCTGTCCTGGACATGGAGGTGACATAGCTCCCTAGGAAGAACCATCACCATCACCATCACTTACCATCCCCATGCCCACACCCGAGCCCTCTTACCTGGACACGGGGGTGACGTAGTTCCCTGGGAAGACCCCAGAGGCAGCAGTTCTCAGCGACGTCCCTTTGAACCATCCGTCCTGACACTTCTCCGTCACCCGGTACATCTCCCCTTTCCTCAGCTCCAGCTCGTCGGCCTTCTGGGGCTTGTAGGCGTACAGAGCCAGGTATCTGAGAAACGTAGGCAGCAGACGTACTGTTGTGAATGTGCCAGTCGAGCGTTCAAAGTACTCCAATCATCTGCCAACGGACTTTCTCAAATGGGGAGGTAAACGTGTAGGCAAGCCTGATGTACTGTATATAAAGTCAAAGTAATTCTCTCAAGAAGGCACGACAGCAAGTGAACAAGTGTCAACATCTGAAAACAAGGCTCTGGTATCAAGAAAATGACTCAAGTCGGTACAAGGACATTCTTGAAAGAACTTGTTTTTTTGTTGGAAACAAGTGGAACTATCCCACCCGATCTGCAGATTTTTTTCACTAGTTCCTAATGTTGACATTTAGTATGGCTAGGTGCTTCAAAACAAAGTGTTTTCCCAGTGAGTTTTTTTAGCATCAGTCGATGTGTTGGTGTGCTAATATCAAAGTCTGTGAGTCAGGCCCATATCTTATGTTTGTTTCTCCCTCTGTTCAGAACAGTGACACATCTCTCGGCTGAAGCTGCTAGCACATCCGCAACCTGCGAAACAGGTCTCCTCACACGATTCAATCAAAAGATTCAAGCTTCCCTTAGCATCTAAAATTATTTACATTTATACAAGGTTTTAAAAAAACGTGTCAGTCTGGTTTCTTTGCAAAGTTGCTCCCCTTCTTTGGATCTCGAGCCAGTTCTTGGAGAACAGCTGGTTCCAACCAGCCGTCCGCACCATCTGTCTGTCTGAACCGCAACTAGAACTGACTAATTTCACAGGGAGAGACAGGTGAAAGAGGTACGGCAGGAATTAACTCTTGACAACAATTACTCCAATCCACAGCATTATAATAAACCCATGGGCTCCAGATCAAAAGGAACAGGACAATTCCTTCTTGTATGCCACAAGACCCTGTTTGTGGTCCTAATATTCGCCCTCTTTCTTTCCAGTACATAAAGACAGGTTTCTCTGTCAGCTGAAGACACGGGTGCAGTCATGGGCAGGTATACAATCAAATGTTTTCTTTTTTCTTCCACTTTTGCACCCTACAGCAGTAAAGTTATGTAAGAATGTTCCTATTGCTCACTGTCTTAGTGTTAGTCATTTTACTTTTAGACCTGTTTGTCCATGCTTAGCAATATGACACTTTGCTTGCCAGCTTAACTTTATCATAAATTAAACATTATCTTTAATTAAATAAACAACACATATGCATTACAGGCATAGATGAAGTTCTCTATATAAACACACAAGGATATAAGCAGTTTTTCACTGGCGGAGTGCAGTGCTTTAGGAGGCGACACACCCCTGCATTTCTGTATTATACTGTCCAGTGCCTCTTTCACCCACCCCAACCTCCTTACAAATGTCCAATATGTACTACAGACCAAAGTGGACTCTAGGCAAGTGATCGGCTAAGGGTGACTCATTAAGCGGCCAGTTAGTTGGCAGATTGACCACATTTTCTGTGGGTGTAAAGTGAGAATAAGAGCATAGTGAAATGAGAATAAGAGCATAGTGTGTCCCTTTCATCGAGAACAAAAAATCTTTTGAGTGTCATTTTGTCGTTATGTAGCAACACTCAGCTCACTGCTAAACCAGCAAAGGATGCAATACTGATGAAATTGCGTGTTTCCAAATATAACCAAAAAGAGTTGTAAAACTTGCTAACTGTAACACATCTTTGCAAAGATGAATGTAAAATAATAGTGAATGCACTTACATTTATACTGCCATTGGAAAAATTATGAAAAATCACAGAAAAAGTGAAATGTAGCATATGGGTGCATAATCAAAGTAACAAATGTGTGTGTGTGTGTGTGCGCGCGTGTGTATGATTTTACCTGCCTACAAACAGCAATACTGATAAACATCCAGCATATTGGTCTATATGACTATGTTTATATATGAGTATTGTGTATTGCACCTGTATTGACATATAAATGAGTTTCTGGTCTTGTGGCTGCGAGGTGTTCATAGTGTGTACTACCAGACTCCGACAGACGACGATAAGACCACAGAGTAAACAAGCTCTATATGCACTGCCTCCTGGTTGCCATGGTAACAGATGCGGGGACCGTCTCCCGTCTCCCCATGGCAACAGGACTGGTTGCCGGGTCAAGATGGAAACGTCCGACCTCATCAGTAGGACAAACCCGCTCCGGACGTGTGTGTGCGTGTGTGTGTGTCTGTGTGTGTGTTTGTGTATGTGTGTGTGCATACCCAGCTACTGCGCTACTTGGAGAGTGATGTTATTAAAACTGACAATGTCGCTGTATTCCACTCACATCCTGCAGGCAGGACACCAGCTAATAGTAAACAGTACACACACACACACACACACACACGCACGCCTTGCCGATACACCTTTCTGGCGGTTGCCTTTTAGATTAATTACCAGGTAAAATATAGAACAGTCTTGCTCAGCGTTGGCACCTAACCTCGGCAGCCATCTGGACGTCACAATGTTTCCTTCTACATCTACATGACTTGTGAGGTTACCTGTCCACAGGAATTTAATTGTGTGTGTTTGTGTGTGTCAGGGTGTTCTGGGCTCTTACCCCATTCAGGCACTGATCAACCAATTTCAATGAAGTCAACAGCCAAGTCTCCAGCTGTAGCCTCTGCAACCCCTGCTTGTCTTTCCTCTGTGTCCACACTATTGAACCACATTGCTCCTCTAATATTGTAAATTCAGTGTGAATTTAACTTTTTGCCTCATCTGCCAAGGGCTGGTAAACTAAAAATATGTACCTGCCAAGAATAGTTTTTCACTGTCCAAAATAATGAATATACATTTTTCATTGAAATGTGTCACCCTACCTGTTTTCGCTGCTATTTCGTGTGTAGAATCAGGTACTGTGTGTTGATTTAAAACTTGCTCACTCACTTACACAGCTGATCAAGTTTGTAATTCATCACTAAGTTCAACAGAGTTTGAGAACAGACGAAGACCAAAGACTGTATAAAACAGAGACAAATGTTATTTACCAGCCGGTGTGGTGTATGACAAACTTTAGCGGAAATTGGCGCTTGGTGAGTATTAATTTCAGAAACTCATCACTTCACTAATTTCAAACTATATCACTTCTCAGTACCTGTACACTATCAAACTACTACACACAACACTGTGTGCTATAAATCATTCTCTGCAAATAAAGTCTGTTCTTTATTGAGCAGTATCCAATTGATAATTGATGATCATTTTTCCACACACCTCCTTTATCTTCTTCTCATGTGCTGGTATCTCATCTTTTTATCATGGTAAGACAACACAAACTCTGGCATTTTATAATAAATCACACTGTTGTATAAGCAGTGCCTCTATGTATATATGTAATATGCTATAAGATATGTTTACTGTGTTGTCCATAGAAGAGATGAAGGCAGCTGATCAACTGGGCAGCAAGAGAGCTGAGATCACATTTAAGTAATATGATCATTAAATAATCAACTGATCATTAATTAGATCTATATGTCATGGTGGGACTGGACACAATCTGGATAATCTTGTTATTAATCTAGACAATAAGAGGGTAGAGAGGGAGACAGATGAAATAAGGGGCTGATGGGATTTGGCAGGATACTTAAATCTTCCATAAATATTGATGGTGATTGGAATGAGTGAACTACTCAGTTTCCCAGAATGCATCCCTCTATATAAGTGCATAGCATGCAATAAAGTACATAGAAAAAGCCCTGTATGTCCTGCTGAAAGCCTTGTGCTGAAACACTGGTGGTCAATAAATATCACACACACAACTGAGTGTGTGACTGTATTTTTCCTTTCTGAGAGGGATTTGATACTTGGCCAGTGGGGGAATACATGTGGCTGCAGAGGAGGGGAACTTGGCCGGTCGCCTATCTCTGGGCACAAAGGAGGAATTATTTTTAACACTGCCACAAGCCGGGTCCTGAAATCAAGCCTGGCTCTTGGGAATACGTCCTTTCTGTTGCAAAGCAGAGGCAGGCGGTGTTGAAAAGCCGGGTCGCAGGTGGGTGAGCGGACAGCACCCCGAGGTGTACTCACATGTTGAGTGGCAGCTGGACCTTGGCGTGGGCCAGCAGCTCGGAGGTCACCGATGCCACCCTGGGGGGCACCAGCACCCCCGCCGAGGAGGGGGAGGGACCCGGGGGAGATGCATCCTAAACACACACACACACATGCACAATGAGCTCCTTCAGTTTAAAATAAACCATTATTTGTGATGTTTGCCTGCAGCTCACAGATGCCCTTTCACCTGGCATTAACATGCATTGATTGGACTGTAACCAGATAGAGCAGAAACACTTAAAATCCAGATGCACTGATGATCCGATAACCAAAACACCTCCGGAGGCTGTCAGACGCATTTAGCCACATCAACAACAAAGTGTAAATGCATTGTGTGTCCAATCCATGCACACAACTACCAAAACAGAAATAAATGTTATCACATGAATCCCAACAGAAAGCACAATCAAAACAGTCAGGTGGCAGGCAGGTCTGATTCTAAGATGCTTGTATAAAATGGATTGTCAGGATACTGGTGGATGGGGAATAAGTGAATAAGGAAATAATAGAATAATAATAGAAATGTGTTTGCTGTCAATTTTAAAGCATGTCAGTGTTACTCGAAGAAGTGTCGTGTGCTGTAATTGGTATTTTTAATGTGTATAGTGGAAACATATTTTAATGTCAGGTGTAAATGTAATCCAGCTAAATCAGATTTGGACACAATCTGGATAGAAGACACATATTAACGTCTGGGGGGGGGGGGGGGGGGGATGTGCATGCATGTGTACTGCATAGGGTTTGACTGGGTTTTTGAAGACCACTACTGGGCTGGCACTACTGACAGTGATAGTTTTGGATTGAAGCTGCTGATAGGGGAACATTTGCGGCAATATTCAATATTTTGTGTTTTTTTAATTTTATTTTTATGCCCGACAATTTAAAAAAATTGATTGTTGTGAAAAAAAAGTTTTCAGTCTTTCCCCCACATTTTATTGTTGTCATGGTAACTCTCCACTGAAACCCAGGATAAGAATAATAAAACATTCCTGCACACTTGTGTGGAATCTGATCAAAATGTCACATATTAAGGGCTTCCCATAGACAACCAGTGTAGTATTGATGAATTCTACAATAAATATGTAATCAAACAAACTGCATCATATCCATCATATCAGAGGTGGATGACACTGACTGACTGATAACTGATTTTTATTTAAAATATATCATATATCAGTGTAACCCTAGCACTGTATACATGTGTTTGACGACAGTGTGTGTGTGTGTGTGTGTGTGCGGACCTGGATGCGTGCAGCAGCCCTGGGGTCAGAGGAGCTGATGAGGACGGGGTGGGAGATCTCCATGCTGTGTCTGTTGTTGAGCTGGGCGGCCCGCTGGCTGACGGACAGCGCCGTGAACGAATGACGCTTCTTGGCGTTCTTCTTCCCTTCGCCTCGCCGGTGGCCCGAGCCGTTCCCGTTGGACGGCGAGGCGCTGGGGGAGGGGCCGGGAGAGCAGGGGCCCAACGGGGCGGGCTCCGAGCTCGGGCCCGGCACGGGAGCGGGCGCCGGCTTGTCGATCTCCATCAGCTGCTTGGCTGTTTCGTTTAACTGACGGAGGAGAGGAGAGGAGGGGAGAGGAGGGGAGGGAAGAGAAGAGATGAGAGGAGGCAGATAGAAGAGAAATAAAAGAAAGGAAAGGACAAGAGAGGAGAGGAGAGATCAGAGGGGGAGTGCAGAAGATTAAAGGAGGAGGGAGGAGGAGAGAGGGAAGGACAGAGGAAGAGAAGAAAAGAAAGGGGAGGATGGGAGGGAAGGGAAGAGGAGTGAAGTGGAGTCCAGGGGTTAGATTTCAATTCTCTGCGGTTTACATCTGAGCAACCGTCACAACAAGGTCACACACACACACACACACACACACACACACACACACACGCATGCACGCACGCACGCACGCACACACACACACACAGTGTGTTTACATGGCCTTTCCTCTGAGCTTGTTCTCATTGGCAAGGCTTCAAACCAGCAGCATAACAATCATCACTTACAACAACTGGTCTGGAGAGACTTTGTCTGTGTGCCAGAAACTCTCTCTCTCTCTCTCTCTCTCTCTCTCTCACACACTCCAACACACACTGATTCCCGGACACCCCACCCAAAGGTGAGCTTCCCTTCTGTACGCCCGGACCTCTCTCTCTCCTCACTTTGGTTTCATTTCGATTGGAGCAGCAGGTCAAAGGGAAACCACAGGGGAGTTGTCTGTCTTCCAGCTCTACAGTCCAGTAGATACAGGGCGGTTTCACAACTAGTTGGTTTGGAGCAGTTATTTCAAACCCTGGATTGATTTCCCAATCGGGCTGAGCCCTTGTTGAGAGGGAGGTTTTGTCTCGCCATGTTTCCAAACCAATTCTGCTTCCACCCGACTGCGGGAAGCGCTGTGCATTATGGGTTAAACACGAGAGTGTAATTTCACAGGAACGTGTTTAATAGGAAAGTAGAAAATGTTCCCGGTTGTTTGACTTGCAGGAGTGTCAACACAATCCCCTGTTTCTACAAACCGAATTGAAAAACTGAGAAATGAAGTTAACATGTATCAATTATTTATTCAGAATCTCCTTCCATAAACAGTGGGATAATCCTTTGTTATACAACGAAGACACATCACATTGTGGGCTCAATTCCCACAGAGTTGGAAGATCCACAAACGCAGCTGATGCTGATGCTCCATGTTGGTTTACCTGTAAGAAAGTCTTTTCTTGCAACGAATTTCTGAGTAATTAAGTAAATGCCTGCTTTGGCTGGTAAATTATAGATCCTTTGAAATTTTGCCATGTAAAACATAACTGAAGCAATGCTTAAATGCCACAAACAACACCACAAGAAAGCACCGTAGCCACTTTTTCTTCCATTATTATTATTTCTTCTGCCATTATTATTTCTGATTTCAGGATTTCTGCCATTACCCAAAGGAACCAGTGACACATGTTTATGTGTTTACGAGTTAGAGGATATTGCCACTTTGATAGTGATCTCCTTAGAAAATGTCTGAAGATTCAACACCATGGACTTGGCGCTGACACTGGAAGCGTTCCTTACACTCAAACTTTCTGACACTATAGGGTCTTGTGACTCAGTGAACCATTCTCAAGTCTATTTGATCATTCTGATATTGAGGTTGAAGTTTCATGGCAGGCATTAACACATGAAGATGTCACACGTGTCTAAAGAGATAACTGTCAAAGTGGTGATATCCTGTCATTTGAACATGATAAAATAAATGTAGTGTAGCCAGGCATCATTTACACTCTGAGCCAATGCTATGTGAATGCTACACATACAATAAACCTAACTGAAAGACATTACGCTAATGTTACAGCTACACTACATGTATCTAACTCCTGGGTCTCCATTTAAGTCTATGTAAATTCTTGGGGTATTCTTAAAGGTTTCTGAAATATCTTATATTTTCAATTCTTATACATCTGACACTACGTAGGTGTTGAAGGTATTGCCTCTTCAGTCATGGAATGTCATAGATAGGTCTTCTAAATACACACACACACACACACACACACACACAGGTCAAAGTGAAAGAGGGACACGTTAACTAACACGTTAACAAAGGACATCAACTTCATTCCTCCACCGCATTTACATCGCAATCATCTCTGCTTAGCATAACCTCGAACTGCTACACAATCCCTAGAGAGCAAGAAAGTCTAGGAGAGTGTGTGTGTGTGTGTGTACAGGACAGACCCGTCCGGGCTCAGTGTTTGAGATGTCACATTTCCATATTAATAGATATGCTAATCAAAGCCAAATCATATGCTAATGAGCATGATAGATTGATGCTGCGGCTATAACTCAGCTCACTCTCAGGAGAGATGCTAGAGGATGCACACGCACACACACACACACACACACACACACACACACACACACACACACGGAAGGTCAGCGACAACACGTGCACACACAAACATAATGTATGCAATCACTCAAGTAACTATGACAGAGTCACTTATACACATGTAAATACCAGTGCATTCAAGTACATGCCACCCCCCACACACACACACACAGACAAACACACACTCACACTCACACTCACACACACATACACACACACAGACACACACACACACACACACACACATGCACCAATGACTGCTGTGTCAGTTTCTCTTTAACTACCACTGCTGTAGTGCCCAGTCATGCTGCAGCAGAGAAGATAAAAGTTCAGTGTATGTGTATGCGTATGCGTATATGTGTATGTGTGTGTGTGTGTGTGTATGTGTGTGTGTGTGTGTGTGTGTGTGTGTCTGTGCGTGTGTGTGTGTGTGTGTGTGTGTGTGGGGTGCCGTTGATAGAGACAATTCTTCACTTGGTGCTTTTGGCTGAATGAGATCTCTAAGGTCATCTTTCATGTGTTGAGTGCTGTGCTTACTGTCCTCTATGTGTATGTGTGTGTGTGTGTGTGTATGTGTGTGTGTGTGTGTGCGTGTGTGTGTGTGTGTGTGTGTGTGTGTTCTCTCCAGGTAATACTGAGACTCTAGCTGATGAGCTGATATCTGCACTGCGAAAAGGGCAAGCCAGCAAGATGCACGCATGCACATACACACACGCACACGCACACGCACACACATACACACACACACACACAGTGGCAGGTGTGTGCCAACTCCTTCCTGCTGCAGAGTCACTCTGGGGCGCATTGAGATAGATAGATAGATAGATAGATAGATAGATAGTGCTCTATATAAAGTTATGTGTCACCCAAACCCACCCTAGACCTACCTAAATCAATGCAAAACACCCCCCATACCCAACAAAAATTACCCTGAACCTACGTAAACCCACACTAAACCCACCTTAAACCCACTTACCCCTATGCAAACTCACCCCAAACCCACCTAAACCAGTCCTGACCCACACAAACTCATCTAAACTGACCTCAAACCCATCTAAACTCTACCCAAACCCTAATAAAATCCACCTAAACCCAACTCAAATCCACCCCAAAGCCACCTAAACCCACCCAACCCACCCAGACCCACTCGTATACCCGCATCTAACCAAACTCACCCAGACTCATCCAAACCAGGCCAGACCGACCTAAACCCACCCTAAACCCACGTAAACTCACAATTTTTTTTTTTTCTTACCACATATCTGAGACCACACATAGTGTTATATATTAAAATGTTAAAGGTACCATTTAAGGTGCCATTTAATGCAGAACATTTCAACAAGTCAAGACAACCTCTCTTAAAAGTGGACCCACCCAGACTGACCTAAATCCATCCCAAGCACAGTACATTTACCTGCTATTAGCTACTACAATCAACTACTAGCCTCTCCCTCACGCCCTACTGTCTTTCCCCCTACACACACACACACACACACACACACAGACACACACACACACACACACACACACACACACACACACAAACATACACAGATCAGCAGAACCCCAGCTGGGGCCCTCCTCATTAGACCCCCCACCACCACCACCACACACACACACACAAACACACTCTACACGCCCCCGTACCCCTGCTGTGTCAGAGTGATGGAGAGGTCTAAATTATTGATGCATCTCTATCTAATAAGAACCCCGGTGTGAGTGTGTGTGTATGTGTGTGTGTGTGTGTGTGTGTGTGTTTGCGCCTGCCTAGGTCAGCCTATGGCTTAATCACCATCACCTCAGAGAGCCGTTTGGTCAACCAGCTAATTTCAGAGACGTGATTGGGTAGCCTGGACCCCAATCCCGTGTAGGCAGGAAGTGTGTGTGTGTGTGTGTGTGAGAGAGAGAGAGAGAGAGAGAGAGTGATAAAGAGAGAGTGAGAGAGAGAGAGATTGAGTGTGCTAGTGATTGTGAGTGAGTGACAGAGGGGGGTAATAAAGCGAATAATAAAAAAATAGGAGAGGAGCAGTGATTCTGTATGTGTGTGTGTGTGTGTGTGTGTGTTCATTACCTTGTGGGCTAGGGAAACTATCAGTGCACCATGTGTGTCTGTGCGTGTGTGCATGCTGGTATTAAGGTGTGCATGCATTAGATATTGTGTGCAAGTGTGTGTGTGTGTGTGTGTTTTTTTGAATGTGTGTCTGCATCAATGGAAGATGATCAGAATGATGTCAGGTGTGTATAAACGCTTTGGGGCTGCATGGAGAATGAATAATCTCTCTCTCTCTCTCTCTCCCCTCTTCATCTTAATGAATATCTGCCAGCCAAATCGATACATAATACCCCTAATACACTGGACCATGACCTTATGACAGGCTTATTCTCTTCTCTCTCACACACACACACACACACACACACACACACACACACACACACGCACATGCACACACACAGCATGCGCAGCAGTAGTAGCAGCAGCTCCCGGTGTGAGTGAATCTCCTGTCAGTTTGGGGGTTTTTTGTCGTTTACTTTCAGGAGGATTGAACCAGGCCAGCGCAGACTCGGAGTGTTTAACAATGTGTGGTGATGGAGAGAGAAGAGACGCCCTAACAACGGTGAAAATGGAGGAATCACACATCCTCCCAGCCTCCCAACGACTCCTTTTTCACCACGGCTTAAAAGCCTCTTTCACTGTGACGCTTACAGAACAAATTGTATTTCTGATGTATTTCAATACCGGGAGGAGCAGAGTAAACTATGCTCTGCTCCTCTCTCTACAGAGGCATAGCACTGGAAAATTGGGTTAGACCGATATATGGGGCTGATATTGGCCTTTTATGAAAAATTGGATATCAGCTGGTCAGTGTCGTCCACCTCCAATATCATGGCTATGGTGCAGTTTGGTTTATTACATATTTATTGTATAATTGATCAAAACTACACTGGTTGTCTAAAGGAAGCCCTTGCAGAAAAATCCACTCTAAAACGCTTTGACACCCTCTGCAGTCCTGGGTCCATTTTATTGTTTGGTGGTGTATTTTTTTTATTCTCATGGATAACTGGCCAAACAGACAAAGTGACATCACATCAAGATATTTCCTGCGCCGCTACAGTGGAGAAATCCATCGTAGAAGAGGCAGAGACACCAATTTCACTGACAGTAGCCTCAATAGACCAGAATGAAATGCAGCTACAAGACATGTTGCGTTTTGAGTACGAGCTGAAAGGCATTCTGGGAAATGTAGGAAATCACTGACTGAAGTAGAAGTAGACGAGGCAGGTTGAAGGAAAGTGGATATAACAAAAGGTAAATTACAACACTTCATCACAAAACAATAACCCTTAATGTCTTTTATCTCAAAATCTATCTAGTATGCAGTCCATTTAACTTGCACACAGGCTGGATAATCAGGATAGCTGTTAAATATGTAATGCTTAATTAATTATTGGCTGTCACCTGGGCTATCGCTGAGAACGAGGTCACGGTAATGTGGCTCCGTTACGGCGATCACAATTTATGAAAACAACCCTCTCTGGACAACGATGGGATTTTTGCATTACAAATTGCAGACATGGCAGATTCGCACGGGATTAAAATCACCAACGATCTCCGCAATTATTAGGAATCACTGCACGTCCCCAGGTAATATCAGTCCCATGTGAATCGGGCTTGAGCATATTGCATTTCAAACAACTCTATATCAGCCCACACAGAGAAGTGTCTACAGCCCTCTCCAAACGCATTAGTATTACCAGTCACTAATTTGATTTTGCCCATTCACATCAGCAATCTCAATCTCAGTCATCCGGACGGTAAAATCATTTACTAGGGGATTGCAGGGACACCCCAGGATGTCTAAAGCCCTATTCACATAGGACTAGAATTATGTTGGGACCTCATCTAATTAATGGACCCCCCCACAATCTCTGCGTTTCATGAAATGCATTTGCACAGGATAATGAAATCTGCTGAAATCACCAATGCCCAGGATGAAACTGTATAAGGTTCTACAATTCGTCATTTCCTGATTTAGCAAGGCAAAACTTTGGGATTAAAATCACTGACAATCTCCGCAAATAATACAAATCACTGGACGTCCCCAGGTAATATGAGTCCTTTGCGGTCCTGTACATACGCAAAATACAGTAGGTCATTTCAGCTGGAATTTTTTTGTAGCACAAGAAAATAACTGACGTTTGTTTCGGACGGGATAAAACTCCTGGGGTCCTGAGGTATTAATTACCAAATCAAGTCAAATGATCAAGCCGCAGATTTTGCGCGTTTTAAGAATAAGGGACAATATGCGCGAGTTTTGCACCTCATTACATAATAAGTTTGGTAAGTAATGTATTACTCATTACTCATTAATGATTTCAAAATATTATTACTTTACTTATTACACCCTGGGAGCAGAAGTTCATTACACTGCTTGTTACATAATTACTTTTCCCTTCCTTCTTTTTTCCTTCCTTTGCTCTCCTGTGAATGATCAGGAAACCAAACAGCCTTGATGTCCATTGTTCTTGTTGCTCTTTCACTGGATAAAATCACAGCAGTGAGAATACTCCCAGAGAATACCCAGAGAAAGTCAACTTTTCCACCATTTATCATCTAAGCTAGCCACCTGGTACAAAATGTGCTGTTGCTTGGAAAAGTCTTTCTGTAATAACAACAGGAAGATAGAGAAAGTTATCTGAAGGGTCCGTGTGTGTTTGTGTGTGAGTGTGTTTACCTCCACGTAGAGAATGGGGAAGATACCAATCTTGTCTCCCAGCATGCCTTCTGCCCAGTTGTCGTCCACTCGCCTGATCACAGTCAGTACCTCATCCTGGAGAGAGAGGGAGAGAGTGAGATTACACACACAAACACACACACGCACACACCCACACACACGCACACACACACACACACACACTGGCTATCTTTGAATGCACACAGTATTCCAGCTACTTGCTCACACCCTGGTTAAAGTCTTATTGGGCTGTTTATATGCACCTTTAAAGCTGCACTCAGCAAGATTTTTTTTTGTAAAAATACACCTGTCTTATCAGCCTAAATCACAAATTGGGGCTGCAGTAGAGAAGTGCATCTCATGAAGTTGCATGACATACGACCAGATTTTATAACCGGTCCTATTGCTATCTTTCATAGCATTCTTGAGCAAAGCGAGGAAATAGTCCCTAGGAATGCCATCGATCAGTTCAGTTACATCTTGAGTAGGACCTGCAGTTACTGTAATACTGGGCAGTACTGAGTTTGCACAGACCACCCAACAGTAAACAGGATAACATGTTTACAGTCATCATTATCCCAGCTGATATCGGAATTTGACCATTTTCATGCCAATAAATTCCAAAACATTGCAAGGATTCAATGTTTCCGTCAGCATTTTGTTCTTGGGAGGATGGAAAAGGCTCTGAAACAGCATTTAGATCATAGGATACTATGATCTAAATGTATCTAATACTATTAATTAATTATTACTACTATTACTACTACTACTACTACTACTACTAATAATAATATATACATATTCATGCATACTCTGATCAAATCTGTTTAAAATGTTGCATTAGAGTCAATCCAGGTTATACAACCAGTGTAGTATTGATCGATTCTACAATAAATATGTAATCAAACAGAGTGTAAAGCAGATATGGTGTTTACATGAATTTCCTGAATATGAAGGGAATATGAATGCGCATGTAAACATAGTCGCAGCTGCACGCCTTCAGAATTAACATTCTCCCTGCACACACACACACACACACACACACACACACATACACACCATAAGACTCCTTTCTCTCCTCCTCTCTCTATATGAATGCGGAGGTCTTGGTTAGACCATTACGGACGGGGGTGATAATGTTGGTAAATGACTGTGTATTAGTCATACTGAGTAATTACCTCTCACACTGAGAAAACAATATCACACACACTGGTTCTGCATGACAACACGCATACAGCACACCGCAGGGGTGAGTGTGTCTGTGTGTGTGTGTGTGTGTGAGTAATCCTAATCATTAGCTGAAGATGTAGTTATTATGGGTGGCTCCGGAGGGAGGTGACCTGTTGATGGGTTTAGCTTTAGAGCGCACACTTACACTGCAAAAAATGTCCATCTTAACAAGTCATTTAGTCTCATGTTCAGTCTTACAATTTTGTGTGAAAGATGCTTACAAGTAATATATGCAATATATGCAAACAAGTTGATTTGCATCAGAAACTCATCCCATGGCAGATTTTTTCACTTGTTTTAAGGATTAGTTTTTTTTTTAAGTCACTAGACACTAGATTCAATGACTTGTGGACACACACACACACACACACACACACATACAAAATAATGTAATCTATGGACAGCTCATCATCATCTGTTACTCTGGGTATAGAAGGCATTGTTGTGTGTGTGTGTGTGTGTGTGTGTGTGTGTGCGCGCGCGTGTGTTTGCGTGTGTGTGTGTGTGTGTGTGTGTGTGAAGGTGGCTGTGACAGTGGATTATTCTATACTGTATTTTAATCATCACTCTCTTTCTCTCTGTCTATCTGTCCATCTCTCTCTCTCTCTCTCTCTCTCTCTCACACACACACACACACACACACAGACACAGAGTGCAGAGATAGAGCGGATATGTCGAGCGTCATCCCTAGCACAAATGAGCCTGTGAAACAGCAGGAACAAAATGATAAGCTTTGAAGAGGAGAGCAGCACAGGGAATACAAATCACTGTTTACACCGAACCTAACCTGAATACACACTTCAGAGAGAGAGAGAGAGAGATAGAAAGAGAGAGAGAGAGGGAGACTAAACTGAAAGGGAGGAAAACAGCAGTCAAGCTTCTCAGTCTTTTTTCGCCCTCTCTTCTCTCTCCATCTCCATTCTTTTCAGAGGCATCTCATTAGTATGGTTTTAATGATCAGTAGGGTTATGGGACCAATTTTGGCCTTTTATTAAAAATCAAATGTTAGTCGGTGTCGTCCACCTCTGATATGATGAAGGTTTTTCCCTGACCACAGCTAGTCAATATGTTTTTATTATTATTATTATATCAGATGTCTGACCAGAGAAATCATTCCAGTGTGGTGTGGGAGCTTCAGTGAGTCTATAAAACCTGCAGTGAAACCTGCCTCACTCTGCCTTAAGGAGCTGCTAACCCACCTAAAAGAATTTCATTAGTCCGGCTTTCAATGGAGAGTTTTAGTGTCCCATGATGGTCTGAAAGCTGTTACAGAGGCTTAAAGAGGATACACTTTTGCCATAAACACTGAATCTTTGCAATTTTCTAAAATTTCTTGGCTTAAAAAATGGTCAAATTTAAATACATAGAATTGTCAGAGAATGTCAGCCACCAGCAGCCTCATATCAAAAACACTGTATCACCTTCAAACACCCATATCGGTCAAATCGTGATTAGAACAGACTGGGACAGATGCGGATACCTCCAGTCACTATGTTGCTCTGTCTCCTTTGTTGAAATACTTAACAGGGATGGCAGGCATCAGCTGCAAAAATCCTCTAACATCATAAAAAATACAAATCATATTGACAAACTATTAAATCAAACTACCCAGGATTGAGTCTAGCTTAGCAGATGCTGGCTGCTTGGAAAACGACACGATTCAAGAATTATTCTTCACATGTTAACTTGCATTTGAAACTAGTGAAATAGTCTAATACCCCACCGGTAGATTAGAAAAACACTGTATGATTTTACAACTTGAACGACTAGTTCAGAGGGATTTTTTGCAGTGGATCAGAACATTTTACCATCTTGACAATGATCTTTAAAGAGCAGTTTAGCAGCAGTGCAGATTGTGATGTTTTGGCTGTGGACCCTTGTTGCTTCAGATGTGAAAGCCAGTCACATTCATTTCACATCCAAAGCAAAAAATATAGCGCAAAACTCCTGACTGCTGTCATCCAAACTGCTGTCATCATTCTTTTGGGAACTCACTGTATTAATATACTTTCATATTTTATCAACCACAGGGAGCTCGTATGCCCCGTTTGATGCCGCTCTGGTTTACACTCTTAGTACCAATATGAAGAAAATCAGTAGTGATAAATTATTAGCGTCCTATAGGGGAACAGCCTGGTTTAGCAGCATGGAAGATAACTGTGTGCCACTGCTATAGTGTTTATGCTATTCTAAATCCATACTTCTATCCATCCATTTATTCATGTGTGTGTGTTGTACCTTGCTGAAGGCCAGACAGTCTTTATCCTGGTCTTTGTCTTTGACCTCAAAGTCGTACAGCGCCTTGCCCTGGGGAGGAGTCTGGCTCAGCGGGCGGAGCAACTGGATGTAACTGGCGGGCAGGAAGCCGTGGCAACCGCTGAGCTCGCCGTGGTACCAGTTGTCGTCCACCTTGCGTCGCAGGATGATGATGTCACCCTTGGTGAACTGGAGGTCACCGGGCTCCTTGCCCTCATAGGAGTAGAGGGCTTTACCGCAAGGCAGCGCTGGAACGTTCTGGAACACATACACGTATACACACACACACACTTATTATTTATACCCGGCAAGATTTTGAACAGATAGATATTCAAATGAGGCAGCATTGAAGAACATAGTGTGATGCATCATTCCCCCATGTTTAGTCAAAATCTGATCAGTGGTGTATGAGATATCACATATGATGGACGGACATACGGACAGACTGACCCATCTACAATATTAATAAAACATATTAATGCATACTTGTGTGGAATCTGACAAAATTAGAATTTTGAAAGTAAGAATCAATTCAGTTTAAGGGCTTCCCATACACAGCTAATCAAATAAACTGCATTATATTCATCATATCAGAGGTGGATGACAGTGACTGGAAAATGTCTGGTTTTTGATAAAAGGCCAATAGCGGCAAACCGATATAGTGGTCTAACCCTCCAATGAACTTAAAAGCCACATTTCCATACAATCATCCACACATAGATATCCATCATCAAACCATAACAAACCCACATTCACATTCACCACCACACATACCCAAACACACACTGCAGCATTCACGATTTTGAAGACAACAGATATTAAAAAGGAGTTTATCTTATAGAGATTCCAGATAAACAAACAACAGAGTGTAGGCAGAAGAGAGAATGCAGAGAAATGAAAGAAAAGACAACTTTACCTCTGTTCTTCTTCCCAAAGCAGGTGTTACATTATCACACACACACACATGCACGCACGCACACACACACACACACACACACACTATCTCCCCCATGCTGATTGATTCTCCCCAGACGCTACAGAGGAGAATAGCCTGGGGCTCCAGAGCCTCTCCCCTGTTAGGCTGTACTGAGATCAGTGCTGACGCAAGAGGAGGAAACACACACACACACACACACACACACACACACACACACACGCATACACACACACACACACACACACACACACACACACACACTACTACTACTACTACTACTACTACTACTACTACTACTACTACTGTTACTATTACTACTACTACTACAGCACTACTACTGGTAGTACTATACTACTACCATCTGGAATCAAGCCAAACACTGTAATGTAAATACATTTATGTTACATTTCAGATTCCTAGATCACCAACAATACAAGCAACTAATAGTAAGGAGGTCAACAATGACACAGTGGAGCTTTAGAGATGGAGGAGATGGATTCAAACGAACTTTAAACCTTTAAACCTGCCTTATTATGGACGTGTTGTTTATGACAGACTTGGTTAAAATGTGAGTAATTCAGCCCATTGATTGAATTGTCCCCCAAAGATTGTGACTTTCTTAGTTCTCCCAGGATTTCCAACCAAGGAGGAGGCCTGGCTGTCGTTTTTAAGAGAGGTTTCAACTGTCATCTTATGCCTGCTGAGGAATTTTGAGGTTCTGATGTTTAGGATTGGTTCTAGTAAACCAGTGGCTGCATCTTGATCCATCTCCGTGGATTAACAGCACTGTTCGTAGTTTGAGACAGGAATGCAGACGAACTGAGTGCAGGTAGAAAAAGACTACACTTAAGTACACTACTTACACATAAGAGCTATTACCCTCCAATAGTCCAACTGTTAAGAATGTGAGGCATAATGACATAATCATCACCTATCAACATAACCCCAGGCTCCTTTTTAGCACAATCAATAGTCTTCTAAACCCTGCACCCGCTCCTCTCCCTGTCTTCTCAAGTGATGACTGTGAAATGTTTTTATCCTCTTTTGTTGAAAAGATCAACAGTTTCAGATCTAAGATTTTACCTCCATCCACAACTAGTACCTGACTGTCCTGCTGAGTCACATTAGCCCTATTTCTTTGCGCGGCCTCATTGATATTGTGTCCCACATGCGATCATCATCTAGTCCACCAGATGTCTCACCTACATCTTTCCTTAAAGAGGTGATGGGCGATATTGGTCCTAGCCTTCTGTTTATTGTGAATAGCTCCCTCACATCTGTGTTCCCGATTATTTTAAGCAGGCCATTATTCAGCCACTCCTGAGAAAACCTGGTCTAGACCCGTCACTCCCACAAAATTATAGACCTATTTCTAAGCTTCCGTTTGTATCTAAGGTTCTAGAAAAAGTTGTATCTAAGAAGGTCCTTGATGTAACTGCATTTCTCAGGGTTACTAATGAAATTTTATTGCAAGCTGAGGTTGGGGAATGCTGTATATTGCTCGATTTGAGTGCAGCCTTTGATACCATTGATCATTGAATCCTTTTCGACAGAGTCAGGCAGGGGATGGGACTCTCAGGGACTGCCCTTGGTTGGTTTGTATCATACCAATGTGCGGAGTCCCCCAAGGATCTATACTTGGTCCTATTTTATTTTCTTTGTACATGCTTCCCTCGGTCATATTATTTGTCATTTTAATGGTGTCTGTTATCACTGCTATGCTGATGATACACAGCTTTATCTGTGGCAACTCTTCTTTACTGTCTGTGGTTAAAGATTCAATATAACAAAACTCTCTCCAACTGAACTCAGAGAAAACAAGTTCTTGTCATTAGTCCTGAGCACATAACAAGCAAGATTCAGCAGTGCATTGGTCCACTAGCTTGCAACACTAAATCCACTTCCAAAAATCTAGGTGTCATTTTTGATCCATATATGAATTTTGAGCAACAAGTTAAAAAATTAACTCAATCTTGTTTTCCCCAACTCAGAACCATTGCTACAATTTCACTAACAATAATTCTCTCAAGATTCTGAAATCGTCTCAAGAAATCTTGAGAAAGATTTTTCATTTTTCAATTTTCTTTTCAGAATCTTGAGAGAATTATTAGTGAAGTATTACGTAATTTCAATCAGGAAGACTACGTATCTCCGCCCCTCTCTCTAGTTTCATTCAAACTTCTCTCTATCCAATCACCGTTAACCAACGCATTCCCTCGCTTTCAATATCCAATCCGTGCAAGCCATCACTTTCCCTCTCCTTCTCGCAGAACCAATCATCTAAGTGGTCGAGAGTATATACACGTCATTTTCTATGTCATTACGCTACTCACGAATGTGTATGCTGTCTTTCAGTTGCTGTCATTCCAGCTGTTTCTCCCCTCCTCCTCCCCTGCCACCACCAACGTCATGGCTCCAGAGGATTCCCTGGGGGGGGAATCCTAATTCTCTCATTCCTGATGCCCTCCTAACTTCATCTCGGGAGGTGTCATCATGGCGCCTACGCCAAACTCTATTTCTGTTTTATCAATAAAAATATTCATTGAGCATTCAACCTAGTCTCTCCTGATTGAAATGCTTTTGTCTCTTCATGTCTCAACTACTGCAGCAATGCTTTGTTTTCCTGCCTTGGCCAAACTTCAACCAGCTCCAATTGGTGCGAAATGCTGCAGCAAGGGTCTTGACTAAAACAAGTTACAGTTCCCACATCACCCCAATAATGGCCCTTCATTTTGTTTTTAACCCCATATGAGCAGCCACATACTCTCATGTTCTCTGGCAGAGCTATGAAAACAAAAGGCGATCAGGCATTTGCTATTAAGGCTCCTAGACTGTGGAACAGCCTTCCAGACTCTCAGGATGGCAAATACTGTCTGCTCTTTTAAATCTCAGCTGAAACTATCTTGCATTTTTGTATCACAAGAGGTGATTACATAAGATTCTTTCTTAATGGGAGGTCATTGTATCCCCTTTTGGGTATTTCTTTAGCGCCACTTTAGTACCATTTTTCATTGACTTGTGATTTTTACCAATTTCCTACAATTATATTCAATCTGCATCTCAATTTTTGAGAAAATCTGCCACAAAATCGAGCACTTTTCATTGCAGTAATCATAAAAAAAACTTGGCATATGTGTGTGTGTTCTTCTATTTGCGCATGAATATGTGCATCCCAGATGGACAGTGTGTGTGTGTGTGTGTGTGTGTGTGTGTTTGTGAACTTATCTGCCTCTCTCTCTCGCCCCCTGTTTCACCTCAGTGCTGTTTGCAGGCATTAAAAATGAAACACACTGAAACCATTACACCTCCCAGAGAGAGAGAGAGAGGAAAAAAGAGAGAGGAGGAGGGGAGCAAGAGAGAAGGGGAGAAGGAAAGAGAGGGAGAAGGAGAGGAAGAGCAGACAGAGGAGGAAATGTGGAGGAGATAAAGAGGAGAGGATGGAGAAGAAGAGGAGGAGGAAGACAGGAGGAGAGGAGGAGAGGAAGATTGCATGAGGTGGAGGAAGAGGAGAGGAGGACATAGGAGGGGAGGAGGAGGAGGAGGAGACAGATGGCAGGGGGAATGAGAAGAGGAGGAAGAGAGGAAGAGTGGAGGAAGGGAAGGACGAGAGGAAGAGTGGGAGAAGGGAAGGAAGAGAGGAAGAAGCGGAGGTAGATAGGTGGGGAGGAGGAAGAAGAGCTGCAGAACTCCTTCTCTCCTCGTGTCATTACACATCATAAGACTCTAATGTGCAACACATTCACCATTAGACCGTTACATTACGCCTTGCTCTACCTTTCTCTCTCTACCTCTTTCAGCATCTCTGTCGCTCTTTTTCACCCTCTCTCGCTTCCATCCTTATTTCCTCCTCTCTCTACCTTCCTTTATCTCTCTAGTTCTCCCTCTCTCTCTGCCCCACTTTCCCTCCCTCTCTCTCTGTCTCTCTATCAATCTCTCTTTCACCCTGTCTTCCTTTCCATCTCTCTTTTGCTGCCCCTCTCCTTCTCTCTAACCTTTCTCCCACCTCTCTCTTTCTGTCTCTTCCTTTCTCTCCTCTCTCCCTTCTCTCTTCCTTTCACTCAATCTGTCTACCTGTCTCATTTGCTCTATTTTCCTTTCTCACTCTTTCTCTCTCTTCCGGCCTCCTTCTCTCTCACCCTTTCACCCCTCCTCTCTTCCTTCCTCTCTCTCTCTGTCTCTCCTCCTCTGGGCCGGCAGACTGGACTGACCTCCCCGAGGCTGCTGGAGGGCTTCGTCGGGGAAGCGCTGTGTTTCCCGCTGGCTGCCGTGAGGAGGGAGGTCGCTCAGTTCCCTCTGCTGAGGGCATCAGGTGAAACTGGGGGCTGGCAGGAGGAAGAGAGGCTGCTGTCTCTCTCTACTCCGAGCCTGGGGCAGTTTGGGCAAGGCCATGTGTGCGGTATGTGTTGAAGGAAAAATCCACCCTAATATACTTAGACAAGAATACCGGTGTCATTTAGAGTTATGTCCCAACTGTGTATGTATAATATGATTTTTCTTTTAAAGACTGTCTTGTTTTTTGGCGTTTTTAAAATACAAACTTTACGGTGTCAAACCTAGCTTGATGTTAAATGCATGAAGTCAGGGTGATTTCAGGGTGAGGTCAGGGTGATTTTACGGATATTTCAGGTTGATTTCAGGGCAAAGTGTGATTTCACTGTCATCTCAGGGTGAAGTCAGGGTGAGTTCACTATGATTTCAGGATGATTTCAGGGTGAAGTCTGTGATTTCAGCTGTCCCGGCTAACAAAGACGCCTTAAATAAAGAGACTTAAAGGCATAAAAAGAAATAACGTTTACAAGGCAATGTGTTTTTGAGGGATTATTTCCTGGCAGAGACTTCCATCTCTTCCTGTGGGTGTCAGGTGATTGACAGTAAGCAGAGCGTAACGCGATGCGCACACCGATATGAAAACACTTGAAATAACTCCTGGAATGTATTGAACATCACAGATTGATGATATATAACAAGTGTAAGAGTATCCGAGGGCGGGTTTTCCTTGAAGGTCGGGAGCCTCAGAGTCTTGAGGGACACTAGTGAGCACTAGAGTCGAGGCAGGAGGGTGAGGAGGGTGCTGCAGAGTTTAGGTGGATGGCTGGGGAAACTCAGCCTATGTGTGGAGGCTCAACAAGCTTGTCATCAGCCAATCAGATGCGCGCGCTTCCTTGTTTCGATGTGATTTCACTTCATGAACAATAGTTCCGCCTGGCAAGTGCAAAATGGATGAGAAGTTGATTACAGCCATTCAAAGCTTCCCATCTCTTTTATTTCAAAGAATAAAAGTCTCAAAAACGAGAGCGGTTGCATCCATTGTTGTTGTCGATGGTAAGCTCTGAAGTCATTTTATTGATAAGTGTGTTGTTTGGCTTGGTGATTTGAGTTACTTTCCCCTCTTTTGTTGTGGGATGTTTCATTACAGAACATCAAAAATCATGTCACTTTATCTTCTTTTTGCTCTTTCTCTTCCTGTTTTCCCTTCTCTCTGTCTTTCAGCCTCTGTCTCTCTTGTTCTTTCCTCTTTCTTTTCCTTTCTCTTTTACCCACTCGCTGTCCTCTCTCTGTACTGCATCTTCCTTTCTCTCTTTCACCCTCTCCCCCTCCTTCTTGCTTTCTTTCTCTCTATTTCCCTCTTTTTCATTTCTGTCTCATTCTCTTTCACATTCTCACTCGATCACCTCTCTCTCTTTCTCCCTCCCTCCCTTTCTCTCTCAGTCTTTCGCCATCTCTCTCTCTCTCTCTCTCTCTCTCTCTCTTTTCTCTTGCTCTACCTATTGAGCTGCATAGGGAATTTAACCCCCAACCCTGGCAATTGCAGCAACATATTAACATCAGTCAAATCTCTATCTTTCTCTCTCTCACACACACAGACACACACACACACACACACACACACACACAGGATGCTCTCTCACCCCTGTGGTGCAGTAATTACTGGTGTTAGTGGAATTCCGTAATGGACAGAAGGAGTGTACGTGTTTGCGTGTGTGTGTGTGTGTGTGTCCCCTAGGGCAGGCAAGTCCCTCAGTCAACCACTACTGAGTGTCCCATCTGTTCAAGTGTGTGTGTGTACGCGTGTGTGTGTGTGTGAGTGTGTGTCTACCATAGCCATAAGGTACAGGCAGGGTGAGTTGTCATACATGGGACTGACTGCTCCATTCAACAAGCCCCCATGACACACACACACACACACACACGCACACACACACGCACACACTTTGGTCTACTGGTCTACTCTGCATGCCCATCATAAAGATAAGGGGCCTTGGGTAAAACAGTTCTAGGGCCCCTCTGATATCATACTAAAAAATAAAATGTACAGAAAACAACTGGGGAAAAATAACTTAAGAAAGAAATTGAGAATCCTATAAATTTTTTCTTTCATTTTGTTGACAGAGTATGACTATTAAACAGCGGGAAAAAAAAAAAATATATATTTTAGCCCTTTTGGTTTAAGTATATTTGTGCTTTACGCTGATGCTTTGGCAATGTCACAATGATCTATCTGAACTGAGAGAGACACAGAGACACACACACAGAGAGAGAGAATAAAAGAGAGGAAAGCCAGAGAGATATGGAATATGAAGTTACACTCTTTTATCCTGACATGCACACACACACACACACACACACACACAACTCATAAAAGCCTCCTCTATTCGTTTTTTCGACATAACAAGATTACACAGTTTACAGCCACACACACACACACACACACACACACACACACACACGCACACACTCTCACCCTTATAACAGGATTAGAGTCTGGGTGTCAAACACTCTCTCTCTCTCTCTCTCTCTTTCCCTCTCTCTCTCTCTCACACACACACATGCACGCACACACACCAAGCTTATTAAATCAGACAATAATTAACAGCCACCCTCAGTGCTGTGTACATAATTGAGAATCAATAGGAAGCACATTCATCTGCTGGAACAATAAGCTGCAACATCCACTGCTCTTATTCTGCTCTGTTTACACTCTCCCCATGCAAACATTTACTGTACTGGACTATAGTGTGCAGAGATGAGAAGAAACAGGAAGAACAAGAGTACATGTGTAGTGCTGGTCTTGAGTCAAAACCTTGGAGGAACTAATTGTTGTGAGTAGGGTTCCACCAAAATGGATTTTTGAAGGCCGATACTGGTATTTTTAGACTCAAGGCATTTTCAACTGCTCAACAGTGGAGGACGGTGCTAGGAGCGAGCAGCCAGCATCACAACACACTTCTTATGAAGGATAAAAAGTAGAAACTCTAAAAGCGTTTGGTAATTTTTAATTAAAAATTAATTTAAAAAATCTCAAGAATCCAGTGTTTCCCCCTGAATTTCTTGTCAGGGTGGAAACGCCTCTGAATCAGCATTTAAACCATCATGAGACAGTGAAACTAAAACTACCATTGGAAGCCATACTAATCAAATTGTCCACTCTTTAAAGGCTTCTTTATAGCACCGAAGAGGGCTCTGCTGTGGTACAAACCCATATTTGAGGTCCTTAGTTCTTGGCAGCAACAGTTGAGAAAAGCTGATTGTGTTGCTAAACTTACAATTCGGCCGTCTCAAAAGAATTAAATAGACATGATTCATTTCTGAGCTGTTTTTGACGAGGAACTTTAGATTTTGTCACTGATACATCTGATCTTTTTTGTGTTTAGATAATGTCAGCTTGTTAGCTAACGAATAATAATATCTGGTCAGCTAACCATCACTTTGTTGTGAACACATCTGATTTGCACAGCTAGCTAACATGGTGGCTAATAGCTAGCTTTAATCTTGCATGTTAACATTTAGAGTAAGTTGCTTTGCTGAATTAGCTTGCTGGCTAGTTATCTAGCAAATAAAACCAAAAACCAACTGTTTGTTTAGGTTAACTGAGCTGATCTGAGCTATTATGAAGATGCAACTTGCTGTGCTTTGGAGCAGACGCTAAACCAAAGGACCAAAGGCACTAATAGGCTACTAAAGGGACAAGGGTTAGAAACCAGGCAGTTTACTGTGTCACAGTAACCTAAATTTGAAAACAAATCAACCTCATCAAATCATTCACTATAACATTACTGAACTTACACAGAGACCACAACTTTCTTTTTCAGATATCTCTCTTTTTCTAACCTGTTTGTTATATATTTAGCCATTAGTTTAGCATAGCTAATTCACTAATGGGCCTCTATTGATGGCGCCAGCCATGGATGCTAGGAAATTTGTGATGCAACTGTAAGGACTCTATATAAACCCTTCATGTGGAGTGTAGGTTCAAATTACTGTCTCCCAGTGAAATGAGCTAGATAAAATCACCACATCAAAGCCACTGCCTTTATCATGAGAGAGACATGGGACATGCAGTAAGTGCATAAAGATACCGGTTTCATTGGGTGACATAATTAACTCTTCCAGACCATTCCCGCCGTGCAGAGCCAGCATTTCTCAACTATTATTAGTCAAGGGTGTCTGACTGTTTCATCAAGTTAAATTTAAGTCCAAGGCAAGAAGTAGTACAAGGAGTGCATCAGGATTTCAAAAATCTCTACAGGTGCTCAT